>NC_142775.1:14690208-15035208 GCF_988280905.1 Pimephales promelas
TCTCACGTGTCATGGCGGAGGAGCAAGCCATCTATAATTGTACAAATACTATTCGTGTTGTGTTATGGAATGTATTTTCAAGAGTTTTTAGGCTAGAATATGGTTGTTTAAATCATTACCAAACCATCGTCTGGTGTCGTTTAAAGCCCTTTGAAGCTGCACTAAAACTCTCATTTGGACCAGAACCGTTTGGTTCCCATTGAAGTGCATTGTATGGAGAAAATCCTGGAATGTTTTCATCAAAAACCTTCATTTCTTTTCGACTGAAGAAAGAAAGACATCTGGGATGACATGGGGGTGAGTAAATTATCAGCAAAAGTTTTTTTTAAAAGTGAACTACTCCTTTAAATATTATTGTTCTATAAACAATATTTAATAAAATAATAGTAGTATTTAAACATAGTATTTGGTATTGAGAAACTGTCTGAAAAGTGTGTTGTTAGCATTGATTTATACTTAAATTGTTACCCCTTTGTATGATGTCAGGAGATTTCTCTTAATGTGTGAGTCAGTAGCAAAGACTTTTATATTGAAAGGGATTGAAACAAGGTTCTAAACAAGGACATAATTTTTTTACTTGTAAGACAACCAAATTGACCAGCGTCATTTTAATTTTTTTACATGCCTCTTTATACTCTATGACTGTTATTACTTGCTATTCTTGTTCTTGCTCATAAAGTGTTTCTTTACACAATCAAAGACAATGGGTGCAGTATGGAGTACAGACGTGAGAGTGGATGTACAAGCGTTGAGCTGCGTAACGACTCACAGTCTCGAAACTGCTCCACGTCGTCGTCAAAGACGGCCTCTTTCAGGGCACTTTTGTCGTAGGCCGTGATCGTGTCTCCGTAGCCATAGGGTGCAAACTCTCTCGACCGCGGCACAGCGAAAGACCGCGGGGACGGTGTGTTGAGCAAAGATGTTTTGTTATCCAAAGCGGTTCGACCACCCTCCACTACTTCCAATCCCATCCTTGCATCAGACCCCGGAGATGCCCCTTCCTTCCCGGTCTAAGTCAGGAAGAGTCAAGAGTGTTGCATATGAGCTGATTAGGGATGTGCAATTTAGAAAAAAAATCTAGATTACTTTGCATTCACATTGTATCTGCACTTGAAAGTGAATTTATGGTCCATTTTAGTGTGTATTCTGATCACACTCTCACAGCTATTTTTGGAATTCTAAGTAAGCAAATAAATACAAATAATTAAATAGAAAAGTTATTATTAATTAATTATTAATAATGAAGTAGATGAATAAAGTATATCATAAAAAAAATATTTTTTCTTCAATTATTATTATTATGATTCATTTTATTGATTTTATTATTATATTTAATGATCACAATTTGTGTTGTTGCTTTTTTATTTTTAATTCTATTATTAATAACTAGGGCTGTCAAACAATTAATCGCGATTAATCGCATCCAAAATAAAAGTTTGTGTTTACATAATATATGTGGGTGCACTGTGTATAATTATTTTGTATATAAATACACACACATGCATGTATATTTAAGAAAAATATATTATTAATATATAAAATATTTATATTTATATATAATATAAATTATATATAAATCTATATACAGTATATACATGAAAGTAAATTTCTTAAATATATCCAAGCATGTGTGTGTATTTATATATATAAAATAATTATACACAGTGCATCCACATATATTATGTAAACACAAACTTTTATTTTGGATGCGATTAATTGTTTGACAGCCCTATTAATAACATTAATAATAATATTAATAAAAAAAATATACAAAATATGGAAATAAAAATCTGTGTCGTTGCTTCTGTTGCCCACTGGTAAAGCATAGACTCACAGCATCATCCTTCTTCCCATCACGTCTGATTGGCTCATTCAGGTCCTCTTGGCTGCGATAACTGAAACTCTGGATGGCTTCTGTGACACCACGCAGTGAGCTAAAGATCTCATCAGAATTCATGTTCTCGGTGTCATACTCCAGCATACTGAAGAGAGAAATAGAGTAAAAGAGGGAATAAACATTGACGTTGAATGGACTGCAACACTCACATAAACAAGTAAGCCAAAGCATACAAAATATTTGAAAAGAATTGAGTGGACAACCCCAACATGCACCTAAAAGTGAGTAAATGGATGCTCCAAACATGGTCAGTTAGTAAATGACAAATGTGCAAAACCAATTTTACATTCATTATCATCAACCACTATCCACAGAAGGATTTCTGGATTTGGAATGATTTCAAACCGTGGCCACTAATATTTGTGCATCCATGCCCCTGTTAGGCTGGGAGTGGGTGGGAATCTAAGCACCCATCCCGCCCCCTCCTCATCATGGCTAGCGGCTGAGTTACCTTGGTGAGAGCGCGCAGCGGAAGGCCCTGAGGGAGGGGCCGGCCGGAATAGAGGAGTGAGACGGAGGAGGAGGAGGAGGAGGAGAGGGAGAGGGGTGCTTTAAGAGCCCATCGACACTCCAACCCCATAACCGACTGTGCCCACAGAACGGCCGGAGAGGGAGAGAACAGGGCAGAAGAGGAAGAGAGAGAGAAAAAGAGAGTGGTCCAGTCGGAGTGTTGTGATTAGCAGCATGGGTTAATAAGATAAAGAGCACCGGAAACCCCTAAATCGTCATCTATGATGTTCTGCAGACCTCTTTAAAAGAGTTTTAGACCCTGCATGAGAGGATGACTCTGCAGGGGATTCGGCTCCTACCCCAGAAATGCAGAAATTCATTTTAAGGGTTT
Source organism: Pimephales promelas (assembly GCF_988280905.1). Classification (NCBI taxonomy): domain Eukaryota; kingdom Metazoa; phylum Chordata; class Actinopteri; order Cypriniformes; family Leuciscidae; genus Pimephales; species Pimephales promelas. The sequence continues at coordinate 14,692,947 of NC_142775.1, forward strand.
CAGGTTGTAAAGGGATATTTTGATGAAAGCAACACAGCAAGTCCATTTCAGATGTTTAGTGCCGTAAAACAGGGTGACAGGCCTTTGAAGGTCTTCGTGCCCAGAGTGAGATCATGCTATGAGAGGAGGGAAGAGGAAGTGTTACCTGGGTGAAAGACCCCCATGGGAGCAATTTGTGGGTGAGGTGAGAGGACTGGTCCTGCTGGTGGGGTGCCGTGGTGGCGTGCGGCCCATTGTATTGCTGGGTGAACTCTTTGAAGGAGACAAAGATGAAATAATAACCTTAATCATTTCAGGCTATAAACAACAGTTCAGCAACAAAACAATATTAGAAGCCGATCTTTATCATTGTTTTCTTTTTGCCATTTTGCCTGAATTGCTGTTAAAGTGATAGTTTGCTTTGAAATTAATTTTTTGGTATGTTTTAGCTTACCATTTAGTCATTTGTTCATGTCTATCAGTCATATAATGGAGGTCTATGGTCACCACCTCAAAGAGCATGCACAGAGAAGTCCAAATTAAACATGATTTAATGACTCGTAAATGTAAGTACACATTGATGGCCCAAGACACGAAACGAGTGGTTTGTGTGAGAAAACGAACAGTATTTATATCGTTTTTACCTCTTGTTACCACAGTCACAAAGTGCCCGTGCCCTCAGTGATTACGAGAGGAAAAAACAAAATAAATACTGTTCGTTTTTTCACACAAAGCGCTCGTTTCGTGTCTTGGGTCATCAATGTGTAATTACATTTACGAGTCATTAAATCATGTTTAATTTGGACTTCTCTGTGCATGCACTTTGAGGTGGTGACCATAGACCTGCATTATATGACTGATAGACAAAAAAGGCATCAAAAATCATGTGTCCTTGAAAAAAACTAATTATAATTTCAAAAAAAAAAAGAAAAGAAAAAGGAAATGCTTTTAGGATGGCACTTTCATTTCAACAGCGGCCATACTGAGCATTTTCAACCAATGGTCTGTCTCCTATTACTAAAAATATATTAAAATAGAAAGCAAAAACAGTAAAAATTTAAATTGTAAATTGAAACTGATCTTTTTGATCAAAAGTTAGAAAACAATAGAATGGTCTCAAAAAGCATTTAAAAGTCTTTTGAACGTTAGTGCATAGCGAATCTTTCAATACACAATCTCTTAAGATATAAAACAAGAAATCGTACCACGCTGCTAGTGTTGCTTGAGTTCTTCAGATGGTTGTGCAGGAGTTTGGTGGCTCCATCCTGGAATGTTTTAGGCAGAGCGCCCAGCAGCATGGTGAACTCAGGAGTGTTCAGCTCAAAGAGTGAGATCAGCACAATCTGGGCGGCCTGCACAAAACAACACAACTCATGAGATCTAGCACAAATACTAACACCTTAATGAACGGGAGCACACTTATACATGCTGAGAAAATCCGGCGGCGATAACTCAGAGTAGAAAGAGAGACTGTACGAGGAACTGTGGCTGCAGTGCTCCAACCGAGTCTGATCTGTCACCTACACACTAGAGTTCAGTTTACACATCCTTTGACATTTAAGAGACTGGGTCCTTCCAAAACAAAATCCTGTTTGTCAAAGCTTTCTCTAGTGTGTAGGTTTTCTCAGTATCAGGGATGGGAATCATAAGGGACGACTCTTATTTCGATGCCCCTTAATGAATCTAGTTTCTGAGCGATTCAATAAATGAATCTTTTATTGGGAAAGAAAGAAAACACCAATTCTTACCATGTTTACTGCCTTCAGTATCAGATATGATTATTACAGATTTCAACAAATCATAAATAAACTCTAATATGTTGATGTTATTTCTGCTCGGTTAAAATACAAGCAAAATATCACTTTTATCGTAATGAAAACAGCGGTCTAAAGGCCCAAACAGGCGAGATTCCCAACCCTGGTAAATTTGATTCGCAATTTCATAGATAGCACAACTGTCCATGACTCCGTTCTGTTTAATGTTAAACACATGCAAGAACACTGATTCACTCACTGTTATTCTGTGAATAAAAAACATCTTAAGCAGTTGAGCGTTAACAGCAATTAAAAAACAAAAGGAAACTTTAAAACACTAGCTTTTTTTTTAATCTCTGCTCTTTTTAGCCTTCTGGTAGAATTGCATGTTAAGAGATTGTTTCAGCAGTCACTTCGCAAGGCAGATTAGAGTGAGGAGAGAGCACGCGGTTAGGTGTGGGTTTTTGGTTAGGCCGTTGGATTGGCACTACCTGCTTGCACCTCTCCTCCAGATGACCCTCTCCAGGAAGTAGGGCTGTAGTGTTGGGCCTGCCTGACAACTCCTCATATGCCCAGTTATGAAGGGTCTGGGCCATCGTGTCAGGGCAATAGGGTAACACACAGTAAAAGAGAAACTGATGATGACTACTTGTTGCCTTAAGTCACCAACTGATATTGGGAATAAACGTCTTGTGATTCATTGATGTTTAACCTACAGTTTAAAAGTAAAAATCTGGCAACGAAGATCAGAAATTATTCGTAATGGGATAGTTTGTTATTTAGAACAACATGAGGGTGAATAAATGGTAAATGCTGACAGAATTCACACAATGAATTTGTGAGAATTAGCCTCTAAATATCAATCATGTCGTCCATCATACTCCATTACAGCACTGATTTGTAAGCACATCTCCATAGAAACTCACTTTTCTGACGTCAGAGCTCTTGGGTTCTGTGGTCCAGGTGATAATGCGAGACACGGCTAACCTCGTCTCACTTGAGTTCACAAAGTCAGCGGGGTCCATATGTCGTGCCAGGGACTCGATGTACTTCAGGATGGCCACCTTCACCTGCATTATAACATCAAGAATATAAGGAATAACAGGCTGTGAAGCTGGGGCTTTACAATACTTAAGCAGTATTGTAAGGTAACATCATACCTTCAGATTGGGGGTTTGAGTCTGATCGACAATGAATCTCATTAGAATGTTAAACTGTTGGTCGAACGGGAAAGATTCTCTAAAAGGGGGGAAAACAGAGAAAAAGACGTTATCCTAGCGGCACAAAAGTTGTGGACGTAAAGTATTTCTTGACTAGGACTGTCACTAGAGACTGACCGCGTGATGTCCAGAGCCTTCTGGACCTTAGCTTGGACTGAGCCCAAGAGGTCAGCTCCCATTTTCTTCAGCAGCTGAGTGAGCAGTACAAAGAGCCAGTCTTGGAGGTCCTCTCTGTGCACAGTGATGAAGTCCACTAGAGTCTCCAAGAACATGCTGAACACCTGGAAGTAGATCATCCAACGTCACACCAATGGTGCGCTGCGTATCATTTCATAAGCATACTAGTGGATTGATATGCCTTTCCCACCAATGTATTAGAAAACTACATTTCTACATTCACTCAACAAAAAGTGAATGGTGCTTGGCAGTCCTTTTGTTTACAAAAATTAAGGAGTGTCTATGGTAACAAATTGTAATTAAAATAAACCTTTTTGAAGGATGTTAAATGAAATACAAATTGTTTTGGAGGTATTTTAGGGCTTATTTTAAATAATTTCAAGTCATCATGAGGTCCCCTTGTAAATTTGCTGTGGCCCCTGGCCCCTGGTTGAGAACCACTGTACTAGTTTAAAGGGGTCATGAACTGGCTTTTTATATTTTTTTTATATTGTTGTCTGAGGTCAGCTTATGACATTCACTTGGTTTTTACATTAAAAAAACATCAAAATGAATAAGTAATAGGCTAATTTTTACCCTAGTTTTGAGCCTAGCTCAAAAACACTTGGTTTTTATGGGCGTCTCACACTGAAGACTTGTAACGAGCGAATCGGTGGGTGGGGCTTAACTAGTCTCAGCCTCAGACGTCACGCCCACGGAACGTTGGCTAAACGTCTGATGCATATGGTACACTTAACTGGAAACACTTCAGGAATGTCGAAGTCGTCATCTGATTGGTTGAATTTTATCGGATTTCCGGGGGGCGTCAGTGTCGCGTTTATTTTCGGTCCGCCGGGAAAAAAGCGCAGATTTGTGATTGCGGAAAAAAAACTGTTGTGTTTATATGAGTGACCTATGTGAGTTACAAAGAGCATTAATCAAGATCAGCTAAACGTAGTTGTATGTCCCCTCCTATCTATTATTGAAGATCAACGCGGAGCGTTGTTAACGAGCGCCTCCGGTAACTGCTGCTGACCGCTGACTGACTTGTTGCACGCCGGTCTGTTGTTGTGGGGACATTTACACGCCCCGAAACGTGACGCTGAATGAAACGAACTGTAATTGGTTGTTTGACATGTCGGTCAAACGGCCTTATGGGCGGGCCTTGGCCAAAGAAAGCTGCTATGAATTCCAGACCTTCAGCCGTCAGTCTGAAGGTCTGGCTACGCGAGACTAGGGCTTAACCGGCCGTGTTGAAGTAGGCGTTGATCTTTTTCTGCGGGGGTGGTGTTTTATCCTCTTTGACGTCATAGTTCCCCACTTTGAAAAACGAGCCGTTTGTTGGGGCTGGTGTCAATAAAAGCTTTTATTGGACTAACAAGGACGTTTTCAGTTCTGAAACTTACAGGATATTCTTATAATACGATGACCTCTTAGATTTTAAAAGCTCAAGGAAAATTTGATTTCTCAGTTCATCACCCCTTAAAGGAGTTCTTTGTTAATCCATGTAAATCTATGTGATTTTTTGGAAAATTGCCTGTAAGCCAGTTTATAAACCTGATCACTTATAATATAATAACATAAAATAACAGTACAACAGCCATGATGACTTGACGTATCATTCATGATGGTGTGACATAAGAATACAACATAAAAAATCCATTAATATAAAAGAATAGTTCAGGTATTTGTAAGATCCACTTACTCTCTATTGTTAAAATCCACACCAAGGCAGACCATGCAAACAACAGGAAAAAAAACACATTCAATTAGTGCAATCTCATTCCATTTTTTTAAAGCTTTACACAACCACACTGTTTGTCAGACAAAGTTGTTAATGTCACAGAATCCATAGGGATTAAAGCATCTTATTTAGTTTATTATAACAATTAATTTAAAATCATTTCACATGATGCACGTAATCCTTCATAAAATCCTTGACGTGGACTTCTACCATTAACCCAGCCATTGGTAAGTAGATTAAGTCTGGTCAAAGTGGAAAGTAGGCATCATCACACAGGTTACCTTGCTGTGAGGATCTGCAAACATCCTGGTGAAGATCTCACACAGCCTCTTCAGCTCCACACGGCTGAAACACACACAAATATGATTAAAGGCTTGTTCACGACAAGAATAAAACTGAAAAAGTATTGTAAGACAACTGGGATTTTGCACATGCGAAAATACAAAACTTGCTAGATACTGACTGGTTATTTTATTCTTATTGTCTTGGAGGAGAATGAAATGACACTACAAATAACCAAGAGACCATTTGTGTCCCTCTGAAGGCCCCCACCTGAGAATGCGCTGACTCTTTAGCAAGTTCTGCAAACCCAGCAGGCCCTCCTTCCTCTCTGACCAGTTGGAACTGGCACAGTGATTTAGCACCTCGGCGACATCCTCCGTCTGACGCAGATAGTGAGGAATGCCTCCATTACGAGAGCTATAGGAACGCTCCGAGCAGGCACTGGATGCGTCACTGTTGGCATCGTCATCAGACTCGTACCTCCTTCTCACAGGCTTGCGCTGAGGAGAGGATGGAGCAGGTTAGTAGATTCAAAAGGACTAAAGACCAACACAGAGAGTTCATTCAACAATTTAAACTTAAACATAGTAAGTATGCTGTTGATATGAGAAAGCCATGCAGCATTAAAAAAAAATAACAACAAGAGTTTAGGTTCTTTTATAACTGACCATGTAAACATGTCAAAGTTTGAGGAGCGATGACCACATTTCAATGTGGGACTGAATGATTTAAAATATCGCTGTGTGGATACAGAAAACTACACAAGTCACTCCTGAATTTGTGGTTCATAGTGATTTTCACAACGGTTTTGGTGTACTAAAGCTGTGAACGAGAAACATGGATGGCAATAGTTTAATGTGATTGCCAACCATTACCTAAACTACTGCTAAAAATGTAAGGGTAGTAATATTTTTTTTAATTTATACTTTTATACAGTAATGATGCATTAAACTGACATTTTAAATGTAACAAAAGTTTTACATTTCTTAATTCTTTTTAACTTTATATTCAAAGAATCCTGGGGGAAAAAACCCATCATGGTTTCCACAAAAACATTAAGTATTAACTGTTTTCAACTGTGATAATAATAAGAAACGTTTCTTGAGCACCAAATCAGCATCTTAGAATGATTTCTGGAGGATCATGTGACACTAAAGACTGTAGTAATGATGCTGAAAACTCACAGGAATAAATCTCATTTTAAAACATTAAAATATAATTATTTTTCACAATATTACTGTTTTACTGCATTTATGACCAAATACATTCATCCTCAAATTGGTGAGCATAAGAAATGTCTTTCAAACACATGTAAAAAAAAAGTATGGTCCCCAAAATGTTGAACGATAGTGTATATTCGATAAAGGAAATTAGCCATCAGAGACATATTAAATGAATGAATGGATGTATGGAGGCATTTATATAGCGCTTTCATATACTACTGTACACCCAAAGCACTTTACAATCATGTCAGGGGATCTCTCCTCAACCACCACCAGTGTGAGCATCCACTAGGATGATGCGACGGCTGCCACAGAACAACGGTGCCAGTGCGCTCACCACACACCAGCTATAGGTGGAGAGGAGAGAGTGATTATTTCACAATCACTTTTAGTAAAATACTGTTGACTATGGTGGAAAGAGATATAAGAGTCAAAATCTGTGTGTCAAGACAACTAGTTGTTCATTTATATGCTGTACACACTTCAATTACTTTTTCTTCTGCTAAACACAAAAGAAGATATTTCGAAGAATGTCAGTAACCAGACAGCTGATGTTCCACTTCCATAGTAGGAACAAAATACTATGGAAGTCAATGAGGTACATCACCTGTTACCGACATTCTTCAAAGTATCTTCTTTTGTGTTCAGTGGAAGAACGAAATTCATACAGGTTTGATGCCCTTCTGGATTCTTAAGTTGTTAGTAGTAGTTATGTAGTTAATTTAGTTGTAGATTTCGGTTGCTATTTCCATAAATAACCAAACTCTTTGAATGAATTTAAGAATTAAGAAAGGAGTGACAACTTTAGCTCCAGTGTGTAAATGGCCTTTGAGGTGTTTCTCCAGTCTCAGCAATGGATTGTGAAGGAACAATTCAGCAGGTCATGAATAATTCAAACAGACAATTTTCAGCGGTTGGCAATGCATTAACAAACATTAAAATGCTTGTCATTAGTACAGTGTGCGCAGGTGACATAAGTGAAGAGCGCGTCACACTGGGTAATTACATCTACTTATGTAGCAAAAGGGATGTGTCACGCTGATGGATGACATCTGCCATGTTTACAACTTAATCCTGCGGTGTTGTCACATGTGAATTAATGATGACATACATTTTCCAAGTCAATAACACTGGGTGACTTATACAGATAATAAATGGAAGAGATTAATATCAAATTGATGGCAAAATAAATGAAATGAATCTTATGGTGGTTGTGCAGGAAATGATGAGATGTGCAGATGAAATGGTCATTGACCAAATTAATGAAAGAAACGAAAAATGTTTGTGGTGCACAAAATGCTCTTGATATTTGCCTGACAGACCATGATGGGATAATTCATTCTGATTAGTCAATAAAAATGGAAGCACAAGCAATAAATAAACTGAAGAACTACCTTATTCCTGGAGTCCCCTAACAGCTGAAGACAACCAAGAAAGGAAGAGCAAAGAGACGCAGACATTTCAAAGGGGGCAAATTTGTAGCAGAAAAGACACAATATGAAATATAGCTGGATAGCTGACACATAAGCACATCAAAATTAAAATGTACTTTTCCTTACAATACTATTTACCTTACTATTTTTTCACTGAATAAACAACACAAGGAAGAATTATATTTAAAGAGGTCTTATTATGCCCTTTTACAAAGTCTTGATTTGTTTTTGCTTTTTCAACTAGAATATGGTTTCATTCTTGAATGTTCAAAACAATATATACAGTAACGATCTGTTTAACTCAATATCTGAATACATATATTTTATATTTAATTTAACATATATATATATTTTTTTAATTTTGTTTAGAATATAAATTTTAATATTAATTCTAGTTTAATATTTTAAAATGAATTAAAACCCAGAATACCCAAAAGAACACTACTCATTTAAAGGTCATCCTAATATTACATACTTTTTTGTGGGTGTTTTTTTAGGGACACGTAAAACAAATAGTTTGAGTCATACAGACGCATTATCCTAGATGAGATAATGACACATATTTCAGTTAATCGTAATGATGTTAATCGAAGTGAGGACCATGATTCTTACCAAAGCATCAGCTACGGCAGCCTCCACTTCCGTGCCAGTGTTCAGGACCCTCATAGCATTGACAGATGCAGAAATACGAGCCTGATGGATCAGGCCAAAGCGATCTGTGGGGTTTGAACACAGAATTATATAGTGAGGATGGGCAATGGCGGGTAAGGAAATTAGGGATGCACCGATGTGAACATTTTGGCCGATACCGATAATTCTTTATATTAGAAAGCAGATAACCGATATATCGGCCGATGAATCAAAATATAATTTTTGAGAGCCTGACTGCAAAAACAAAAGCCTCACAATTAAAATCAATTTCCCAATCACAAAATTATATTATTCTCATTATAATTTCATGTAGCCGATATGACAGCACATTTTGCACTTAACTATATTTTCCTTTTTGATTCATCATATTTCAAGCAATAAAGAACAATCTTGTTGAACAGTGCGCATCTTAATTGTCTCAAGTGTTGAAGGAAATAATTCATTATTTATCAGCTTTAAAATATCAGCCAAATTGTATTATCGGGCCGATAACGATAACATAAAAAATGCACAAATATCGGCCAATACCGATATGGCCGATATATCGTGCAACACTAAAGGAAATTCTTACCTTCTACGACATCATCTTAAAGTCACGTCATTAACATACTGTATTGTTAACCAAGTAAGCTAATATCTCAAAGACAAAACTTTAGGATGACATGTAGAGTTGTTGAGAGAGTGTTGAGGAAATAAAGACACCCTGATACAACCCAACACATAATATATGAGACACAAGCCCAGAAAGGACAGAAAAAGTAATACGGTTGCTTAAAAAGTTAAAGGTGAAGTGTGTAATTTCAGTATTTACAAAACTCCCCACATGCACCATTAGTTTGCCAATCAGAAAATCCCATCCAAAACTGATGTTATCATGTTTGCTCAAGTTGGGTAGCTCAAACAAACAGACTGAACTTCTTTTTAGTGGCCTAGAAATGACACATTTCACCTGTAAAGCTACAATGATCAAAAGTAAAATTATGCTCAGCAAAAAAACACTGATTTGACTAACAATAAAGCAGCTTCTTAAAAAAAGGAAATGCCAATGTGTGTGAATTTTAGGTCCGGCAAAACAATGATTGAATTCAAGCAATCTAAAAAAAAACACTGAACCTCTATGATGCATAAAATGCCAACCAAAATACCCATTTTAAATTTAATACCAGCAATAACACCAAACGCAAAAGTGTAAAAAATAAATAAACAAATAATTGCAAATGGGAAGTACACAAAACCTAATGTACGAAGCAAAGAACTCATGTGGATTTTGGCAAACACACCACTAAACGAATGGAAACGCAAATAAAATGACCTCAGCTAGGATGGATGCTGATGTTTACGGCGAGAAAAGCATAACACGTCACTTAAGACAAAGACACTGGAAGTATAATTTCACAAATGAACAGATAATTCACATCTAAATCTATCAGTGACGTGAAGTGGTTCCCAGCTGCCAGTTATTAAGGCATGCTGGTGATTGGCCCTGTCTGGGGTGAGGGTTCATGCAGGTCACCTGACTGGCCCACGGGTTCGGCCGTGGACAACGCGCTGGTTGAGCGAGAGTGACGTCGGGAGGCTGCAAGGGGACAGGAAGAGGGGTAACACCCCAGGAACGGTTAGTGCTACACTGAAACACTGAGCACCATCCGTGGCATTGACACCAAATTTCCAAAATGCCACAGTTTACATGTTGACTATATATATATAGTGTGAAACCGACCATAGACTTATCAGTCTCCTTGAGGATAAGCAATGAATAAACAATGCAATATGCTATGCATTACATTCAGTGTTTAGCCTTATTTGCATTTATAAATAGAAAATTTGAAGTCGCTTTTATTTTTATATTTTCAGTTTTAATTTTAGTTGTAGAAATCCTCCCTGGAAACTATTTTAAAGATCAGACCAGTTGTTTTCATCCACAATGCCACATAAATCTTTTTTTTTTTAAGGACAAACCAACAAAACATCCACTGGATGTATCAACAACCCAAAGAAAAAGCAATACATGTTATTACAGCACTTTGAGAACATATTAGTGCATGCATTGAGGCAAGCAAAGCAAACAATTTCATATCCCACAAATTAGGAATCCCATCTATAAATTAGGCCAAATAAAATTCAAGGGAAAAGTTTGTAATAACGAATTGGTTGTTGTTGTCGTTTGGGCTCCATCAGCCACCTACTCACCAATAGGAGTGAAGCCCCGAGCGGGGCTGGTGTCGCGGCTGCTCTCGCGACTAGTGTCACGGCTGCACCCCTGACTCATGCTGGGGCGGGGGATGCGACTGCTCCGGGCTAGCGTGCGATAGGGAGAAGTGGCAGGAAGAAGAGCTTTACCACACAGCCTGGCTGTTAGAACACAGGTTAGCGCATTAGTGAGGCCGTGGAGTCAGAGAAAGGAAGGGTTGGGTTGGCCACTCCTAGGGTCCTTCTGCTTTAGAAATGTTAAATGTTTAAAGGACAAGGCTTACGCTGAACATTTTCAATTCGATTCAGACAACATTTAGGGAGTTTCTGAACATACAGCTTTAAAGGTGCACTAAGTAATTTTGCGTATGGAGGTTTTTTTTTAAACAGATTATAGGATAATAAATCACTTCACTTGCTTCTATACATTTTACATTTGGAGTTTGTATATAAAATTTAGCAATGCTTAATGCATGAATCAAGCTCTCATGAATCAACACTGACAATTTCTGACACTGGTTTCCATGCATCACTTTTGAAAAATTATATCTCGGCATGTACTCTTTAATATATGTATCCATCTTACGTTCACTCGGCTACAGTTTCTGACAGGTGATGAGTGTGCTGTCTTAATTCTGATTGGTAGCTGCTGTATCGCATCACTGTTCTTTTGCATAAAGTTAAACTTTTGTCAACTTTCATGTTTGTTGTCATGTGACTAAATATATTGATATGTCTAACTGAAATCAAATTAATTTTGTTCACTTTGTCACTGCTAATCGTTGTCAAGCTTTTAAACCACGGATATGACTTGAATGTTCATCTCAACATATACAAATAAATTACTATTAATTTTTAGGTGTAATTGCTTGGTGCACCTTTATATAAAACACACACAAAAAGGCTGCATTTAGCTTAAAAGCATTCTTATAAACTTTTGAGGCATTAAAAAAAAATATATATATATACACTCGGTTTTGTATATACTTTTTCTTGTTTTACAGAAAAAAAATACTTACTGTTAAATTTAATGAGCTTAAATAATTGGCTGGACATTTTTGGTCAGATCTTTAAAAAGGCAGGACTCACACAAACATTTCTCAGAAAAAAGTGACAAACACAATGACCTCAAAACACAGCCCGAAAAGCTATGAAGGAATGGAAGCCGTTAGTCAGCACTGTCATCATTAACAACAGGTAAATGAATAACATGCAAAAAACACCAATGATTAGCCACTGAGTCAGTTTTGGCATTAATACTTGCATCAGCCAATTAAATGAATGCTGAGCTTCCTTCACACACCAAACTAGTGCACTAATCAAATCAAATGGGATTTGCAGTGAACAATGATTCAGGAAAATTAAAGTTGAAAAATCCTACCATCTGGTCCTTTTCAAAAAAATAAATAAAAAAATCTCCATGTTGTAATGCATAGTCTAAAGGGATTACTCAAGGAACCAGTTTAGGTCCACTTGAGTTCCAGAATAAAGTTGTTTTATATATGTCAATGAAGTGATGTGATTTGCTGATGATGAATATGTTGTCCCTACCTAGGCCCAGTCTGTTGGGGCTGGTTTCACGGCTGCACCCTTGGCTTCGCGGGACCCTAGAGTACTTTTCTGAGGGTGTTGTTGGGGCAGTGGCTCGAGGAATTCTGCCATATGCGTGTCCCAAGAGCTTCCCAGGAGAGCTGGATCGGCTGCCGGCTGGAAAGGGAAGTGAGACCAGGTCTGTTGTAAGTAACATGGTGAATGATTATCTACCAAATGCCAATGGCTCCCCTCGGCTTACAATTACATTTACATAATTAAAGGGGTAAAATGAAATAAGGCACCGTTTTTTAATAAGACACTGAATCACCTCTTTAAAATACAAAGTGAGCTTCACTAAACTGTGGAAATGTGTATGTGCTGTTTATAAAGTTGTTTTCCATTATAAAAGGAATTAATGTTACCATGATTGCAAGAAAAGTTTGGGGTATATTATATATTACATACATACAGTATATATTAAAGAAACTTATTTAGCAAGGAAGGACTACATTTATCAAGTGACAGTAAAGGCTTTTATAATGCTACAAAAATGCTGTTTGAACTTTTAATTCATCAAATAATTCTGCAAAAAATATTTTCAAAGAATCACTGAGGGATCATTTGACATTGAAGAGTGGATTTTTAAAATATATTCAAATAGAGAACAGTTTTAAATTGTTTTCATGTTTAATAATTCATTGTTATAGCTATATTTTATTAAATAAATGCAGAGAAATTCTGTAAAAAAAAAAAAACATTTAAAAATCGTAGGGTTAGAGTCCAAAATTCTGAATGGCAGTATACATTAACATGTTTTATTTATTTATTTATTTTTTCAAATCCACCTGTTTTTTCCATTGCATTTAGTCTTCAAATTCCCCCCTCAATGTTGATTTTGATATTCAAAATTCAAGGCATTCATGATCAGATTAATTCTTCCAAAAATTGTAACCTTAGGCCGTGTGTCCACCAAAGCTTTTTTCCACGCGCCTGGCATATGTTTTCAATTGTTTTCAATGGGAGTGCCGCGTTTTTTAAACGCCATGAGTGTAACGAAGCGCTAAGTGTTTTTTTCACACTGAAGCGCCGAGCGTCCCGCGTTTTTACTGGTCGCCGAGTGTTGAAAAATATTCAACTTTGGATAAAACGCAGCGCTCATCACGTTCACGTCTTACCCAGCCGTCCAATCACAGTGAAAGAGGGGCGGGACTAAACCACACCGACCAACTGTCACAACATTCTTTCTGTACAATGACATCAACCAGCAGAGCTAACTGAACAAAATGGATGAAAATTAAAAATTTTTGTATGAAACAAATGATCTGCGAAATCAGTTTCAAGTAAACTGTGCTGCGGATATTCTGTATCATAGCAACGAAACGTCTCAACGGAAAAAACGCTGCGCTGCCAAAACGCTCTCAAGCGCCCACAGCACGGCGTCTTCAGAAGAGCGTCTAGCGTTTACAGCTGGCTAAAAACGCTTTGGTGAACACACGGCCTAAAGAAATAATATAAAATAGCACAAAACAAAACCTAACTTTATAGAAAAATAGTATTTGCCAAACAATGGTGTGAAAACTAAACTAAACTAAAGCTTATAGTCACCACTAAATTTTTTCCCCCACTCAGATGGCCCGTTTAAAGTTTAGGTGAACAAAATCATCTCAAAGAAAAATGTAATATGTGTATGCAAATATATGAAGAAGAGAGCTCTACTCTGATACAGACAAACACAGAAACGGACAAACAGGGTGAGCTAGGATCCAAGGTCTATTCGAGCTGCAGGGAAAACAATAATCTCCACAGGCATGGTAACGTGACATACTGTACTATGAGCAGCAGACACCTTGCAAACATTTACAGACAGACATCAAAGCAAGAACAAAAACCCAACTATTATATCATGTCTGACCTCTATTTGAACAGAAATAAAAGAAAGATTACGCAAGAGAAGAACATGCAACATGATGGTATACGTGTGACTCATGCAGGGTTCATCTTCAGGGTATTAAAGCAGCTTTATTCTGAGGAGGGGGGGCTTACCACTAGTGGGGTTAGCTGATCTGGATCCTTGTGTATGGAGCCGAGGCAACGGACAGGTGAAAATTAGCCAGTTACAATAGACGCTTGATGTGACGCATGATTACCCAGCATGCATCAGGCAAGATGGCGTTTATTCGTGCTCTATCAAATTAAATCTACACATTTAATGCCAAAGAGTGGCTTCAACTATAATTGTGGAATAAACTCCATGTTCAGCAGGATGCCAATCTGGGATGTGAAAACTAGAGCCCGACCGATAAAGGATTTTGAAGGCTGATACGATACAAATATTTTTGGGTTTTAAAATCCGATATATCGGCCGATATTTTATTTACTTATAATTTTTTTGATGATGATTAGTCACAACTTTTGTCATGCTTATTTGAGTTAAGAGAACTGATGGGGATGTTCTTTTAATTTTTATTCAAGCAATGTACAGTATGTATCGTGACCAACTCAACGAGTGTTGCCAACAGGAGCGGTGTAGAGTGCCCTCTGGTGGACAAACTATACAACTCCAACACTCATGACATGGTTCAAGCGTGTTTCGTCCGTTTTTATTTTATTTTTGAAATATTCATTTATCGGCCATTATAAATGCCGATACCGATAGTTTGGAAAATGCCTAATATCGGCCGATAATATCGGTCTGGCTCTAGTGAAAACATTAAAAACAAAGTAAAAAATGAAGATGATAGTGGTGGCTGACCAATGGTTAAGTATCAAAGCTGCTCAAACTCTAGTGACCCTAGAACGGTAAAACACGTCCAGGTATCATTTCACCATGAAAAAAAAAACAAAAAAAACAAAAACAAATAAAATGACAGCCTGTTTTAAGGAGCATTATGGTTTTTTTTTTTAAATAATAATTTACATGAAACTTAAGCACATTTTCCCATTCAATTTTCATGTGTTCCACATTAACATGTGACGATGTTCTCACTGATGATTGTCATACATAATTATTTAAAGGATGGGTTTAAATAAATAGTTATTTCATTTATATACATTTAATTGCATTTTTTTCATTACAGTAATAAAAAATAGGGGGGGGGGGTAATTATTACATTATTTTAATCATTGACATAGTATTTTAATATGTGAAAAGAAAGACGCTGTGAAGTGATATGGGAAACATGGAAGTAGCATAGTTGAACTTAGCAAATTGGTTTTTGGGTTGCCAAATACAGTTTAGCAGTACAATTTCATTAACAAACATTAATATTACAACATAAATGCACATTATTACAGTAAATGTTTTCGTAAAACAAAGCAAAACCATGGTAGTTTATAAATCATACCATGCTTAAATCTTTTTTTTTTGGGGTGTAACAGTTGAAGGCTACAGAGACACTTACGCTGGGACTGAGACACCACTTTAGCTCTGCTTCGACCTCGGCTGTCTGTCACAGTGCTGTTGGCGTTGACTGCACTCCCTGAGCTCTGCCTTCTCGTCCGCACTCGACCTGGAGGTTAAGAAAAACAGCGTGAGATGAAGCGATACAAATTGCATGAGAGGAAGGGAGAGATTTAGAGTGAGCGACACAAAGAGAGACAAAGTGAAAGGTTTTAACGACAATAATAAAAGGACAGGGATACTAAAGACAAACAAAGAGGTTTCCCTGATGAAAATATACCGACTGAAAGGAATTACATGACATGCTGTACTGAGATGACTGATGTTCAAATAAATGCAACAGATAACATTATTGGGTTTTGAGCAGACAGATCTATAAAAGCATACACTATCGTTTAAAAATGTGAGGTCTATACACACTTTAATTACCAGACAAACAACTTAAGAACAAGTTCTTATTTTCAACAACAGCCTGTTTATATATATATATATATATATATATATATATATATATATTTTTTTTTTTTTTTTTTACTTTTGTTCGACAATAAAGACATTTATGTTTCAATTATGTTAATTATGTTGAACTTTCCCTTCAAAGAATCCTGATTTTTTTTTTAATAATGGTTTACAAAAAATACTAAGCAGCAAAAATGTTTTCAACACTGCTAATAATAATAAAAAAAAATGTTTCTTGAGCACCAAATCAGCATATTGGAATGATTTCTGGAGTAAAGAATTCTGCTTTCCAATCACAAGAATAAATCCCATTTTAAAATATATTAAAATAGAAAACAGTTTATTTAAATGGCATTACTATTTCACAATATTTCTATTTTTACCATTTTTTCTTCTTCAATCAAATAAATGTTGCTTTGGTGAGCATAAGAAACCTAATTTAAAAACTTTGGCAACACTTTACTTGAAGGGGTGTGAATAAGACTAACATGACACCTTCATAATCATGACATGACATATGTTATAAACATGAAGGAAGTTTTATGCATGTTTGTGACAACTGTCATTAAGTGTCTTTCGCTCAATAATGACATTTTTAATGCAAATATGACATTGTTTGAGACGTCTTTATGACACCTTGACATAAACCAATACATCATAACCTGTCAGTGTCTTTGTCATGACAACTTGACATTACGAAGACAACACAACCTGTCTTAAACACGACATAGCAGATTAATTATCAAACTTAATTTGATAACCACCTAGCTTTATTGGTTAACATTACATTAAACTGTCATGTGGTTGGTTTTGACATTGACTCTCATGAAGCCATTTTAACTTTTTAATGACAAATTCAATTAGTACCACTGTAGTTGAGGTCATGAAAAATATTCATGACAGTTATAATGCCTCATGACAGCCAATGTCAAAGCCAACCACATGACAGTTTAACTTCATTTTATGTCAAGTTGTCATCACAAAGACACTGACGGGTTATGATGTATTGGTTTATGTTAAGATGTCATAAAGAAATCTCAAATAATGTCATATTTGCATTAAAAATGTCATTATTGAGCAAAAAACACTTAATTACAGTTGTCATAAACATGCATAAACCCCATTTCATATTCAATGTCATGGTTATGAAGGTGTCATGTCAGTCTTATGCACACCCCTTCAAGTAAAGTGTTACCAAAACTTTTTTTAAATCTGACGAGCCCCAAATTTTGAACAGTAGTTTACCTATTGAGTTCAATTAAATCAAATAAAAAAAATGTCCGATCTTTTGACACAAAGTTCCAGTATGAAGCTGTGCAAAACAGCCATTTTGTACTCTGTTTCAATAACCATAAACTAGACCAATACCACCATCTGGTATTCATGGTTCCTACACTTTTGAGCACTTTTTCTTCCAAGGTACAAATGACACATTACAGATCATATCAAGTACAAGTGACCATTTTCATTACACTGAACCACTGTTATTTACTGTGAATAGGAGAGGAGGGGATATATCATGCAAACAGGTCATGCAGACCACTAGAATAGTCAGACTGCCAGATGTACAGTTGTTAATCATCAAAAGAACTCGAATCCCTCGGACAGCACAAAGTGTAGACATTCACACGCACACACACATATACATATACAGCTTACCATCTATTTTACCAGGTGCACCGTCTTTGGGGCAAAAACACAAAAACAAAAGCAGGGGAGTGCAGGGTGGAGGAGAGGAGAGGCATAAGAGGCAGAGATTAGAGTCAGTTAAGCCCATGGAAGCGTGGAAGACAGGGATCTGCTCAGAAACGGGCCTTGCATGGAAGCACACGGGAGCTACTGAGTGTGACTGTGGGTGAGGAAATAAAATCTCTTTGATCATTTATGAGGAATCATGGGATTAGAAAACGGTACAAAAAGAAGATTATTCAGACAAGTTAGTGGTCAAAAGTTATAAAAGCTCCAACATTCTCTTCTGTCTTCTGCTGAAAAACTAACACTGAGAAAACCAAAATACAACTTAGGCAACATAAGACTTTCGACTGATTTTACACTATAGTTTAAATTGCTTTTAGAAAATGCATCTGGAAAATTAAAATGTATTTCAATAAATAAAAAAAGGATTTATAAACACAAGTTAAATAAATAATAAATGTTAATTTATTATTAATAATAATACTGTAAATCCAGCAAGTAATATCGAAGTAGTTTCAAACGCATTGAAAGTTGTCAGAACGATGCATTTTATAAAATTCTTTTATTCTCCCTCCTAAAAAAACTACACTAAACTTTCTAAAAAAAAAAACCTAAAAGGATAATAAATGGTAGAATATCCGTCGTTTGTTCCTCATCACAGAGCAGGTTAATAGCATCTATGGATGCCCATCAGTTTTATTAATGGGCCGCTGCAGCCATAAAAGCCACTGGTTTTTATGGCTATTTTATTAAAATTCCTAATTAAAGATGAAAGAGGAGAAAAGATGGATAGAGTGCGATGAGGTCTCACCCAGGGAGGCGTAGGAGCCTGGAGGCAAGGCTGCAGCAGAGCTGAAGGGAGATGGGGAGGTTGCGGTGGACATGCGGGATTTGGCACTGGAGGCTGCGTTCACGTCTACGTCGCTGCGGGAACGCTGGAGGGCACCAGGGGTTGAGGACACCCTAGAGCTGATCACTTTACCTGAGAACACATTACACAGACAAGAGTTACAGACATGGCACTGTGAATGGCAAACCAGTCAAAAAATAAAGTGTTGCTTTACTTACTTCTTGTAACGGGACCTCCAATAACACTCTTCACTGACATCGGTCGACTGCAGGAGGGTAGATGGAAAGATTTTTTTTTTGATTTTTTGTCTACTGACAATTTTTATATATTTCCCAATATTTTTGCCAAGGAGATTTTCAAATACAACACTGTAAAAATCTAGTTAAAAAATGTAGGTTTAACACACTTTTTTTACTGAGGAAGAATAATTTTCATTTCATGAGAAATAGTATTTATATTATCATATTTTCCAAAACATTTTACAAAATTTGCTACAACACTGTAAAAATGTATTTTTCAAAGTATTGTTTTATTGAGAAAAACAATTATTTCAGTCTTACTACTTCAGAATTTCATGTTTAATTCAATGTGTTACTTGCTGTTTCTTTTTAATTATTTGTGAAATTTACAAGCCAATTATGAGTGAATAGTAGGGTTGCACGATATATCGGCCAGCATATCGATATCGGCCGATATATGTTCATTTTTAATGTTATCGCTATCGGCATGGTAAGAAAACGTGGCCGATATATAATGCATTATTCCCTTCAGCTGAGACACTTGTTGAGCACTGTTTATGTTTTTGAATTTCTTGTAATAGCATTGAAATCTCTTCAAAAAATGAAAATACGGTTCGGTACAACATCTGTCATATCGGCTATACAACACTATAATGAGAACATCATTATAATTGTGCGCTTGGGACATGGATTTAATTGTGAGACTTTTGTTTCTGTAATCAGGCTCTAAAATTAGATGCATATTTAGATTTGAGTTTATAGGCCGATATATCGGTTATCGGCTTTCAAATATAAAAAACTATCGGTTATCGGTATCGGCCAAAATTGTCATATCGGTGCATCCCTAGTGAATAGTGTTTTAAAGTAAATCCTACACCAATTAAAAAAGAGCATTACATCTACAGAATATGTGAACTTTCTTTTTATATTGAGTGTGAATTTGGTGTAATTGTTCATTCTATCTAGTATCCCTATCTGTAAATGAATATATACCATCTGCAAATAATAAATCACATTGAAATTGCAATTTTAATTTGCTTGTAACACCTTATTTTTTACAATTTTTGTTACCAGTACACAGCAGTGTTTCTGCTTTTGTGTACAAAAGCCGTTAGCAGATTGAGACTATTAGAGCTGTCACTCATCACACTGGTGCTAATTCAAGATGATCTCACTGCCTCCATTCAACAGGGAGAAAATGTAACAGATGCTGCAGTCTAATATTGAAGATGAGATCACTGCTTCATATTAAGAAAAGACTCAACATGCTAGGAAGCACAATCATCAGTCTGTGCATATGCTCCA
Organism: Pimephales promelas; assembly: GCF_988280905.1. NCBI lineage: Eukaryota > Metazoa > Chordata > Actinopteri > Cypriniformes > Leuciscidae > Pimephales > Pimephales promelas. The sequence continues at coordinate 14,713,060 of NC_142775.1, forward strand.
TCAGCCAGCTGGCAAATATTTCACCAACTTCAACAACTCTGTGATATTTGCCAGCTCATACGATCAAAAACTCAGAGACAATGTTATCGTCTACAATCAATGAACTGTATGGTCATTCACCACCGTTCGAAAGACTAGGGTCGATAAAATTTGCTAAATGTTTTTGATAGAAGTCTCTTAGGCTCGCTGCTTTTATTTAAATTATATAAACAACAACATAAAAACAGCAAAACATTGTAAAATATTAATAATAAAAAAAATACTGTTCTCTATTTTAATATATTTGAAAATGTAATTTATTCCTATGATGACAAAGCTGAATTTTCAGCGTCTTCAGTGTCTGTTTATCCTTGAGAAATCATTCTAATATGCTGATTTGGTGCTCAAGAAACATTTCTTATTATTATCAGTGTTGAAAACAGTTGTGCTGCTTAATATTTTTGTGGAATCTGAGAGATTTTTTAAGTGAAATGTGTTCATGTCTTACTTGAGGCTCTCCTGTGAGCTTGAGGAGGAGCGGTCGGACTGCGGTAGAGACACTATACTGTCAGAACTCTTCAGATGGGACTGTAGGGCCTTCTGATAGGTCGATTCCAACGCCTGAAACAGGTGCTCTGCCTCCCGACTGTAATGGCCATGGAATCCCCAATAACACCTATAGAACAAATGGACAACCTTTTGAAATGATCTAGACTGAGACAAATGTTAAAATGCACTATTAAAGCACATATATTAATAAGGACTCCAAATATACAAAAGAAAAAGGCAAACTGACTTACTTTCTGGCCACAGATCTGGCCTCAGAGTCAGCATCATGGATCCCCTTCTTGATGGTCTCAGTGAGAACCGCCACATGCCTAGGGTAGTAAGGAAACATGATGAATACAGTTTCTTACAGTCTGCAGAACCAACAGTGAATTCACTGAGTCTCCTTTGAAACTTTCTGGACCAGACGGCAGACCTTTTTTCCCAGTTCTCTAAAGGCAGAACAGTGGGAAAGAGAGGATAAGGGGAGTCCAGACCTCCTTATAAAAGAGCTCCTGGCTATATTGCCATGGAAACGGCTGGGACGCATGGTTGCCACACATCCCTGGCTCATCAATTCAACACGCGAAAAGAGTCATCAGTCGCCCGTTCAGCCGAGCTTTGATAAGTAACACGATTTCACCAGTTAAATGTCACAAAAACAGGAAAGGGAGGGGGGGTGACTGCTTGGCAGAAGAAGGAATAAACAAAAATACCAAGTTCTATGAGATACATCCCGAGCAAAACTTTACAGAAACACATGATCATCAATCATTTTCCACTCACCTCTCTAGAGTATGTGTCTGCCATTCTTGCAATAACAGGTCTAAAAACTCATAACACCGTCTGATGGGGAGAAAATGAACAAGTATTTCTATTAGAAGACAATGCCTTTCTTTTTTTTAAGCAGATCTCTCAGGGAGGTCTAGTTTACCTTCGAACAGCCACAGATTTGGAAGTGCAATTGCTGGTGATGATCGGGATAAGGCGTGGGAAGTGTGTATGCTGAGAAAGACAAAAGCACAATTATAAATCTTGGTGCACACAGAATTAAAACATAGAATAGAATAAATACACTACTCTTGTTGAAATATTTGTGGTCGTAACATGTTTTTTTTTTTTTATAAGAAGGTTTCACCAAGGCTGCATTTATTTAATAGAGTAAAAAAAAACATGTTAATATTGTAAACTTATTATACATGTCCAGACTGTCACTTTTGATCAAATTAATATGCCCTTGCTAAAACGTCTTAAAGGAGTAGTTCCCTTTTAAAAAAAAACTTTTGGTGATAATTTACTCACCCCCATGTCATCCAAGATGTCCATGTCATTCTTTCTTCAGTCGAAAAGAAATTAAGGTTTTTGATGAAAACATTCCAAGATTTTCTCCATATAATGGACTTCAATGGGAACCAAACGGTTCAAGGTCCAAAAGACAGTTTCAATGCAAACTGCAAACTATTCAAAGGGCTTTAAACGATTCCAGACGATGAATAAGGGTCTTATCAAGCGAAACGATCGCTCATTTAAAAAAAAAAGTTTACGTTTTATAAGCTCAAATGGTCGCCTTGCTCTGTTCTGTGATGTGCGTTCGTGACTCTCCTGTTCGAACTCGTTCATCAAACAGAACAAATCTTTTTTCGTGTCATTTGGTTCATTCAACAAACGAAATGAACGAGTTGACTTGGGAAAAAGATTCATTCATTTTGATGAACAAGCTCGAATAGGAGAGTCACAGACGGGCGTCACAGAACAGAGCAATTTGAGCTTATAAAACTTAAATTTTGATTTTTTTTTTTACATGAGTGATCGTTTCGCTTGATAAGACCCTTATTCATCATCTGAAATTGTTTAAAGCCCTTTGAACAGTTTGCAGTTTGCACTGAAACTGTCTTTTGGACCTTGAACCGTTTGGTTCCCATTGAAGTCCATTATATGGAGAAAAATGCTGGAATGTTTTCATCAAAAACCTTAATTTCTTTTCGACTGAAGAAAGTGAGTAAAAGGTGAATAAATTAACAGCAAAAGTTTTTTTAAAAGTGAACTCCTCCTTTAATTTAATTAATAAAAAAAAATCTTACTGACCCCAAAAGTTTGAAAGGTAGCGTAAATCACAAAAAGCCAGAAACATTAAACATTAACATTAAAGCTAATATAGTGAGGAACATGTGCAGTGCTAGTATCCAAAAGTGAGTAGTGTCATGTAATTTGTTTGCTGTGTGAAATTGCTGCCCATTTAGAGCATCCCAATTCAATTAAGGTTCTTATGAGGTTCAAAATGAGTTTTGTGGGTAGCTGCTTATGTAAACAGTAGACAGCAAGGCAGTTCACTAGGTTTTGGAACAGAATCATTATCTAACTCTTTCAATTTGATCCCAGAATGGAGTCTTAAAGTATAAATACATGTGAAAAAGTATAAAGAAAATCATCAGAACTCACTCGTAAGATGATGCGGATGGCTGCCATTCCGGATGTGGCCATAACTTTAGCGCTGTTGGGCACCAGGTTGAGCAGCGTAGGCATGATGCTTTCAGCCCCGTGATCGAATTTATTCCCCAACACTGAAGACAGATGCCTGAGAGACAGCAAAAACCACCAATCAACAAGACACAAATATAAGATCCGTAAACTTAGGTCTAGATGGAAATGAATCAAATTCGTGTGACATTAAGGCATGGAACTTGTTTAGATATCCATCAAGTGGCTGCACTTTAGCAGAAGAGCTGTCCTGCACGCCGCCGCTAGCTCAGTTCCACTTCATTAGAAACACATTACGACCCAGAATAATTAAATACCGACATTGAGTCATGCTCAATCACAGAGAGCCGCACAACAGCTTCATTTACCCCTTGAAACGGCACTTTTTAACGCTGCATCCCGATGATATTTGAGATAGAACATGTATCGGAGTAAGATTAAGTGCTTTTAAGACTGATTTGTGAAAAATTGCCCTGTTGCTGAGGTGCGTCTTTGATCAATGAACATGGTAGTGGTGGATAATCACACATGAAAGCTATATGAAGCTGGTAGAGAAGAGTGGCTTCATACCCTAATGTGATACAGGCCTCTCGAACCACTTGTGACCGAAGATCTTTAGCTGACATCTTGAAGGCACCTTCTAAAAGACGTAGATGTTGAAGGAAACCCTCATGCTCAGTCGCACCAGCCAGAACCAGTGACCGCACTTTCTTCAGCTAAATACATGACATAAGAGTTTCTTCAGTGCTATGCCAAAGACAAGTTTTTCAAGCTGGAGTGCATGTGTTGTGACCGCACTTTCTTCGGCGACTTACAGCAGTGACGCGGTGCTCCCAGTCTTGCTTGTCATCTGACAAAATTTCTCGGATCTTATTCAAAGAGTCCTCCAAATCCTTACTGGAATATATCTAAAAGCATACAACATGTCATGCTGTGAATATTTAAATAAAAAAAATCCCTGCTAAATTGCATGACACTGTCCATTTAAGATACATTACCTGCACTGCAGGTACATCTTCAAAACCCTTGATAAAATCCTCTTCATCCACACCTCCTGCACTGACACTGTCCTTCCCTGAGGGATTGCAATCACAAAATTTTCACAAGATGTAAACAAGACTGGTCCAGAAGTACTTCCTGTTTCAGTTTGTAACCGTTTTCTTTATTTCACATGTAAAGTAAACATCTTAAAGATGTTTGTTTAACTTTTTGATTCAGTTTTATATGTTCTGTTGGTTGTATTTTATCCCAGCTTTTATGTAGTGTTAAAAAACTGAAACAGGAAGTGCTTCTGGACCAGTGTTGTTTACATCTTGTGAAATGGTCTATATATATATATATATATATATATATATATATATATAAAAGCTTTTTTTAATGTAATTTAAATCAAATTAGAATCACAGGAAAAATATTAATACAAATTAAAAAATATTATATTATATTATAAATTTTATATATTTAATATTATATTATAAATATTATAAATTATATTATATTATAAATACAGATTAAAAATATTATATTATATTATAAATTTTATATATTTAATATTATATTATAAATATTATAAATTATATTATATTATAAATACAAATTAAAAATATTATATTATATTATAAAATATTATTTAAAATTAAAATAACAATTTTAATATATTTTTATATGTATTTTATTCCTGTGATGGCTTAAATTAATTTTTCAGCAGACATTCTCCAGTCTTCAGTGTCACATGATCCTTCAGAAATCATGCTTATTCTGGAAGCTGTGATATATTTTGATGAAAAAAAAAAACAGATTTATTTGAAACAAATATTTTGTATAATTACACGTATCGCTTTTGATCAATTTTATGCATCCTAGCTGAATAAAAGTTATAATTTTTTTCTAAATAAACAACATTATATATCAGTAATGTAAAATTAATGCACACATATATGGGTTTATTATTGGATGGGTTAAATGCAGAGGGCCATTTCCGAGTATGGGTTGCCATACCTGGCCTTCACTTCACTTTCTTAAGTTATATATTTTTAAAACCTATTAAATGTTCAAATTGATAGCGGTCAAATATACTGTAAAGTTGAATGACTATAACTAATGGCTAAAATTGAGAAAACAAATTACAGAAAAATGTGCAATTATTTTTTTTAATCAAATGACAGCATTTATTGTATATACATATACACATGTATATATGTATGTGTGTGTGTATATATATATATATATATATATACACACACACACACACACACACACACACACACACATATATATATATATATATATATATATATAGACACACATACATATATACACACACACACACACACACACATACATATATATATATATATATATATAGACACACACACACACACACAAAGTTTTAAACTGAGATTTTCAAGTGACTTCATGGTGGATTAACATACATACAGTATATGCCTTCTATTTAAAACCACCATGCAAGTCACATGGCAATCTGAGTTTAATACATCAAAGACTATTACATAATATAGAAATCTGCAGTGTTGCCTCTTGCCCAGCCAACAGAGTCCTTATTAATCTCCAGTCATTTCTCAACATCTCTTCTCCTCTCAGCCTGGTAAACTACAAGCTTTTCGAAAGGTAATCTTTCTGAGAACAATTCTATTTTTGTGAATTAATTATGGATATCTACAGTGTTTACTCTGATCTGACTTCAGTTTCTCAGCTGTAACCAGGGCTGTGCTGTAGTCTTCTTACCTGTGGCCCTGGATCCAGAGGCAGAACTGGGTCGTCTCATCGAGCCCATGCTGCCCCCTCTCCTGCTGCTGGAGAAGCCCTTAGAAGAGGTAGAGGAGGAGGACCTGCCCCCATCCACTGAGTCTTCGTCATCAAAGTTCTTATCTGTAGGGGAACACAAGAAATTCATCAATGTTTCATCAAATATGTTCACTGCTGTACTCTCAATCAAGATGACAGGTCATCATCAATCTGCAAATCATCAAAAGTATGTTCTTGCAATTGAATTATGGTTTGTCTGAATAACTAATTGGATGTGTTTCGGGCTCAGATTGAGTGTATCAGATGGTAACACATATGACAAGCTGATTAATCTTATCTGGAAGAGCACACGAGGAACACCACAGGAAATACTCTCTTCCTGAGAACACAAGGGAAGGCTTACATTTACTTTTCTCTCCCTTTTCTCCCTGGGTCAATATTTCATCGCCAATTACCACTCATTTGTCACATTCATTATCATAACATTATGCCAACCTGCATCTTTTGATTATAATACGTCCCCATCTTCAGAGCAAATATGTGGAATGAAGACCAGGGCTTTTCCTCATACCACAAGACCATTTTTAGAGTTCAAACATGGCAGCAACCATTCTTGAGTGATGTCTAAAGCAGGTTATAGTTCAGAAAATTACAAGAATATTCAACGCATTCTCATCCTTTAACGTCATATAGAACGCTATATGACAAAACGGCGCTATACTACGCACATGGCACCCGTTATCGTTAATATAACACGTGCTGTGAGGGCTAAGTTTAGGTGTGGGGTAGGGTGTGCGTGTCATATTCACGCTAAAGGATTTATAACGTCTTGGGTTCGTGTGTTATATTAACGATAAAGGGTGCCATGTGCGTAGTATAGCGCCGTTTTTGCATATAGCGTTCTATATGACGTTAAAGGATGAGAACGGGCTGGAATATTCATAGATTAATCTACTGCAATGGACTCTGAACATAAGCCGAAGAAACAAATGAGCGGACATGGACACATTCCAGCAGTCTGAGAGGAAGGGGTGGCACACCAATCTTTCTGAACGGGAAGGAGCCACAGGATGAATATATACTGCTGCCGGATTCTTGCAGAGCACTAGTGCTGTCCTGCTATTTGGTTTAACAATTAAAGGGATAGTTCACTTTGAAATTCATTTTTGGTATATTTTAGCTGACCTCAAGGGGAACCAAGATGTAGGTGTCTTTTTTTCCCCGCAGTATTTTCAATTTTGATCATTTTAGTTCAAACCGTTCGTGTCTGTCAGTCATATAATGGAGGCCTATGGTCACCACGTCAAAGAGCATGCACAGAGAAGTCAAAATTAAACATGATTTAATGACTCGTAAATGTAAGTACACATTGATGGCCCAAGACACGAAACAATCGGTTTGTGTAAAAAGACAAACAGTGTTTATATCATTTTGGTTCTTTGAGGTGGTGACCATAGAGCTGCATTATATGACTGATAGACAAAAACGGTTTGACCTAAAAATATCTAAATTGAAAATACTGTGGAAACAAAGACACCTACATCTTGGATGCCCTCGAGGTAAGCTAAAACATACCAAACATTTATTTCAAAGTGAACTATCCCTTTAAATGACATACAGATAAATAAATAGGTTCAGCTTATACATATGATCATTAATAAGTCATTTATTCACACTGAACTATAAACAACTATAAAATACATGATATCCTAAACGAATGAATATTGGATAATTAATGCACATCTCAGATTTAAAAAAGGTATTATAAATGATATAAAAAACAATTTAGTCTATTTTCCATTCATACTGTTGTTTGAACCAAGTTAGCTTAATATTATATAACTGTAATATATTTTTGTTGAATACTACTTAGAATATTAGCATATATATTATGCAATTTGGTTTGAAAGCATTTTACATAGCATTTTTAGTGTTCACATATTTGGATGGCAATGTGATTGGGAGCGTGCACAAGGATTAAATCAAATAACCACAAAGGGACAATTATGTAACAATCCTGACAAGCCTGTAGAGCACAGAGCAAACACACCCGTCAAAACAAACCAAGACAATCAGAAAAAGTCAAGATAACTTTCTGTTGATATTTTCTGTTCTAAGCGGACTAGGATTCGAAAAGTCTCTTCACAGGGTGTCCTCAGCTTTTTTGCTCATGATGGCAGAGGAGGACAACGTTTCACTATGGCACAAAATCCCCTTTCATAAACCACCTCTGATAATTCTCCTAAAGACGGATATTTTAGACTTGTGCCAAGATTTTCTCTTCTCTAAGCCAAGAAAAAAAAAATTAATTTTAACCATTTGATCAATGATTATGAGTGCAACATGTGTCAAACCAAAGCACATGCATGTAAAAGGAAATAAGCAGATTGCTGTTTTTTTTTTTTTTTCAGCATTTCGCTGGGAAATGTCGTTTAGAGAGAGCCACTGTTGGCGGAGGAAGGCAGTCGCAGTGTGCTCTAATTAAACCCAATGGAATGCCTACTGAGAGGTATGCTTGCTGACTGATGAAAATACAGCACAATATCATTGGTGGGGTGTAGGGACAACAGAACGTGTGTATGTGCATCAAACATCTGAAGACAGTGGATGTTCACATCTTTCAAGGCATCTTTCATAACACAGCATGTGGGTAGAAAGACATCCTTCACTCTGATATCAACGGTTTTGTTGGAGCTCAAGTAGCTAGGTATTTTATTATTTCACTCAATGATATTGATAACAATTTTCTTTGATTTGAGATGCATCAGACCAGGCTGCTACCGACTCAACAGTATGCTTCCTAACTTGCTTAACCCTCAGGTGCTCTTCGTTTCGGAGTCACACTTGTTATTTTCTCGGACACTTAAAAATTAAATTTCCTCCATCCCAGTAAAACCAATGCAATTTATTTTTGTTCTATAATATTTATTCTTCATAATTTAGTATTTTGAGACAATTTGATTGAATGTATTAATATTTATGCAATATGTATGGTCTATTTTGCCATGGAATATATATATATATATACAGTATATATATATATATATATATATATATATATATATTTTTTTTTAATATTAATGCAGTATTTTAGTTTAATATAGAGTCTAGGCCTTCAGAAAAAAAAAATTTGAAGAAAACTAGCACCATCTGGTTACAGTATAGAGAAAAGGCATAGAATCATGGTGTAACCACTAGATGACATGTACAGCACTCTATGGAGAAGCATGTGAATTCCCCAGATGTTTATGAACACATTTTTTTTTAGTGGATTTGAATATATAGTTGAAACAATCTCAAAAACGATTTTTTTATAAAAAAAAATATATATATTTTATTAAAATAAAATAAAACAAAATTTGTGTTTGTCAATTTCCCATTCATTTCCTATGGGGTCATTTTTGACCAAAGACCACAAGTGTGACTATTTTTTTAAGACCACTTAGCATGCTCGGATCATGACCTAATTTTTTTTGTGTGTTCACATATATAATGCCATAAAAGTCACCAAGTTTCGTAACATTCAGATGAAGCTGTGATTTACATACTTTTTGTAATCAAAATTTATTGGTGTGTATGTGTATAAAAGTGTGTTTGTATGTGTGTGTGTGTGTGTGTGTGCGTTTGTCTGTTTTGCACTCTAGATGTTGTAGAGTGTCACCCCTTTCCTTGTGGCCGATTTGTAGATTGCACGTACAAAAATTCAGAGAATTTTTTTTTTTGTCAATTTCCCATTCATTTCCTATAGGTCGGTCATTTTTGACCGAAGAGCACAAGTGTGACTATTTTTTTTTTACGACCACTTAGCATGCTCGGATCATGACCTCAATTTTTTTTTTTGTATTCACATACATAAAGCCATAAAAGTCACCAAGTTTAATAACATTCCGATGAAGCTGTGATTTTTAGAAATTCAAAACAGAAATTTTTTTGGTTAGAAATGACCAAAGAGCACCTGAGGGTTAAATGGCCTAGAAAATGGTGCATCATGAAAACAGCTGTGCAAACCAGTGCAACAGCGAGCTCTCATTTAACTGAATAGGAACGTCTTCTTTGGAGTAAAAATGGCTAATCAGACTATTTTTCCTGTTTTATACCAGCCTGACGATTTTGTGGCAGATCAAAGTGGCTACATGTCAAATGAAATATTATGAAAAAACTAGTCAAACCTTAGCAGCATTGGTTCTAACAAAACATCCTTAAAACACACACTTGCTTATGTGTTTTCAAGCTTGTAATATTTAATCAATTCAACGTCCTTTCAATCGGAGACCCTTGAAACTGCAGGTTTGAATTTGAGAAATGTGTTATTTCAGATGGAAAAGGAAAGGAGGAGATAATCTTTTCTGCATGACCTGCCAACTTTGAACAAAGAGCTTCCCCCGGCTCCTAAATCAATTGTCATTTGCTTACCACAAAAACATGGGGTGCTTATAGACCCATGAAAACGCCAGTGTTGTTTTTCACGGCCACTGAAGTGACAACAGTACCCACCACTGTGCAAAATGACAACTTAGTCAGTCTACTCTGCTTACTGGATAGAGACGATGACACAGCATAACATGTCAGAGTGACTTTGAGCAGGTCAGCACAAAAAGCTCATAACCCTAGCGACATGTTTACATAACAGTGCTGTAGGACATGAACACACACGCAACGCCCTGATCCATTAATCTCACTCTCAAACTCTGCTTCTGGGCCCGATATTAACTGTATAAAGTATTTAAAGAAGATATACTGGTATACCTTTCTCATCACTTCCTGCAATGTGTCCTGGAGTATAACACAGGGCATCCTAGACATCACTACCACAATGTGCATTCTCATAACCTGTTCTCACAGGTCCCGACAGCACTATGTTGTGCATTGCTAACTGCTAAGGTGACAACAAAAGGTCGGAGCAGGGCACTTTGTTGAAGGTGAACAAATGACGTATTGTGTTCTGAACAAAACACAAGTCCTCAATCTGTTGCATCACAGTGTATTCAGAAGGAAACATGCTGTCAGTTGGTATTAAAATAAGATATCAGTGGATTCTGCTTTAAAACAATCTGATGATTAAACTTCCTGATCTTTTATTGTGCAGGAATCCTCAGTAAATATTATTGCAAAGACAAAAAATAAGCATTGGCTTTATTTTTTGGCTAGTATCATAATGTTAACCACAACCAAACAGCTATTTGGGCATTATTTTAGTCTAAAGTAAAAATGCAACACACTGCTGTGGGATGTAAAAAAGTAAAAAAAGAGATTTTCATATAACAGAGATGCATAGAACAATATTAAAAAAGCAGAAATTTACTAGAGAGAGAAAAAAAGAGCAAATCCACATCAGTAATGCAGCTATATTTACTGTAGCGAAAACACTGCAACAAAAACCAAAAGAGACGAGTTGGAACAGACTGCATAAACCACATAAAATTAAACCAATTTAAAAGAGAGATGTCTTCTTTAGTGTTCGAAGTCTAGTTTATGCATATCTGAACCCATGAAAATCTAAGAGATGTTTTATTCTTTCAAAATGACAACATCTATCTACAGTATGTATGGATACACTGCCTTTCCATTTATGAACAGAAACGGGCGCAAAACAATATTCAGAACTCAGAAATATGAATATCCCAGAAGCGTAATCATCTGTAAACACGAAAACACAGATAAACATGCCACCCTCTTGGCAGAACAGCAGCTGGAGGTTTAAGGCTGTTTTTTTTTTTTTTAATTTGTCCGCCATTTCCATTCCAATCCTTACCTTCTCCGGTTGTCATAGAGCAAGCGTCTCTTCAATTCACACAGACACTGCAAACACAACAAAGCTCTCGCAGTCGCTCTCTGGTCTCCGCCTCTCCCTCTCTTCCCTTCCTGCCGCTGTGGTCTTATGACTTCACCATAGACAAAAGCCACCAACTCTTTTAAATAAAAGGACCTGGAAAACATTTCCCCTGTAAAGACTGAATGTCATATACATACGGTGGATCTGTTTGCTTGTCCTTTACAGCTGCTCAATCTTTGAGTTTATGTTCGCTCTTCCTTACTCCAACTAAACTCTCGGGACAGGAAAGTCACTCCGGATTCTCTGGCCCTCACACAACAGATTTACTCAAAATATTAGCAGTGCATTTGAAAGACATTTCCTATTATATAATGCTAGAAATATTTCTGCACTTTCTTGAAATAGTTTTTAAGTGCTGCATCTACAAGAAAATATAATAAATAAAAAGGACATTTTTGTTGATAATTTTCATTTTCAAATATAAATAAAATTATTAAATAAATGTCCCTAAATTCAAGTCAATACCAATGCCCCAATGACTATAAATTAAGAATTGATTGAAATGGATAGTTTTAAGTGATGATGAACTGAATATGAACTCATGTAGATCATTCAAACTTACCAACTCTAATGGTATTTGCGTTAACCATTTAATAAGTTTAAATTACAGTTGCTGTAATATACTAGGTCAAAGCTAAAGTCAGGAGACTAACCTGAAGATAGGCGTTTAGTAAACTTATAGTTGCCATTTAAAAAAGATAAAAAAAAAACATGAAATCAATTTTGTGTGAATAGCCCAATACATTTTAAATGACAAAACCAATGCGAAGCAGTAAAAATGAAAAACATGCTCCAAAATACCTCCAATAAACCTTTTGGTAACCAGACAAAAACGTGCACTCCTTTTATTAAGGCTTCTCTTCACAGCGCATCTAGATCAGTGCTTTCCAAAAGAACACTTGTATAATGAGTCATTATTTTTAAAACACTCACAGTATAAACAAGGTTCATGAAAAATGGCTTTATATGGAGCCGTGTGAACCAATCACATCAAAGCTTTTCAATTTCAAAATTAGTGTGACATTATTCCATTAAATAAAACAGATTTAAAACGAATCCCTGCCTTTGAATCTGAATGACTAACACAAAGCGATTTCTTAAATAAAAATGCAGCATAGATCAAGAAGAGTATTGCTCTTTATCTTTTTTTTAGGATTAATTCTAAAGCTGACACTTATCCAAAAAAATATGATTGATTCATGTTTCCTCTCAATACATTACCTTTACCTGGTTTCACTGGCAGTTCAATAATACTAACAAAGAAAACCAAGAATCGAAGAGACGATCACCCTAGTAAGCAGAGCAGACGTTTCAATTTCGGTGAAACCACAAAAAAATCCTTATAATACAGATGCTGTTTTCAACCACTTACTGAAATGAAAAACCAGTACAAATCCTGTAATATAAGTGTGCAATTGGCTGCAGGGGAGGAAAAAGGAAAATTTGCATATTTAAAGCTAGTGATGTGAGAAAGCAAATGTTCAAGCAGCCGACAAAAACATAAAAGAATCAGAAACGCATCCGTTTTATCATCACTGCAATACACATTTCGTTATTTTGATTAGACAATCATTCTAAAATATTCCCAAAAAAATCCTAAAATAGAAGCAAATAAAGTGAGAGACTATACTTCAATATACATCAGTGCTCTGGGCTTTGCATAGATGTTTAAAGATGGCCATCTTTAAGCATGACTGTTTGGATTTATATGGAACGGTAACACTTTACAATAAGATTTCATTTGTAACATTAACTAAGGTTAATAACTGCGGTAGAAGTATTGTTTTGCAGCCGCATTGAAGCATTGTGTGTTAATTTCAACATTTACCAATACACTTTACTGTTACTTTTTGTTTCACTTTGAATGCATGTCTTTTATTTACTTAAATATTTGAATATGAATATATAAATTATAGACTTCATTTAGCACATTTTCATGGTTTTGTAATAAAGTTCAGTTTGACTTAGTGTTGTTTGTTTTTTATCCATTTTAAAAATGATCGGTTGATAAATCCGTTATAATCGGCAAGTCGGTCCAAACTAGTTTATCGGTAAACTCCACTATCGGTTGACCTCTTTTAAAGAGTACTTATATTATTCCGAAAAAATAGTTCAATTTATTTCATATAGCTTGTGTGGATATTACATTGACCAAACTGTATTAATTTTCTGTTGTGAAGCTTTGAAAATATTTCGGCGGGTTTCAAGTCCAAAATTAATCTTTGATAATTTAATGTAACAATATCAGCCATTCTGCAGTATCGGTACTTGCAGATAGCCGGTTGCTTTAAAACACTCCCTTGAGTTTTTGTGTAAGCGCTCTGTAAACTATTATACATCCATTTTCCATCAAAGGTTCCATCAATACATTTCTATTGGAGACAGCGTTAAGCAAAGTAGCTAATTGCAGACCTAACTGTTGAGCGTGTGAATGCAATGGCCAATCAGACGTGCTAAAGTCAGAATACTGTGTGTTTGATGACCGTGCCCATCCACCACCAACAAAGAAGACATTTCTGACCCCTCAGAATATACAGCAGGGTTTCTAGGGTTCATGAGTGGATTAAAAGCTAAAAATAATTAAGTCATACATTTGATTTTTTTTTTAATTGGCTCCCCTGTGTGTTCTTGTTTTCACACAGACTTACGACCTTGAGGCACTGAAGAAATGAACCAATGAAGATTTTTATGTCAAGGAAGGCGGAGGCTCAGAGTACACCTACCTATTAAGTAATTGCCACGGACCAATAGTAGTTCGAAAGCGTTAACCTGTCAGAGCGAACTTTTTCATAAATGGCAAGCTGTTTCAAACTCCCGAAACAAACACAAAACGAACTTCGTTTTGGCCTGATTTTGTTAGAAATGACATCAAGCTAAATCGAAGAATGAACTGGTATTAAGTATATTGGAGGTTTACAAATTAGTCACTTATGAGGTTCCACTTCAGTTAGATGGATGTAGGGAGTAGAACGAGGTTTTGGAAAACAGCCAAGGTAAACATCCCCGCTATGTATGGCAAGCCGTTTTAGCTTTTATTCATTTCCAGTATATGAATTCTTGATATCAACAATTGAAATCTTGATATCAAAAAATGTAATTGTTGATATCAGCAATTCAATTCTTGATATCAACAATTTAATTGCTGATATCTATAATTGTATTTTCACTAGTGAAATTTCACCATTAGCTGCCATTCAAAATAAATTGTTATCAAGAATTTATTTTTTACTAGTAGAAATATAATTTTTGATATCAATAATTACATTGTATTCCTGATATCTATAATTAAATTGTCACTAGTTGAAATGTCTATTCTTGACATCAACAATTCAATTGGTACTAGTAAAAATTATAATTTTTGATATCTGAAAATGTATTTCTGATATTAATATTATTTCAGATATCTAAAATGGCTTTCTTACTAGTGACAATCACATTCATGATATCAGAAATTAAAATTGTCAATAGTAAAAATTGAATTATTGATATCAAAAATGAACATTGTTACTAGTAGCAATTAAATTGTGGATATCAAGAATAGACATTTCAACTAGAAACAATTGAATTCTTGAAATCAAAAATAAAGGTTTTTACTTTCTGATATGTGAAATTGGAATTTCAACTGGTCAATTCTTGATATCAACAATTGGTTTTGAAAGGCAGCCTATGGTGACATTTCACTAGTGAAAATACAATTGTTGATATCAAGAATTCCTATCCTGGAAATGAATAAAAATTAAAACGGCTTGCCATACGCTATTATATTTCAAAGGACTTTTGAATTCCAGGAATTTCTAAATATAAAGCTCCTACCTGAACCTGATGAGGGGATCATGTTCCCGGATCTTTGGACTTCATCAAATCTGCTGAAAATTACATTCAACCTGTAAAAAAAAGAATGGATCCAAAGTTAAACATTGCTCAGTTACAGAAAAACAACAACTAGACCTTCAGATCAGTAACTCCTAGAAATGCAAGCGTTTCGAACACAACACAATCCTCAGAAACAGGTGTTGCAAATCTAACAGGAAACACTCTCAGCAAGCAGGGTAAACGTCTCTGAAATGGAAATACCTTTCATTTGGTCACTCCCTTTGTCCTAAAGTACCCCCTGACTACACTACACTACTACTTAAACTGTTAGCTAGACCTAATGACATGATGACCTAACACATAAAATATGAACACAACAGACTGGTTGCTATCTGGTTGCTTAACATGTCGGATCAGACGGCTCAAATGGGTGTTTCAAGGCCAGAACCAGGGACAATGAGGACCAGACTTTTTGCCGTTAGCCATAAGTCTGGCTGAGCGAGACTAGATGTGATGTAACAATTGATGTGACACACTTCAGCAAGGATGGTCTTGTGATTCGGTCAGGCTTTGCAAACTATATTTGACCCCACAGCAAACCTGCAAGTCCAGAAGTAAGTGTAATCCATGTGATAAGAGGTTAGCCAATCATAACAGAGCTCAATTATACATTTTAAAGGAATAATAGCAAAAACTAATTTTATGTTTATGTTAAAAACTACAAGTCATTAAATTCTAACTCGGACAAGTACCGATAAGTAAAGCCTTGCAACATTAATGTTTAAGCTTTTGTTCCCAACAATCATGCTGTTAGGATTTAATTTTAAGATGAAGCATTCCAGCTGACAACGACTGACAGAAATTCACACATTTAATCCTACAAGTCCATCATTTCTCCTTTACCAAGTGTTCCAAAACAGAGTTTTAAATTGCAAATGAGATGGGATGCCCTCTATGCAATTTGAGAGAAGTGGAAACATTGCTTGCAAAACCCTATAGTGCTCAAAAGAGATTTCTTCCTATATTAACTGCATCCAAGCAAACTGACTGTGTGCCTCTAAATTAAGCTGAGAAGATTTGAATTTCACAGAGACATCCATGGCAGTCTATAAGAAAACCTCAGGCTGTCAGTGTGCCTAAGACTCAAAATGTCTGCTTGATTTATGCTAAATGTGGGTTTTAGCGAGAAAGCAAAGAGGGTTCTTTCATAGATCCCTCCAAGGGCCATTTTAATTGTGTGGTTATCATTTATAGCAACAGGATTTGGTATAGACCCAAAGAATTTAGCCACAGATGCGCACAAAGCCAGCTGAGAGGGCAGCATGGAATGATATTAATCTAATAAATCAAATCTAACGAGAACAGCTCTCTGAAATGGAAGAGAATTAGCATTAGCTTAAAATATTGTAGTTTCACCCAAATTATTGTGTTAAAGGAGTAGTTCACTTTTAAAAAGACCGCTGCTAATTTACTCACCCGCATGTCATCCAAGATGTCTGTGTCATTTTTTCTTCAGTCGAAAAGAAATGAAGGTTTTTGATGAAAACATTCCAGGATTTTTCTCCATATAATGGACATCAATGGGAACCAAATGGTTCAAGGTCCAAAAGACAGTTTCAGTGCAAACTGCAAACTGTTCAAAGGGCTTTAAACGACACCAGACGATGAATAAGGGTCTTATCAAGCGAAATGATCGCTCATTTAAAAAATAAATAACAAAGTTTAAGTTTTTTAGAAGCTCGCCTTGCTCTGTTCTGTGATGCGCGCTCGTGACTCTCCTGTTCGAACTCGAATCATCAAAATGAACAAATCTTTTCCCGAGTCAACTCATTCATTTCATTCGTTAATTGAACCAAATGACACGAAAAAAGATTTGTTCGTTTTGATGAAAAGAGTTCGAATAGGAGAGTCATTGGGACCTTGAACCATTTGGTTCCCATTGAAGTCCATTATATGGACAAAAATCCTGGAATGTTTTCATCAAAAACCTTAATTTCTTTTCGACTAAAGAAAGAAAGACATGGACATCTTGGATGACATGGGGGTGAGTAAATTATCAGCAAAGTTTTTTTTTAAAGTGAACTACTCCTTTTATGAGATTTGGTGAATTAAAAGATATTGTAGTTGCAGTACACATAGTTCAGCCAGGATGCTCACAAACTAGTCGCCGGTTTGACTTTGTGTCCGAAGTCACAGCAAACTGTTTTCCCCAGGCATATTCCAAATGAGCCTGTCTTTAAAGTCCTCAAACTATAAGATCACAGAAACAGATGCCTGCACGTTCCCTGGAGACATGGACAGATTTTAAGGGGGAGGAACACCTAACAGATGTTACAACCAAATTCAGACCACAAGCACATGCTGGCATGCCTTCCTCTGTGCACTCAACTTCAGTCCGTTCTTTCTGTGGAGTATTACGGGTTATAGGGTATGCTTTCGCTTGCAGACTTAATGCTAGCTGTAAGGAACTATAAGCTGAATGACATTGTGCGCTGTGATGAGCACATAATGTTAGTCGCTAAGAGCATATTAGTATCAAGTTAATATCAAGACGGAAGGGCCTGATTCTGGGTCTGGAGGGAAATTAACACCTAATGACCTGTATGAAGAGCCACTTTAATCATTTCAGTACTAAAAGAGACATAAATGTTTTCACTCTGTTTAGACACATCTGTCTAGATTAATCACTGCCTGATAGAAGTAAATAAACAGATAGTACAGATAGTCTAGTACAGTACAGATAAGTCTAGAATTAGACCGAAATGACCATCTGAATTAGAAGAGAGTGGAGGTGTCCTGAATACTCTAATAGTGTAGATGTAAAGCTGATCCATTGTCGGTGAATTGGTACCAAAAAAGTAAAAAAGAAGAGCTTACCTTGATTGCGGCAGTCCTTTTTTGCTAAGGTCAATCCTAACCTTCTCTCCAACATGTCTGTATATTTCCACAAGGCAGCTCATGGCTGCATCCCGAACCTGGGGAAATAATTAGACAACTTCACAATCTCACTCTTTTTAAAACGAGTCTCTAAACTGTGCAATTAAACTATTTTAACAAGGACACTTTTAACAATGGAAGCTTGTATATGGAAATAAAATAATTGATTGACTTTTAAACCTACCCTGTGTAATGTCTGTTTAATTGCTTTGTCTGCCACAATGATGTAATGTCTTTAAAATTTCTTCATTTATTTAAATATATACAGTGTGTGTGTGTGTGTGTATACACTGTAAAAAAATATTGATGGTTTAACTTAAAAAAGTAAGTAACCTGGTTGCCTTAAAAAATTTTAAGTTCATTGAACTGGAAAAAGTGAGTTAATACAATGAAGGAGATTAATTTAACCATCAGAAACTCAAAATTGTATGTTATCTGAACTAAATAAATTATTTAAGTTGATTTGACAAAAGAAAAGATGTTGTGATGACTACACTGTAAAAAAATATTGTTGGTTTAACTTAAAAAAGTAAGTAACCTGGGTTGCCTTAAAATTTTAAGTTGATTGAACTGGAAAAAGTGAGTTAATACAATGAAGGAGATTAATTTAACCATCAGAAACTCAAAATAATAAGTTATCTCAACTAAATAAATTATTATAAAGTTGATTGACAAAAGAAAATATGTTGTGATAACAAATCCTGAAAATATTTTTTACAGTGATATGTGTATATATACATATACGCGTGTGTGTGTGTGTGTGTGTGTGTGTGTGTGTGTGTGTTATAAAATGTCAAAAAAAGGGGAAATTGTCCTACTAAACCAACTCCTGTGATGAGGGTGTTACTCTCCATTCTGCTGTTTGAAATGCTTTTCACTGTGTCTGTTAACAACACTCTTAAATACTGTATCTATCAAATATATTTTTTTGATAAATAGCAACTGCATATTAGAAACCACCACCAGAGGTCACTATAGCTTTGTGTAATGTTGTTACCATCATATTGAACATTTTGTTCTGTAAAAAAGCCATGTCATGGCGATGTATTTGATTACAACAAATGTGCATACCTGACTTGTAGGATCTCCGAGTAGATTACATATATGTGGTACAATTTTGCTCAGAGTCAAGCCTTGGGCACCGTATCTGAAAAACAGAAGCGATGGTGACAGGGAGGGCAGCATCAGTGCATCATGGGGGTTACAGTATCTTTGCCAAGTCCAGCTAATGGCTAATCCTAGAAGAATGTGTTGCTACAATATTAATTTTAACAACTTGATATCTCTATTCAGCAGACAAAAATCAACAACAAGTGCAAAGTGCAAACCTAAATGTTAATGTGAGCTGCATTTAAAATGAATGAAATTACAACATCCAGACTGAGAAAGCAATGCAACTTACGTGCTCAGAGTTGAAATGAGACAAAGGCAGACTCCCTCTCTGGTCCGGTTATTTTTGTGTTTGAAACCCCCCAACATTCTGTCCCATATGTACTGTAAAGACAATCTGAATTTAATACTTTCAATGTAATACAATTAAATGGCATCTAATCTTATTAAGAGACCTCCCATAAGCCTTTTCATAAAGCGTTCAATTCATTAACTAAATTAAATTAAAACACCACAAAGGTGTCTCGCAAGAGTACTTCAAAATGGAGGTTGTTCAGTCTTTACATTACAAACACTGTTCAGGCCAACACAAAGACCTAATACACAGATGTATGTTTGCAGACATAATGCACTTTATTCAGGAAAGCACAACAGGACTGCAGTGTCAGCTTGAAAATGGCGAACATCCTGGAATTTATTTTTAAGGCTAAATAGAGACAAACACCACCGCAGACTACCTGAGGTGAAGCTGATTGCTCCATGATCTTCAGCAACAGGATTTGATCTTGGTCTCTGACTTGATCTTTGGCATCGCCTAACCGATCTATCAAGCTGGGTAAAACTGGACATGGAGAGAACAAAAATTAAAGATAATAGGGATGTGAAAATATATTTTCATTCTTGATTGAGCAATTTAGCTTCAAATAATTAGAGACTGGAGAAGATTCAGATTATGTGATAATGGGAAGTTGGATGTCTGAAAGTGATTGTTTTGGAATTCATTGATGAATGCAGTGAATTTGTTACAAAAGTAATGTTTGAACACTGCAGTAGCGATGCTTTACAGCGGATGAGTGTTAAGAAGCAACTTCTAAAACCGTTTCAGTGAATGCTGACAGTTTCAGCACTTTGTCAGCACACGGAAATCTTCAGCAGGAAGTTGCATCTCTTCATTTGTCCCCTTTAAAAGCAGCACTGCTTAAAAAAAGTTCCTTTACTACATTCTTCTATATAAACTAACATGAAGACCTTGTTTCTCATGGTAATACAATCAGAATTTTTATACACATTGGATTTTAGCAATCCTACCTGTGCCAACTTGGTGCCGAAATCGGTCTTGTAATCTTGTCACTAAGGCAGATAGGAGGTCAATTCCCAACAAAGCCAACTGAAGATGGAAAAAAAAAAATATAAATTAGATCAAACAGAGCAAAATACATTTAAATCTGAATATTATTATAATACACAAAAGTCTTTAATAAGCTCAATTAACACACTGTTACAATGTCATTGTCAATTCAAAGCATCACAAAGAAAAGAAAAAGGAAACAAGAATTCAATAAAATGAATGACCCCACCTCCCAACAGTCCGAATGAGCCAACCAAAGGATTATGGGTAACAAACTAAACAGAGTCTGAATGCGCAATGCAGCAAACTGTGTTATATAAAATAAATATGTCCTAAATTTCAGATTAATCCAAAATAGCATACTCCCATCTACTCTAAAATTTGCATGTAAATATGATACTCTAAACTGAATTCAGAAACATATACTAGTTTACCTGTATTTTACAATACATTTCTATGGCACAAGTAGTAGTAAGAGTATGTGTGTCTGAATGAGTAGTGCAAAGGATTCTTATAGAAAAGGATAGGTAAATCCCTAATATAACATCTCATTTATGTTACTCCTTTCTCAACCTTTTATGACAATACCATCGGCGTTCCTTTCTAATAAAGCTCTATAAATCATGTTTCCTAGTTGCTTTTTATATTTTTATTCACAGGGAAGATTGTCACAAAACAACTGGAATGCATAGGTCACACCCAAAACCTCAACTTTCCTTGTCATGGGGTTGAGACATGAGAACTATTCAATAAGCGTATAGACAGAACAGGCCAGCTAACGCCATATCAACACAATCGCAATTTTCTGACTTCTTAAAGCCAGATAATATTGCAATTTTTGGCATGCCTCTACTATGTCAAATGAAAATGTAAAACCTAAATCCAAACACAAGACAAGTTTCAGTTTAGTGTGGGACAACTTGTAATGTCTTACCAATGGAAAATCCAGGGAGTGTATGGGAAACCAGTTTGAAAACAGTCATTAGTTTAGCAATTTACTTTGTGTAATTTCACTTTTAAAGTTGATCTCCTGTCATTTGTTTAGTCTTGCCCTCTCGATTTATGTATTTAAGCAGCTAGGCTTGTCTAGATCTTCTATATCTAACAAAGTCTTAATCCTTTGTTCTCACCTATACAGAAAATGACTGTAATTATCCTAATGACACCATTGAAATAAAGGACTGAAACACAGACAAATCACATCAGCTGAGGTGCAGTATGAAATGCCTTAGAGGAGGTGTAAAAAAAAGGCAAGTCGTATCATGAGGCGCAGGGTAGCTCACAGCTAAATTCTTTGTTGTCCTTTTTGCATCCAAACATTCCCACAGATATAAACAGATTTAGCCGCTTCCAACTTTGATAAATATCATTAAAAATTTGGGGTCAGTATGTAAGCCTTCTTTAAAGTAGGAGGAGGAGGAGAAGCCGGCATTAATACTTTTATTCGGCAAGGATGCATTAAATCGATCAAAAGATTTCTATTTCAAATAAATACTTTCTATTCATTAAAGAACCCTGAAAAAAACTGTTTTTAACATTTGATGAAATGTTTCTCAAGAACCAAATCATCATATTACAATGATTTCTGAAGGATCACGAGACAAATGAAATAATGGCCGCTAAAAATTAAGTTGTCATTATTGAAATGAACTAGATTTTAATACATGTATATAAATATATACATTTTAGGGCTGTCAGTTAAACGTGTTATTAACGGCGTTAACGCAAACCCATTTCAAAGGCGTAAAAAAAATTTTGCGCGCGATTAACGGCCTTTTTGTCATACTATTGCAACAGGACGTGGCATGCGCGCCGCTACGCTCTGAAACCCATTCATTTCAATGGCTTGTGACGCACGAGGACCTTTTGTTGCTTCGACCAAAGCACAAGCGGATCTAGCTAGACCGGAAACAAAACAACAGGCACGACGCCACACACTTTCATTAGGTGTGCGAGCCGGCCAAATAGTTGGTTAAAGTTACGTTTTGAGTGGATGTCGAGCGCGAGACACCGAAATGGATGCCAGTAAGATTCTGAATGGAAAGTTTACTTTTAAAAAGTTGCCAAATTGTCCCATTGACAAGACCAAAGTGATCTGTGTGTTTTGGTGTTGTGAACTGAGTGATCATCATCGCAGCACGTCCAGTCTGAAATACCGCTTGATGATGGCCAAGCACACACACACACACAGACACAGCTTATGCGAATTCTCCGCCCCCTCGTCAATATCAGGACCTCGTCAGTATTTCTTTCACCCTTTTATTGATGGACAGTGTTACATTGAGAGATTATTTGTCTAAGTGAGAACGTAAGTGTGAAATTGAACACAGTATATGCCAATGTTGTTTTCAATAAAAAAAACATTTGCACAAAGCAAGCCGATCCACTTTTCCATGTTGATAAGAGCATTAAAATGAGAAAAAATATAATGGGACAACAAGAAAATCAAGCGACATTTAGAATAGATAAAAATGTGCGATTAATCGCGAGTGACAATGCGATTAATCACGATTAAATAGTTTAATCATTTGACAGCACTAATACATTTACATATGGATATATATGTATACACATGCTTTAAAGTTTTAGAATGCAAAATGAAACGGTAATCTTCACTTGCGATAAGATAAAGCACATTAACAAAACAACATCAGCAGACCTGAATGCAAGCCAAGGCTTAGACGGGAGCTTGGCTTCTTTCTGCCTGATGAAAAGATTCCAAGACGTTATGAAGATCTGACCACACCCACTATTTAACCGAGCACCTCTCACTCCCCACAGAGAGACAGATGGATCGTAAGCCCGCCTGCTCCCAATGTGCAACATAAACCATCCTCTCACCAGCGACCTGCTTCAGACCGCCGGCTGCCAAAGTTAAACATACCCTATCCCGCTATTTATATTCTCCTTTCCACCACAGTCAAAGAAAGGAGCCAAGGACTATTGTTTTCCTTGCTGAGCTTTTGTTTCATCTCTCTGTGCCTTATTTTGCTCCATTCCTTCCTCTTGTTTCCTTCTTAACTGCTAATAGGAAATGCACAGAAGAGTGATCGATCATTCCACTTTCTGCTCTAGGCTCAAATCAATACCAAAATAAAATCTTACGTAAGTCTACAGAGGCTCCGTCACACCTGGTGAGGCAAACAGTGGATACAGCAAGGTTGCATCTGCCAGAACACACTAACAAGACGGTTTTTCTTTTATTTAATATCATGTGCACATTCCCCCGGTTTTGCCATCTACAACAATTTGCATTGCCTTGCTGATCAGCACAACTCCACCTGTACATCCCTCACTATGACCGGGGTGCTCAACGGCCCATTTTTAAAGGGCTGATCACATAATGTAATACCTTCATCACATAATTATGTTATACACTTTAAAATCTTACTGAGTGATGGCAAAATACATTTTAATTTTGATATTACTAGTGACTTTTCTTGCATAATGCACCTTAAAAGCCCTGTTTTGAACTCGTTCTGCATTAACATCTAACTTATTATAGTTTCTGATGGAAACAAATGTTCTGAATTGAGTTCACCATTGCACATGGTTCGTTATAGCCTACATTTTTATGGTAATATTTTAAAAGCAAATGACAAACTGCATTTTTGATACACTGTTCAAAGGTTTGAAGTCAGGAATATTTTACAGACTTAAAGGGATAGTTCACCCTAAAATAAAAATTAAGTAAAAATATGAAAATGCAATATAATGCATATATTTAGCAAAATGCTCTTCTCTACAGTTCAAGTTCAATAAGTTTTGGCTGGCTTTTTCTGAGGTAAATGTTGACATTGCTTAATCCGTGTTTCAATTCCATAAAGACGTCAATTCTTAAACAATTTCATGTGACATAATATGGATTTTGGTAATTTGTACTGCATTTCAACATATATTATGATGTTCATTTATGTTTATTTCATGCTCTAAGCAGCAACTATTATTATGTTTATTTCATGCTGTAACTAGTATTTGTGTTAAATAATACATTCAATTTCATTTTTTTTTTTTTTTTTTTTTTTTTACCAAACCCTATCGTATACCCCCAGAACAATTGTAATATATGATACGTGTTGCATCGGACCAATCCGTGATACTTTAGCGTCTTTTGTAAAAAGCTTGATGCTAGTTGCTATTCACTAATATTATATGGACGAACCCGAGCAGGACAATTTTATTTTATTTTATTCTTTTGTGTTCTGAAAGACAACGAAGGGCATTCGGCATTGCAACAACGCTAGGGTGAGTAAATGATAGGGCTGTCAAGCGATTAATCGCGATTAATCGCATCCAAAATAAAAGTTTGTGTTTACATAATATATGTGGGTGCACTGTATATATGTATATATTTGTATATATATATATATATATATACACACACACACATGCATGTATATTGAAGAAAAAAAACATTATTTATAAAATATTTATATTTATAACATAAATTATATATAAATATATATACATGAAAATATTTCTTAAATGTATAGAAGCATGTGTGTGTGTATACATATATACTGTATATAATATATACTGTATATATATATATATATATATATATAATAATTATACACAGTGCACCCAAATCGCGATTAATCGTTTGACATTCCTAGTAAATGATGACTTAATTTTCATTTTAGAGTGAAGTAAGCCTTGAACCTGTATCTGAAAATTAATGTATCTTTTAACAGTCAGTAATCTTTTTAATTACAGCCACCATTTAACTGTTATTATAAAACATATTCAGAAACATAATTATGGCATTAAAAATTTAAATATATAAAAATCTGCGTAATTTACATGTAAATGGCATACAAATCAGTTCATTTCAACTTTAGTAATGTACCAACTGACTCCCTGTTTACAGCGTTAGAGAGATTTTTTTCCTTGAAGAAATTTTCCACACCGTACCAAATAGCTAGGCCCCAATTAATCGATTCTGAATCGATACTGAATAAAATCATGAAATGTGTGGCAATGCCCAGCTCTAGTAAAAACAGTAATATTGTGATTGTCATTTGATCAATTTAGGCTAATGGCATCCTTGCTAAATAAAAATATTATTTTCTACAAAAAAAGATTCCAGATTGATGTAGCTGGTAAAATAAGCTCGTAAAAGCTGAACTCAAGTTAACTTTGTTTCATTGCCAACTATCGATCATTATGTCAACTTGAATCAAGTATCTAGATTTGCTTCTATGCAGGATTTGTTCATTGATGTTCGCTTTGTAAGTATTTTCTGATTTTCCATGAGTCAGGAAGAACAGCTGGGATGGAGTCAACAGGCCCAGACATAGACGCAAGAAATCAACATAAACCTGCTCTCGATGCACGGGCCATTATTATTATTATTATTATTATTATCATCATCATACCCGCAACCGCACTACCACCAAGATAAAGTAAAGGGCGTGCACTCTGCAATAGCTTTGTATTTTAGAGGGATTGTGAGTTCAAAGGCTTTTTATTAGATAAACTGCTCCCAGGTCAGTGTTTGAGGGAGATTCAAGGCCATCTGTGATATAAGACTATGTTGCACCACAGCTGTTCTCAAGCAGTAGAGTGGCTTCCTGAGTCACAGATAAAAAGGCCTGAGGGAGGGCAGGTCCTGCTAAGAGTAGTCTGAAAAAAGAAAACAGCAATGATAATGCATAGAAAGTCATAACACCGAAGCAGCACAGCAGAAGAAACTAGTGTTGTCACGGTACCAAAATTTCAGTATTCGGTACCAATACCAGTTAAAATTCACGGTTCTCGGTACCAATTTCGGTACCAAAGCTTAGTTTAAATTTACATATATTTAAGTGTTTATCACGGTTACAAGTATGGAAACTGTACATTTGTATTATAAACAAAGGATTAGATAAAATGACCTAAAATAAACAATATATACACTAACACATTTTTAAAGTTGTTTGTAAAGTTTTAATCCATTATTTATTTAATGCACAATGAATTAAGTGAACAAACATGAACAATCAGGTGTTTGTAATAAATAACATTTTCAAACATTAATTAATGTTGTAAAAATATATTGTTCACTGTTGATAACTAGGTAATGTTGATGAATGGTATCTTTGTAGCATTACCATAAAACATGTTTTATTTGACTTGACTGTCCTTTTATTTAATCTAAAACTGCATTCATATTTAATTTTAAAAAGGCTTTTTAAACCTGCTGAGTTATAAAGGCAAGAAATTACGCCTAGAACTGGCACTGACATTAAATGATAATACTAATACCAGTAGCCTACTCTGGTGTCGGGTGGATACTACTGTGCTCATGTACTCGTAAAACTACCCCGAAAGCACTTTAGAGGCCGTTCACATGTCGCGCGTGTTTTTTTATTATATTTTTGCGCGTGCTTATTCTTTCCAAAGCGCTTGCTCTCACGCGGCGTCTGTCGTTGCTATGCAACGCCAACGAGTTTTTATTATGAGCGCGCTTGAATCGCGCCTATATTTGAAATTGCGAATTTGCATGTAATCGGCCTCTTATGGCAACGTGACATTAGCCTAATCCAAAATATTTCCATATGTGGCTCTTTCCTCCTTTCGTTTCAACAAGTGGATTCAGAGAGAGAGAGCCATATCAGCGTTATAAAAAGGACGCAACTGTGCACGTTTCAGACATCGCGTCTAGAACAGAACTGGATCAACCTGGTACTCGGTACCTAGAAAAGCTGGTACCGTAACATTTTTTTTTTTTAGTACCGACTTGGTACCGAAGTACCGAGTTTTTTGACAACACTAGAAGAAACACTTCACCAGACGCTTTTCCTGCTTGAATTTCTCTTGAGAAACAATTGAAATGAGAAGCCTGGCTCATCCTACGCAATATAAATGCCTCCGACTACACTTTTATTGTTATTCCGGTTTATGGCTAGAATTGGCTCTGCTATCAAAACACAGTCACTTTCTCTGAGATGAGAGCATGTTTCGCTTGCTCACAAGAGTTCTGCCAGATAACTCCAAATGAGTCCAAACACACACACACACAATATAATAAATATAAAAAGTAATCCATGCAGCGTGTGCTATATTTCAAAGCCATATGATAGCTTTGTGTTAGTATATTTAAAGTAATAATGCGAGTATATTTGAATAATTAAAAGTAATTATGTACTTCACTTTCCCTAAAAACTCAAATTAAATTATTAGCTAAATCAGAACAGGGTTTCCCAAATGGGGGTTTGAGGGGGAACTGTAAGAGTTCTTGAGTTGATTAAAAGCAATTTGTTAAAATCATACAAATGTAATATAAAGGGCAGCACAATTATTCAACATAAAATTAAGTCACCTTCATTTATATAGCACTTTGTACAATACAGATTTTTTCAAAGCAACTTTACAGTGATGACAGGAAAATTATGCATTTTGGCTGTGGTCCAGCTGAAGTCAGTTCAGTGTTGATTAACTGCAAAAGGATACGATTTAGTCTGATGCACTGCATGTTTCAGAGCGAAGCATGGCACTGATTTATTTTACACACAAGCAGTGTGTAATCCCCAGTTTGCAGTAAATGCTGCTCCACGTGAACTCTATTTGTTAGGGATGCACAATATATCGGCCAGCATATCGGTATCGGCCGATATATGTTCATTTTTAATGTTATCGTTATCGGCCTGGTAAGAAAATGTGGCCGATATATTAAAGCCGATAAATAATGTATTATTCCCTTCAGCTGAGACACTTGTTGAGCACTGTTTATGTTTTTGAATTTCTTGAAATATGATTGAAATCTCTATGATTGAAAAATGAAAATACGGTTGGGTACAACATGTGCAGCAAAAATCTGTCATATCGGTTATACAACACTATAACATGGACATGGATTTAATTGTGAGACTTTTGTTTTTGTATTCAGGCTCTCAAAATTAGATAAAAAATTTGGATTTAAGTGTATCAGCCGATATATCGGTTATCGGCTTTCAAATATAAAAAATTATCGGCCAAAATTTTCATATCGGTGCATCCCTACTATTTGTGCATATTGATTACAGTGTGCATTTGTGAACTCAATGTGCAGCAGTATCACTTTATTTTATCACTTTATTAAAGGGTTAGTTCACCCAAAAATTAACATTCTATCCATAATTATTGTGAGCGGAACCGGCCGGTAAGTCTGACATATGCCTATTTTATGCCGGTCAAATGCACTCGGGCACCACGATTAACGTCGTGTAACATCAGTATCGCACGTGCACACGGAACGCACATGTAGGAAACCTTGTAAATTACGGCCGTCACCAACCCTTATTTACACCGCGAGCGTGAGCGGCGCAAATTTTTTCCCCAAGAGTTTTTGCCCCGCTGCTCACGCTTAATTAAACTGAAAGCACACTTTTGATGGAAAAAAAAGAAAAAGGATTTAAAAGTGCCCAAAATGCCCAGAATTTGCAGGTCGTGTGTTTTAACAAGAACTGGAGTAGGCTATGTCAAAAAAGAAAATGTCCCCATTTAAACTATAGTTTTTATTATTGAGTTTGAGTACAAGTATATGGTGTTTTATAAAAACATATATTAGGGAAAATAAATAGGCTATTTGTGTTATTGAAAATCAGAATCGGCTAAAATCGGTATCAGCAGGTCAAACTCAATGAAAATTGGAATCGATTGGTGCATCTCTACACTGGTTTAGCCTCAATTTTATGAAGCAATGTAAACCCTTTGTTTGCGCAAAACAAACATAGATAACACTTTACTTTACAAGATATTAATCTCCGATGCTAGTTCACAAGAGCACCACGACATGCATGTTGTGGTCTTTCGCGAGAGCAGACAAATATTGTGTAAATAAAGTAATAAACTAATTTTTGTACAAACAAAGCACTTGCTTTTTAGTAGTAACGTCTACTAAACAATGACTTGAAAGGTCATTGAACAGACTTTCAACGAAACGAAAGCTTGAGGGTTTAACATTGAAAAGTGAATCATTTGAGGAATTAGGCTATAACCTGTAGCGTAACAAATATTTATTACATTGATCAAATATTAAGTTTTTTTTAATTACAATAGTAATACACTTGAAATCTCAGGGGTTACTTAGAAAATATTTTACTTAAAAAATAAAAAGTCAACAATCCCTGGGATAGGTCCATGTAAGCTGTTGGACCAACTATAGCATCTCTAATAGATGATATTGGCTATGGCTCGGTAACTAAAACACATAAGGGGAGCGGTTAAGATCTTCAGAGAGCTCATGGGACCGATTACTGCAGGCATGATCTCGATCAAAACAACATGCACAAGCCACGAGCTGAACATAAGCTGGCCTACATCAAAACACAAATCACTGCAACCTAACAAGGACCCGTTTACTGTTTGACAATAGGGCTGAAAAGTTATACAAGAAAGCACAAGCTACTGTAAGTAAATGAATTACAATTTCACATCTAAGAGATATATGTGACCTGCGTGACCACTATTAAACAGCATCCATATTTAAACATACATAAATTTGAGCAAGCTCATCACTGCTGCCCTGATCTCAACCCCATCACCTTGCTTTTTATGTAAGAGAGAGAACACACAGCACTGTCCAGAGTCAGACACAGACTGTCCTCACACAGATCACTGCGGTTCACTGAGCTGCAGGACTCTCTATAGGCTGTTTAAAACCTTCATCCAGACTGATGGAAACAACACTCTTGTGCACAGCATTGAGCACACTTTCC
This sequence comes from Pimephales promelas, assembly GCF_988280905.1. NCBI lineage: Eukaryota > Metazoa > Chordata > Actinopteri > Cypriniformes > Leuciscidae > Pimephales > Pimephales promelas. The sequence continues at coordinate 14,743,550 of NC_142775.1, forward strand.
TCTGTCAAATCAAATCAAATAAAAAAAACATTACATTTTAAACCTCATTACATGTTGACAATAACATAAACATAAAGCTTTTCAAATGAACAAGTCCTGCAGCACACTAGTAATGGCGTCAGTAGGACACTGTGCCCACAAAACAGCACATTTTCATAGAAAACAAAAACAACTCCTGCAAAAACACCCTGAGGGAAAGAAGACACTTCATTTTCTCAACATTAACCCCTTACAAACAAAGTACATGACTGTATCAGATGGTACACTATATCATAGTCCTAAATAATTATATTCATTTCACATTACTTCAAGGTATTTAAAAAAAGACAATGGTACTACCCTGTTACTTTTTTTAATTTATAAAAAGACACTCATAAAAATGTATAAAAATTTCCCTTAAGCTGTGGTGACCACGTTCAATAATAATAACAACAACAATGAATACGATCAGCAAAATCAGGGATGCACAACATATCTGAAACATATTAGACAATACACTCACCGGCCACTTTATTAGGTACACCTGTCCAACTGCTCGTTAACACTTAATTTCTAAGCAGCCAATCACATGGCGGCAACTCAGTGCATTTAGGCATGTTGACATGGTCAAGACAATCTCCTGCAGTTCAAACCGAGTATCAGTATGGGGAAGAAAGGTGATTTGAGTGCCTTTGAACGTGGCATGATTGTTGGTGCCAGAAGGGCTGGTCTGAGTATTTCAGAAACTGCTAATCTACTGGGATTTTCACGCACAACCATCTCTAGGGTTTACAGAGAATGGTCCGAAAAAGAAAAAACATCCAGTGAGCGGCAGTTCTGTGGGCGGAAATGCCTTGTTGATGCCAGAGGTCAGAGGAGAATGGCCAGACTGGTTCGAGCTGATGGAAGGGCAACAGTGACTCAAATAACCACCCGTTACAACCAGGGTGGGCAGAAGAGCATCTCTAAACGCACAGTACGTCGAACTTTGAGGCAGATGGGCTACAGCAGCAGAAGACCACACCGGGTGCCACTCCTTTCAGCTAAGAACAGGAAACTGAGGCTACAATTTGCACAAGCTCATCGAAATTGGACAATAGAAGATTGGAAAAACGTTGCCTGGTCTGATGAGTCTCGATTTCTGCTGCGACATTCGGATGGTAGGGTCAGAATTTGGCGTCTACAACATGAAAGCATGGATCCATCCTGCCTTGTATCAACGGTTCAGGCTGGTGGTGGTGGTGTCATGGTGTGGGGAATATTTTCTTGGCACTCTTTGGGCCCCTTGGTACCAATTGAGCATCGTTGCAACGCCACAGCCTACCTGAGTATTGTTGCTGACCATGTCCATCCCTTTATGACCACAATGTACCCAACTTCTGATGGCTACTTTCAGCAGGATAATGCGCCATGTCATAAAGCTGGAATCATCTCAGACTGGTTTCTTGAACATGACAATGAGTTCGCTGTACTCAAATGGCCTCCACACTCACCAGATCTCAATCCAATAGAGCATCTTTGGGATGTGGTGGAACGGGAGATTCGCATCATGGATGTGCAGCCGACAAATCTGCGGCAACTGTGTGATGCCATCATGTCAATATGGACCAAACTCCCTGAGGAATGATTCCAGCACCTTGTTGAATCTATGCCACGAAGAATTGAGGCAGTTCTGAAGGCAAAAGGGGGTCCAACCCGTTACTAGCATGGGGTACCTAATAAAGTGGCCGGTGAGTGTACATCAGAGTTCTTTATTTAATTGTGAAAATCCTGATTTTATAAATTTTGATTTACCATCTAATTTATATTTAACATCATCTAGCACTGAGAGAACATTATTATTCAAGTATTAATGTTGTTAAAGATTAATCAGTTTTAAATGTAATCTTTAGCAAATCTCAAAGTAATGATTTAAAAAAAACCTGTTTATACAAAAGTGTAGTATTTTATAATTGGCCATAACATGCAAATAAATAATCAGCTTATCATCCGTTTTTAATATCAGCGCAGCCCTATTATTCAGTCAATGACTACGTTTACATGCAGCCAATTTTCGGGTTATGGCCGGGTTAAGGTCACTATTCTGGTTTCTGAAACATTAGGAATAACCCGTTTACATGCGTGAGCAGAGAGTTTCTCCTACATGGAATTGCAATATCCCGATGTAAACAGCGATGCGCGGTTAGCGTCTAGACGTACGAACAACATCAAGACGCAAAATGCGTAATTTCCGATTCTTCTTCCTGTCTCCAAAGACGACAACAACAGCAGCACGCGGATAATGAATAGTAGTGCTGTAGCGGCGTCGATGAATAAAAAAAATAAATAAATAAAGAAGCGTTGACGCAAAAATATGATGTCGACGCAATTTTGACGTCGAAGCATCGACATCATATTTTTGCGTCGACGCTTCTTTATTTATTTATTTTTTGCATGTTCCCAGCAGTCCAGCTTGCCACACACACGTGGGAGACCGAAAAATTGCAGAATAGAGAATTGCAGAATCTGCAAACTAGAAGTGAATGTGCTATCCATTAAATGAATCACACACAGTAAACAAACCCTTAAGAAAAAAAAAAACGTTGCAATTTAATATTGGGTGCCGGTGTGGTGAGACGTACAAGCTCGGGCAGATTCGGCTTGAAGTCGTTCCCGGACGCGGCGCCGCGCGCGCTGTTAAAAAGGCATACACAGCCAGCCACAGTCTTCCTGGTCTTGCGCACCCAACGCGTCATTTTTGCCGTGCACACATTCGCGCTCGTGCGGACGTGTCGAGTATAAACAAGGCTTTACTCCGTGTCAGCACGCGCTCTGATCAGTAGGTGTACAAACCTCTCCCGATTCATTCTCCAGCAGTAGCAGCCTCCGATCGCACCACTAACTCCGCCTCCGTTTCCCTCCTCAGCTGATATTAATATTTAAACATTCTCTATGATAAAAAATGTTTGTAAAAAAAATTTAACAACACGGTTTTGGCGGTTGTAGAGTTATAATGATGGTGTTCAAATACATAACATTAGACTAACGTTAGCCAGCTTATATCTTGATTCAGTATGCTTAATAATCGTTTATTAAGCATTAGTTAATAATCGTTTAATTAATAGTTAATAATCGTTTACCCCAGCCCTAATGAATAGTTCGGGGCAGACAGCGATCGCCTTAGTTTGCGCTGTGATGCTGGTAAGCTCGCTCCAAAAGTATGCTGTGCTGTGTCTCGCCATGTTTACTTCTGGTATACTAAATGCGGATTTTTGTATGCGCCGAGAAGTTTCTTTACTCAAAAGACCAAGATTCCTTGCGAACAGAACATGCGCAGAACACAAATCATTATGGAGATATGCCGATACGCGTTTACATGACCAAAAAGGGCATCCAAGGTATAATATCACGGTTTATAAAATCCGGTATATGAGCAAATTCGGGTTTTTGCCGGTGTTTACGTGGCCATTCGCAACAGGGTTATTGCTAATATCCCGGTTTTGAACGGGTTATTGGCTGCATGTAAATGTTGCTGACTGTGCAAGTAAACGGACTAAAGCCATCAAAAGTCAAGCAGTATCAAATAAGTCAATGACAAACCTAGCATTTCCTTTTTCCTCACAATAACATGCCACACAAGCCTACACTTAGTGGCTTTCCAACTACTTAGAATATCCACTCAAGAATGTCCTTGGGGCGAAGCGGGGGCCGTCCTGACACAGCGAGAGAGGAATGTGGACAAACCATGCCAACAAAACGGAAACCTGACGGAGGCAGAACAACTACAGCTGATATCCAGCAAACAGCATTTCCTCTTATCAAATATACACATGCAGCTTTAATGACAGCAGGTGCTGACCAGGGCAGGACGTCTGAAGTCGGCTGAGTGTGCACGAGTGTAACGTGCGTCAAAGGCAACTTTCTCTAATCCATCAAATTGCTGGGGTGTCCAAAGCCAGTGTGTGTGGTCTGTTACAGGATTGGTAAAAAGGCAAGAAATGTAAGCAAGTGCGATTCCATTTTTAGATTCACTCTCTATTAAATAAGACAAATTTTAAGACTCCAGCAGTGTGAGAGAGCTAGGGGATGGATCAGTGCAACAGTGGATACAAGTAGCATGTGTAAATGTCAACTAGATATAGTCTATTAAAACATTTGTCGTCTTGATGCTCTCACACTTCTGAGTCATGAGGAAAGAAGAGAGTAAAACGTCTAATACAATGTAAACACCAGACAAAAAGCTATATTCGAAAAACTGTGCAATTTTAGAACTGTATTCTTAGAATTGAGCGTGCCTTTTTACATTTATTAGAATGCAGAACAGTTTGAATTAGAGTTAATGGAAATACAATTCACAGATTTTTTTTAAGAAAATTTGTATTTAATCTTATTTACATCTAAAATATAATGTTTACAACTGTATACATCAACTGATGAATCCTTGGGTGTTACGGGTCTTTCAACATGTACCCTCACAACCTTAGATTGAAGTAGATAGTTGAGACGACGTTGACTAATGGCTGATGACGTCATTAATAAAACACAAGAAATGGCGACGCTTTGAAACATGCCCTAATTTGCAACTAGAGGCTAAAGGTTAAAGTTTGTTATGAACAAACTTTGATGTTGGCTTGAGAAGCCTAAAGCTCGAGACTCGACCTCGGGTTGCCTTGCGCACAGCTGCGGCATGTCAGACCACTGCCCACAAGGCTATAGCTCCTACGTAAGAGCTTATTGTTTTCAGTTATTTTGTCCATGGGTAATTATATTTCATACAGATTCCTGCTTGTTTTAAATCAGATACATATCAAGTAGCACAGTAAGATTAAGATAACACTCATTTGAATGCATTAGTGAGAGCGATTGCATGTGTGAATTAATCAGTGGCTGTGCAGTGTCTCTATACTGTGGGTTTTAGTTACTTAAAAAAAAAAATTAAACATGATTTAATAACTCGTAAATGTAAGTACACATTGATGGCATAAGACACGAAACGAGTGGTTTGTGTGAGAAAACGAAACTCTTATAACCACAGCCACAAAGCGCCCGCGCCCTCAGATCAGTTGGACGTGGCTGTGGTTACAAGAGGTAAAAACGATATAAATACACAAACCACTCGTTGTGTGTCTAGGGCCACCATCAATGTGTACTTACATTTACGAGTCATTAAATCATGTTTAATTTTGGACTTCTCTGTGCATGATCTTTGAGGTGGTGACCATAGACCTCCATTATATGACTGATAGACATGAACGGTTTGACCTAAAAATATCAAAATTGAAACTACTGCTGAAACAAAGACACCTAGATCTTGGATGCCTTTGAGGTAAGCGAAAACATACCAAAAATTCATTTCAAAGTGAACTATAACAAACAACTATAACAAAGTAAATATATGGTATTTATTGGGAGTTTTGATCGCAATTTATACGAAAATCAGAAAAGTCAGAACAGTCTGGGAGGTCTTCTGCCTGTTGTCTTCTGCAAGGCGGCCATATTGTTAGTGTCAAAATCACATGATCAGTGACTAGTCAATGATGATGAGGGTCTCTTATAACAGGTCTAACTTAATAACGTATGAGAACAAAAATGGAGGAATTACTATTAACAAACAAACAAACAGAACTCCGTGTTCATCACTTTTGAGGCACTGGAAGTGTTTTAGTGATTTGTGTTGTTGAAGGGAAGCTGCATTTACAGCTCTTGACACTCCCTCCCCTCACGTCTACATCAGCACCTCTGCCATCCTTGCCTTCCCTGCTGAACTAAAATGAGACTGACAGGGAGATGTCTGCATGAACAACAAAGACGTGCGTTATCCTCGGCGATCAGATCAGCTGTATGGAAGGCTGAACTCTATATGCGGGTGAAGTTCAGCTCTATTTCCTTCATAAGCCTGAATGAGCTGATATGGCTCGTTGTATTAACACTGGCTTGTTTGCGATATATATACCATGATCCTGTCTAACACAGTACTGGGAAAGTGCTTGTAGGGGAAAAAAAAAAAAAGAAGCAACCAAATAAACAAAAGGTAGATATAAAATTGAGTTTTTTAAGTTTTATTATTAAAATTAAAATAAGTTTTATATTTAAGTTTTATTTTTTAAGTTTTATTATTAAAATTAAGTTTTTTCTACATTCTCACTATATGTTACTCTAGGTTTTCTGTAACTATTCAGCATTCGAAATTTAAAAACCTATTTTAGGTGTCTCTAAAAACCACTGAACTTTAGACTGATTTCACACATCCCATTGCCACAGCAGAATTAACAAGAACAACAAAACACAAAAGAACGCTTGAGACAAATTTCTGTCTTTCAACACAAACAGCCTATTGTTTTCAGTAATGCGTAAAACACTGACAGATTTACACAATTTTACAGAGTGAAAATCGTTTCGCTACATAAGTGATAGGCTAAATCTATTAGTCAGTCTAATAGCAAAAGTGTGTTTATTTCGGTTTCATTCAAAACAAAAAGTTGTATCATAAAGTGAATGAGGGCAGATGGGTCAAGTGGAGGGTGTGGGCAATCGTGCTTGGGTTAAAGTACAAGGCAACAGTGCCTATAGTGTAAGTATGCACTTATAATGTGTTCTGTTTAACAAGTAGGCCTTGATGGTTCAACATCAGTTTCAGATTCTGAAAGCAAACCAATGGAGGTCTGTGAGTAGGTTTATGGCTATTCAGACTTCATTAGACTTCATAAAGGGATGCATTGATAGAACACAATGGCAGAAAAGAGACAGAGGCACACAGAGTAGAGAGATAGAGAATAAGGAACAGAAAAAAGCACAAACAATCTGGTAGGATTTCAAAAGGCCAAACAATCTTTACCAACATAAAATCTGCTGAAACAGAATATAAAAAGGCACAAATGGTATCTGCTGAAGCGTTCCAATTCTGCACAGAGCTTTCTGACTGCGCAAATTCTGTGAGGGCCAGCCAATATTTGCTATTGACAAATGTGAATTTCTGGCCCTGGCAGGAGAATTATAAACTATGGGATGACACCTTAACTCTACCACCCACTAAACACTAAACCCTCTTATGTATACGAGTAACAAAATCTGCTAAATGCAACAAATCATGTAAAAATGTATCATATTGTAATATTAAAAAGGTAAGATGTAAGATTTTTATACACCCTAAAAAATGCTGGGTTGTTTTAACCCAATTTTGGGTAAAATATGGACAAACCCAGCAATTGGGCTACATTTTTAAATGACATTTTTAACCCAGTGGCTGGGTTTGTCCATATTTTACCCAAAATTGGGTTAAAACAACCCAGCATTTCTTAGAGTGTGATAAAATATCCAGAAATCACTTGCACAGTGTGATATACAGTATTTCCTGCAGTTGTGCATTTATAATATCCCAAAAATTCACAAAGATTCACAAAAATCCAATTTTAAATAACGGCTCGTCCATGTTCACTTGTCGCCTGTCGATGTAATATCCGCGTTATGCCTGGATTCCGCTTATACTGCCATAGTAACCATGGCGACAGACATTGACAACTGCGTTAAGTCTAACGGTCATGCTCACGCTGTTGTTGTTTCGTTCAAGCATTATGGACAATAGCAAGCAGACTTTGGGACAAAAGGAGAAACTTCGTGACAAACTTCGACTTGACAGAGCTCTTACAAGAACTTTATTAGACAGGTGAGCAAATGTAGATAAAACGAATCAATGTTAACTAGATCAACATGATGAAATGTTAGAATATGATCAGTGTGTTATTATAATATTGATCTAGCTTTCTGATAGTCTCATACAACCAACAAACTAACACACAGAATAACATAACCATCAACACACTCAAATGCAGTTTAGTGTGATAGTGTAGAACAAGTGAAACAGCGCTGTGTTACCTCACAAGTTTAATGTGCGAGTATTAATTCAGCACAATAGTTTGGTAGAATGAAATGTCCTCCTTATACCTTTATATCCGTGGGACTCGCGTGTGGCGCTGATATCTGTCTCTCATTAGCAATCTCGCCCTGCTTCATACCACAGTCATGTTAAAAACATCAATATATTAACTCATCCATAAACATTATTAGATCCATCAGCATGACGACAAGTTCCATAATTCCACTTATGCGTCATCAACCTACCCCATCACTTTAAACAACATATTATCAAACTTTGATAATTGTCTTAATCTTTTAAACAACTGATAGTGTCAAACTACATTTTATAAAAATCACCAGTCAAGTTTACAATTTTACATTACACCAGTTATACACCAGCATATGAGAGTCAAACTGGACGACTATAGGACACATCTCAAGATCTCTCATTTAACAGTTCATCTATTGCCAAAATTATGAGGGGGAAAAAAATTGCTTTTAAAAGGAAAAGGTAAATTGTGATTTAAAAAAACCCACTGAGCAAATACGGTTTGCATGCTTCATAACATAAGAGACCATGTGCTTACGGTATATAATAACCACCACCATGAAAAACGAGAGAATTTGCACAATTAGGCACAATGAACTCTACATAAAACTAAGGGGTTATACATCAGTAACATGATCTGCAGCTCATAACTGTATTTTTTCAAAATTTCCAACACGAACACAAACAACGGGACTGTTGGCATAAGATAAGTTATTATTATCTCATACAAGCACATGCAAAGGCCTATTCAGAGTACAGAAGCCACTCATTCAGTAAGAATGACAAAAGCACAAGGCCGGAGACGGGTTACATAAAAAGAAAGCTCTATTTCCCCCACAATTTAGTAAGGCAATACATCCGTACACAAACCCACAGGCTGCTTTCTTCATGCTCAAGCAGTGGAACAGTATCTAATGCAGTGGAATTGAAAAGAATCAAACACTGGAAAAACTGCACCTTTGGGATGTTGTTCACTTGTTCACGTGACGCGTACAACATACATTGCCAGTGGGTGGTGACGGATAGATCCACACACAATAGCTATGTTTCCATCCATGTTTTTATCCGCATTGAGTGATATCGAATGAAAAATGCCTTATGGAAACAGCAACATTCGATTTAATTTTATGAATTTTGACTCAAATGAAATACGTTCGGTCTCATCGGATTTTATCTTGACCGATATACGGCTTATGCGATAAACGCAGATGGAAACGTTATTATGGCACAATCCATTAATTTTGTTCGCAAATGTTTGCTTGAATGTTGTGCAATTCGGTGAGAAAATGAATGGAAATACCTTAACATGTCTCAAATCAATTCGATATACCAATCTGATCGCAAAACAGCATGTGACATCATTACGCACAGGTTTTTATTCGCTTTAAAGCCGTTTGATGGAAACACACTTTCACCAGCTTCATTCCCATGAGGTTTTTACCGAACTTCCAACATGACATCATGACTTGCGTAAACATAGACGCCACTTTCAAGTCAAGTGGCGTGTTATCTATACGCATTTTGAGCTATCTGCGTGTGCGTGTATGTCTACGCCGTTAAATGTCCGAGTGATTCCACGTGTATGCACACGCCGGTAAATATCTGAGCGAAACGAAGCAAAATTTAGATCTACATCTGGGGAGCGATATTTTTTTTCCTAGGATGGTAGGGGAAGACTCATAAATCTGATTAACCCCAGTGACGGGTACGTTTAGGGACAGGGTTGGGGTAGGTCATATACAGTAATGTAACGTTAAGTCAACGGCGTTCATAAACACGCTGAAAAGCAATTATGCGTGTTGATAGCACGCCAAAAATGGAAATACGAATTGGCGTGTCATACATACGCCATTTCATGAGATCAGTCTGGAACTTCAGATAATTCGATTGACAAGTGGGTCGAAACTTGGCTACTGACTCACTAGAACAAACAGAAAAAGTCCGGCATATTGTCATAACTTGCAAATCTTTATTCAATTACAGTGTTTAAAACAACAGGTTAATGTCTGAACTGAAGAAGGTTTTAAACTATAAAATTTGTATCAATTTAAATCTATTGGCAATTATAGAAATTCACTTTAGACCTTCACGATAATGCAAAATTGTAGAAGATAAAATGATGTACTAAACTCTAATGATTTAAGCAATAAATATTTGAGAGGTTAAAAACTGTGGGCGTCTAAGGAAAGGCAGAGAGACCGAAGTGGAAGATTGCCAACTAAATCAGAGTGTCGTGTTCAGGAAGCTTTAGTAGCTTAAGAGAGATGCGCTACAGCAGCCGCTCGCAGCAGCATGCAGTCATTCGTCCCACTGTACTCAGGTATCCCATAACCCCCTGCGTCAACACCATCATGACACCCTCCTGCTGCCAGCCTGGCTGTGTGCACATCACACACATGAACATACAAGCCATCACGATCACACTACTGAATATAAGGGAGGAGGCTCACACAACATGCAGGAACAACACAGCTCCGGTTAAAAAGAGAGGATGGAGTGATGGTGGAGTAAGGTGAGGAGACAGAGACTATGGGAGCTTGAATAATGCATACTGACAGAACAGGAAAAGCATGAAAAAAAGAGAGGGAAAACACCGAGAACAGGTCAAAGATACAGTCAAGAGATGATCAGTCGATGGATGATGACTAAGGGTCTTATCAAGCGAAACGATCGCTGATTAAAAAAAAAAAATAACAAAGTTTAAGTATTATAAGCTCAAATGTTCGCCTTGCTCTGTTCTGTGACGCACGTTTGTGACTCTCCTGTTCAAACTCGTTCATCAAAATGAACAAATTGTTTTCCGAGTCAATTAGTTCGTTTCGTTCGTTGAATGAACCAAATGATTCATTTTGATGAAGGAGTTGCTAGAATGTTTATGAAAATGCTAGAATGTTTTCATCAAAAACCTTGATTTCTTTTCGACTGAAGAAAGAAAGACATGGACATCTTGGATGACATGGGGGTGAGTAAATTATCAGCAAAAGTTTTTTAAAAGTGAACTACTCCTTTAATAAGATGTAAAAGGACAGTTTACTCAAAAATGACATGAAGGAGAGTAAATGACAGCAAATGGGATGTAAAAATTGCTGAAATTAAAGAATCTTACTGACACTAGTAAGTGTGTTTGCTCACCAAGGCAGTAAAAACAGTAGTATTGTGAAATATTTAAAATGAACGTTTTTTTTTTTTAAATATACTTTAAAATGTAATCTGAAATCTGAATTTTTAGCGTCCAATAGTCTTTAGTGTCAAGTGAACCTTTAGAAATCAAGAAACTATTTTTATTATTAAATGTTAAAGACATATTTTAGTGAAAACCGAGATACTTTTTCAGGATTCTTTGATGAAAGTAAAAAAAAAAAACAGACCGCAAACATTTGAATCAGAACGGTAGTGTATCGTACTACACAATAATTCATTAAAGATGTCAAAAATCTCGAAATGGCTAATTATTCTTGGCCTTGCCTTATATCAGACAATCACTATTTGTGAGCAAATTTTGTTTTTAACTAAAAATTCAAACAGAAACACGCAAAAGATGAAAATATTTGCATTCGGAAACATTTTAACACCATTTAATTGTTATCAAAAGTCAGATTTTTTCCTGAATTCACTCTTGCACACGTCGAAAGCATGATGACAAATGTGCAGGGTCCACCTACCAAATATAGGATGACTTCTCAACTCGACATTCCAGCGCATGCTGACTAAACAAACGTTACAAGAGGTTATGCGGCCTACTAAACTTTGATCCTTGCTCAAATGACAACAGCAACATTCTCCACAGCGCTTTACAACAAGGCATGATGCTGATAAATGTTTAACTAACATGATGAACGTGTTTTGAACCAATCCCATTGCTAGTTTAGTGGTAAACTAGAAGTAAGCCAGTGGCAGGATGACTTCCTAAAAAGCTTAAATACTGATGGTTTTGTTTGGTGTTGCTGCTGCAAGTGGCGCAAAAGTTACTTCCAACCCATTATATTTCCATAATGTGACATTTCAGAATAAAAGGGGATATTGAATAAGAAAGAATGTAGGGTGGGACAGGACTTCAGATTATCTGTTAGTAATTGAGTAGATCGGGAAAAGTGTTTTCTGTTGTTTTCCTTTGGAATAATGTGTGCATTGTGCACCGAGGGCTGCATTTCCCAAAAGCATCGTAAGCATAGCTGGCACTAGGGGTGTAACAATATATCGTGCCACAATATATCGCAATACAAAAATGCAACAATACGTAGTCCCCCCAAAATAAAAATGACCGTGAGAAAAAGTTTTCAGAATTTTAGTGTCAGTACTACATTAAATTACTATATATAATGTTGATTATAATGTATAATAATGCAATGGAGGAATATATGTGGGTTCTGATAAGGCCAAATTTCTTATGTTACCAGTAAAAAGTGGCCAACATTTATTTTAAATAGTTCTAGTCAGTGACCGAGATCAAGCATATTGGTTTAAAATAATTCTGTACTATTTTCAGCTTCAGAATCATGAATATTGTTATTCTGGTGTCACCATTGTCCTTGGGTTACAAGCACAGAGTCCAAGCCTATTCATTTAAACCCACAATGTAATATCAAAGTTAGCATTTTAATCAACAGTGCAGTTTTTGTTAAACTTTTATTATTTGTTTTGGAGTAATGCAATAATATCGTATCATGAGTTCAGTATCGCGATATGTATCGAATCGTGACATGAGGGAAACGTTACACCCCTAATTGGCACCATGGTATGACCAATTGGCACCTAAATGGCACATGCATGAAGTAAAATTTCCTATAGATTAGTTCAATTTTATACCACAAAATTGTTTTTAACTTTAAACTTAGATCTGAAACATTAATTGTGAAATAAAATAACCTGTGAAAGGAGTTTTATAGGTAAAAAACAAACAATTTACAAACCATCTGAAAGTGAATTAACAATTAAGCCAAGCCAGCAACAGCTGCTATGCCAAAAAACTTGTGTCCAGCCACAAGAATTTAGTTTTGGGGATATAGAGAACAGTTAAAAAGACTAAAAGTTTTTGTTGGATGCAAAACATAACACATAATGCAAAAGGAGGTGCTGTACACTACAGTTGATTTCTGTGAAAGTCACATCCACTGTTATAAAGTCAAGGGTGGTTGAAAGGGCTTACAGCACCAGCATGACAAAAAAAAGACAGTCTATTGCCCTCCGTTTTCCTCTCTCTCTCTCTCTCTCTCCCCAGTCGGCCACATTTCCTCTGTAAGCTGCTTAAAGACAGAACATTCTGCTGTTCTTAAGCAACTTCAGTGGTTTGCTGCAGACACATTTTAAATTCATTTACAGGACTGGTTGACTGATATATGGAACTCCAATTAAACTGAGGACGCCTGAATTTGAATTGAGTTTGAATAGATATGTAATTCAAATGGAAATTTCTATAATTTATATTGTTGTAATTGTAGTTCATCACAAATTTATTAATTTTTTTAGTAGAATATACTTATAAACTTGGCATATTCAGGTTTATTCATTTTTATAAAGGGTGCCAATCATTCTGCCTTTAATTGCATTTAATCAATAACCAGTACAGAAAAAAATTGCATAGAATTGAGGAATTATGCAATTGTTTTTACAAATATGGACTATTAGAATTGTATGGATTTAGCTCAATATATCATATAATCAACATTTAATTAGCTATATTAATGTTATATTACTATTAATAATGGGGTGGTGATGGCGCAGTGGATAAGACACATGCCTTTGGTTCGAATCCACTGTGAGACACCAATGTGTCCCTGAGCAAGACACTTAACCCCTAGTTTCTCCAGAGGCGTGCGACCTCTAACATATAGCAATTGTAAGTCGCTTTGAATAAAAGTGTCAGCTAAATGAATAAATGTAAATATAATGAATTAATTTATATAAATTAATCTGAGAAAAAAAAAACATTCTGTTGCTATAAGGCAAAATCATAACCTGTTTTGATGACTGCATATGATATAATATAAATCCCACAAATTACAGAATGAATAGTCATCATTAATGATAACATTTATTCTGGATGTTTAGTTGCAGTAGAATAAATTCCTCTTCCTGTCAATTCAGATTCTGTATAGTGTGGCAAATTCAAATTCATTATGAACTAAAATTGTAGCCTGGATGCCAGCCAAACTTAGCCCCGCCCACAACATGTGAGGATGTGAAGTTCGGTCTGGACTTGATCCCTTGTGAAAGATGTTTTTAACGTCCTTCAAACGGGATTCGGTCTATCCAATTGAGTGCAGAGGCATATTTTTTCGTAGTTCGGTTTAAACATGCCCCATAAATCACAGCCCAATGGAGCAGTATCCGACTCACATTCTGACTAGTATCTGAGTATGACGACGTCAGGCTAGTAAGAGAGAGAGAGAGACGTGCTGAGCCAGTCAACACACTGCACGCAGCTCTGCAATTAATGATTTTACTAACACAGTCTCATCCCAAGAAGTCATAAAACTGACGTCTTGGGACGTCTTTTGACCATACGTCAACATCCGCCTTTTTAGGGTACCCTTAAACGTCGGTTACATGACGATCCCGGGCCGTCATACAACTGACGCTTTACCTTTAACGTCGGTTAGGGTAGGTTTAAGGGTTTAGGTCTGGGGTAGGGTTAGGATCCGATAACGTCATCTAACCGACGTTTAAGGGTACCCTAAAAAGGCGGATGTTGACGTATGGTCAAAAGACTGAGACTGTGCTCATTTTACCCATTTTAAATAGAGAAAAAAAGCAAAAATTTAGTTGTGATGGGCCACCAAAAATAAAATGTATGGGTAACAATGCTTTTATATCATAGTCTACAAAGTCATTAACTAACACGCAACTTTTGGATGAGTCAGCTAGGCCTAATTAACTACAACCTAAAACATGATGAAGCCAAAGCTGTCGAGAACTGTCAACTGTCAAAGTAACAAACAGAGTCAGCATTGCACATGCAGCTCACATGAAGGGCCAACCTCACCCAAACCCTGCCCAAATACTTTCCACATTACTCCCAACATCAATTGCCGTCTCCGTCAAGGCTGGTGCTAGTGAATAAAATGCAACGTGAGCGAAATCATTTGTTCTCAGGCAATTGCAACTGAGTGGTAACTGACATCCCCAAAAAAATGGCATTGAGCATTACTAGGAAAGCTATCAGGGCTGGGCGGAATATAGACCATTTTGCAAGATGTAAACAACACTGGTCCAGAAACACTTCCTGTTCAGTTTGTAACTGTTTTCTTTATTTCACATGTAAAGAAAACATCTTAAAGATATTTGTTTAACTTCTTCATTCAGTTTTATATGTTCTGTTGGTTGTATTTTATCCCAGCTTTTATGTAGTGTTAAAAAACTGAAACAGGAAGTGCTTCTGGACCAGTGTTGTTTACATCTTTCATAAACAATCATAATATATTCACAATGATTTGGCTGACAATATTAAATGAAGAAACATTTGTGAATATTTTTATTTGGCTACAGTACTATGTTACTATAATGTGCAATGATTTTTAAAAGCATCTCTGAGTTCGCTGCTTCATTCATTCAATGAATCAATTCAAAACGGATTCAGCAATTCATTTACATCACTACTCAAATGCTTAGTTTATCAAATTTTTGTTAAATATATATGCAAATAAATACCGATATCTACTCTGTTTTGTTACATTGGTGTATATAAATATAATGCTTTAGTGAAAAAAAATGCCTTGATTATTTGTCACTGTTTTTTACTTTTAATTCTCACATTTCATTTTGCATCTCATTTGAATCTACTTAGTTACATTATCTGTGTGGTTGTTGAAATGATGGTTTCTATGTTTGGGTGGAAAAAAATAAAGAAAATACATTAGAGTTAAACATTGAATTACATCAAAAGGCTGATAAATAATCGTTTTAACTATGACCAGTCCTAATGGCTGTTATTAAATATTATTATCCATTCATGGTATCACACAGCAATTGGCTGAAACATGAGTTCGAGAGGAAGAGAGTTCAAATGAGGCCGTTCATGAAAAATGTGCTCCCAGTTACGTCTCAATCTAACTCTTAAATCACGTGACTGCAAAACACTGAGCCTTAGAATTCACACTACATGATGCATGATGTCACAGCACTGAAATTAATAGAAAAAGTAGCAGAGAAGTTAGCGCTTCATGATGCAAACTGCTTGACATAATTGCTACTCTATGTTTACAAGCTGCTTGAGGAAGTGACATCAAAGATAAACAGGCTCTGAACACTGTCAAAATAATATATTATAATCAACATAACCTACGCAAAACAAAAAACAGATGGGCGGCTCTGCCTCAGCACTGCAATGCTATGAGGTCAAGGTAAAAGATTTGAAATACAAATCTCTCGTAGTTGCTTCTTCTTAAGAGGATTTTTGGCATGATTCCCATTAAACACTTTGTCTCCATTAATTGCCAATGTTAGAGTTTGATATTCTTAAAACATAAAACCAGTAATTGAGTATAAGCCATTAAATTTCACCCTACAGTCGTCTTAAATATCTACTGTAGAGAGCATTCAATATAAGACACCTATTGCATAAATAATCATGTTTACATATAATAATAACAACATTAAGGTCAGATTGAGTTCCAGTAACCAAAAAAATGACAAAATAACAAAAATAAATATGAAAAAAAATTGACTGCCACCTCCCCCTTTAAACGGCTACCCAAAAATGTCATTTCTGACATCATCAAAAGGAAACTACATGGAAAATATTTCACCAAGCTTATTCTGTTCAACAAAAGAAAGACATGTGGGTGAGCAAATGATGACCGAATATTCATTTCTGGGTGAACGAATGCTCAATTATCTTCCAAGGACGGGGACACAAATATGTCAAAAGGAAGGCCTGTAAATGTTCCAGTGACCTCAAAAGCCTGCTCTGTTTTGCTCAAGGGATCGATTCAATCCCTCAATTCTATGCCAGACAACTGCCTGAAGGAGAATTCCAAAAGAAAAGCCCTGGCTTTATAACCCATAATACTCAGCCCACTTGAAACATCACCCTGTACTTAATAAGTCCATCAAACCTGCAGAAAATTACAGTTAAGCATTTAAATGGTATAAAATGGCTCTTACCTTGAAGTTGCTGGAGTTAACCCAAGATGTGGCGATACCGTCCACCATTTTATCCAGCGCAGTCTGGTCACTCTCCAGGTCTTGACACTTGTCTGAATCTGTGATGTAGTCGATGAGCTCCGGACCCATCTGCAACCTGCGGGCCACATCCTTCTGTAGCACCTGAGTCAGACAGTACTCCATATTGGGTTCCATGGCCTACGATGTCCTGCCACCACGCGTGTGGCAGTGGAGAGAAAAAAAACTAAAAAAAAGGCCTTTAGCGTGTGCAATCCAGGCAAAACAAGAGCACACGCTTTCTTTTTTTTGTTATATCCCGTGTTGATGAATCCTATGAGTGCCACAGGGTGGCAAGAAGCTGAGCGGTAGGGATGTCGACTCGGGAATTCAAACGATGCACCATATGTGACTAGACAACAGCTGATGAGGACTGCAAATTCTCCTTTTCGTCCCTTTAGAAGGCAGCCAAACCACTAGCAGCGGCAGCAGCAGGAGTTGTGGTAACTAGAGCAGGAGAGAGAGGGTCCGGCGGAGCATTGCTTCATAATTCAGAGGTCCTCCCTGCTCAGGATGAGAAAAGAGCCATTAGTCGAGTACCACCTCTGGACATCAAATGCCAGTGCGGCAAGGTCTGCATTTTTGTCAGCTCATATCAGCGGCCACTTATGAGAAAAGCAGAAAAGCCTATTGATGGTGGTAACATGACTCAAAGTCCGGATTGCATTATCTTTGTTTGCGGACCACCACGCATCAGCTGCACTCCTTTGTGGGATACAGCAAGAGAGGAATTCCACTTTGGTTAAAGGGATAGGGACACGAGACACTCGACTCGACACGACACTCGACTGACTCGACACGACTCTCGACTCGACACGACTCTCGACTCGGCTCGACTCTCGACTCGACACGACTCGACACGACTGACTCTCGACTGGCTCGACTCTCGACTCGACTGACTCTCGACTGGCTCTCGACTGGCTTGACTCTCGACTCGGCTCGACTCTCGACTCAACACAACTCTCGACTAGACACGACTGACTCTCGACTGGCTTGACTCTCGACTAGACACGACTGACTCTCGACTGGCTTGACTCTCGACTCGACTGACTCTCGACTGGCTTGACTCTCGACTCGACTGACTCTCGACTGGCTTGACTCTCGACTCGACTGACTCTCGACTGGCTCTCGACTGACTCTCGACTCTCGACTGACTCGACACTCGACTGACTCGACTCTCGACTGACTCGACACTCGACTCTCGACTGACTCGACACTCGACTCTCGACTGACTCGACACTAGACTCTCGACTGACTCGACACTCGACTCTCGACTGACTCGACACTAGACTCTCGACTGACTCGACACTAGACTCTCGACCGACTCGACACTAGACTCTCGACTGACTCGACACTAGACTCTCGACCGACTCGACACTAGACTCTCGACCGACTCGACACTAGACTCTCGACTGACTCGACACCAAGGTTATTATAGTTTTGCATTTTTCATTAGTTTTTATTTTTATTTCGTTTTGAATTTTTGTTTTCAAATTCAGTTTAGTTTTAATTAGTTTTAAAAGTGGGTTTACTAGTTTAGTTTAGTTTCTATTTTTTGAAAATGCTTAGTTTTAGTTTAGTTTTTATTAGTTTTAGTGTTAGTTTTAGTCTTTTTTTGTAGTTTGGGTTATTTGTCAGGGGCAAGGTTGAAAAAGGTCAGAAAAAGAATTGTGTAATAATGACTCAACAAAAACATACATTTTTAAAAATCAATTCAACATTAAAACCAAATGTAGCCTACAATGTGAAATTCCTTTACTGTACCAACAATCTACATATTTTCTATATAAAAATCCCACAGCTTTACAATTTCGGTTACACTTTATTTCGATCACTTTAGACATTCTACTAATTATAAGTAACTTTTCAACTACATTTCAAGCAACTCTCATTAGAGTATTAGTATATTATAGTAGACTGTCAGTAGACTGTTAGATTATGGTTATTGTTAGGATTTGGGTTAGGAGAATAAGTTTACTTGTAGTAGACAAGTTACTTATAGTCAGTTGAATGTCTAAAGTGGACTATCGAAATAAAGTGTTACCGAGTAGAATAATGACATAACATTATTTAATATTTGAATCACAGCTTATAGAGTTTTGACATCGACAACCCAGCAGCATTTTACCTCAAAATTGCGACTAAGTCAGTTAACTTTTTCTAACGAAGGCTCAATCGCTTCTCGGGTCGACATTAACACACTGACAGAATTGTATTAAGAATTTATAATATTTGTACACCACCTTTTAATGAGTGATTGTGTAAAGATGTTCATGATGAGATACCAACCTTTCACGAACTTGCTTTCAACATTGATCAAACCCTCGTTGGCTCGTTTTCACGGAGACGCGGTGTGTACTGCACGGAGGGGGAGGGGCTGTGTGTGTAGGTGTGTGTGCGCACGCGCGTGCATGTGAGAGAGACAGAGGGAGAGCGTTACAGGGAAAAGAAATGCAGTTGAACAAATACACTGCGTGTTTTAAATAGCATTACAATTAAAGGCATTGACACAGACGAAAACTAAGGACATTTGCTCTATAATTTTATTTTATTTTAGTTAGTTTTGCAAACAGACATTACAGTTTTAGTTAGTTATAGTTTTTTTGTAATGGCTCGTTTTTATTTTTATTTCAGTTAACGACAATGTTTTTTCCCATCTAGTTTTCGTTTTTTCGTTAGTTTTCGTTAACGATTATAACCTTGCTCGACACTGACTCGACACTCGACTCTCGACTGACTCGACACTCGACTCTCGACTGACTCGACACTCGACTCTCGACTGACTCGACACTCGACTCTCGACTGACTCGACACTAGACTCTCGACTGACTCGACACTAGACTCTCGACTGACTCGACACTGACTCAACACTAGACTCTCGACTGACTCGACACTCGACGCTCGACTGACGACACTCGACTCTCCACTGACTCAACGCTCGACTGACGACACTCGACTCTCGACTGACGACACTCGCTTTTCGCTCCGTTTTCCATTGCAGACAGTACTACCACAAATAGTACCCGGTCGTTGGTAGTGACGCCTTTGAAATAGTGACGCCTTTTGTTCCTCGTTGCCCTATCAATCTCTCGCTGGATCCTCTCTTCGGCAACCAAACACAGGAAAGTCTGCACCTCCTCGTTTGACCACGGCGTATTCTTCCGAGTTGCCATAATAATAGTATTAAGTTTAGTAACTATCTCTGGCCAAACTATTTAAAAATGGCGCGGATATTCTTGATACTCCATCTGGTGTGTGCAATGATGACGCAGTGAATGTTGACAATTCTCTCTGACCAATCAGCAGTCGGCATTGTTTTCACGCCACAGTTTAGTACTGGCTCAGCTCACCTTAGCTCGCTCAGAACCTCGCCGGAGGTGATACAAGAAAAAGTACTTGAAAGCAGGGACAGTACAACTTTTACACAATGGAAAACCAAAAAAGGGCGAGCCAAGCCGAGTCGAGTCGAGCTGGTGCTGTGTAGTAGTGGAAAAGGGCCATAAGAGTACTATATTTAAAGCCTTTTGAAGCCATACAATAGGGGTGCAATGGTTCAAATTACTTTTTTTGGCGGTTTTAGGGGTCACGGTATCAGTATGAGCTATGTTCAGGGAAAAAAGGACTACCATCAAATAAAAATAATGAAAATCAGAACAAATAATCTAACTACAAGAAAAAAAAAACACATATATATCACATAAAAACACATAAATACAATATAGCAAAGATACAAATAAAATAAACAGTGGTTTTCAGGTAGGTCTTTATAAAGTTTATAATATTAAAGTAACAAAGTCTAGAGCAGCGAGTGTTTTCCTTGTCTTTTGTTGATTAACATTAAAAACACAGACCGCAGGAAAATTATCTGGCTGTCACTTTTTTATAATATATAATGCACGGATCCAGACCAGTACACATTATGCATCGACTATTTCATTCACTTAACACGCAACCAAGTATGTCTGCTAAGATACTCAGCAAGAAGTGCATGCTGACATAATATTTGTGTGAATTTGTCCTTTGAAGTGCAAGACCAGGACTCAATATTTCTCATTCGCGTGTTCTGGCTCTTAAATATTTAAATAGGCAAGGCTTAATTGAGTTTAGTTTAAACAGATTGCAACGAGTGCTGTTCAGGTCTCACCTGCGCTTGCACGCTCACTGTGATGACTGTGTAAATGACTGGTCATTATCGAGCTTACGACAATCGCATTGAACAAAGTTTACAAAGAAAGACTGTTTTTTAGGATCATCGCTGTTGTAATGTATTGGGATCCCAGAATGTGTATCCTTCGACATAAACAGGCATTAGCAGAACTTTGTCTGACTGTTTTACGCGTTGTTTTTGCAATAAACCATATTACAAAAGCATTGTCAGATTTAAGGTGAACCGTGTTGCAAGCGAGTGCCGAACCGTGGGTGGATAATGGTACGGTTTGATTTTTTTTTTTTTACAGAGAACAGTTACACACCTACCATACAAAAATTGTCTATAGTGTATCAATGTATAAAGCACAGCTCACACATTTTTGTTGGTCAGCTTGAACATGAGCAAAATGGGCTTAGGGAACTTTTTCGCCATAATGCAACACTCCCAAACGCACAGATTCCAATTGAACTGGATTTCGTCGCCGAAATTTGAATTTCACAGAACAGCGGTATAAGTGACTGCACCTTAATAGACCAAAAAATTTCTCCTTTTGACTTGTACAAAAAAAATAAATAAATGAAAACAGTCAGGGTGAAAACATAATGACTACTATATTTGTAAATATACTGTAAAATCATTATGCAGAAATTATACATTGAGCGAACTACTGGAAACTACTAGGTAACGTAAAGCTTTGTGTTACACACCACAACAGCAGCAGTAATGCCATCATTAGGATACTGCATTGAGACAAAAAAATCTCCTAAGGCATCATGGGAATAATCTGGCTGCTGCAATCACAGTTGGTCACCACAAAGTGTATTACTCTGTTAAGTAGATTACCTGATGCTAACAGGAATCCAATTTTTCTGAAAGACTTCATGAAATGAGCAGCAAAACATGTACTGTCCATTGATCAGGGCCGAACACTGAAAATGTTCTTAAAAGAGCCTTACAATTCCAGTTTCAGGATCCAAATAATGTTAATAATAATAATAATAATTAAAAAGGAAGAGAGAAAAATGACAAAGTAAAATTAATGTTTTGCAAAAACTAATTCCTGCAGACCATTAAAACAAATATAAAATAATTTTTAAATTCAAAATTTTCACTCAAATTATTATGCAGACAGAATACAGAAAAATACAAAACAGATGATTTTGTATGTTGATTTTTGTAACAATGATTCACTAGTGGACTCATTGAATGTGTGTGTGTGTGTGTTTTCTCTCTATCTTCACTGTCACAAGCATTACAAGTCTGTGCCTGTACTTCATACAGTATCTAAGCTACACAATGGTGGGGAGGAGACCTAGCCTAATTCTCCATAGATTCAAAATCTGCACACAGGAGTTCATCTTTGAGTCATCAGTGATGGTACTTTAATGTAAAACACACACACACACACACACACACACACACACACACATACACACACACACACACACACACACACAGCATAATAATTCGAGCATGATTTACCTATGCCTCCCTCAAAAATACATCATAAGCATTTGATTACATCAATACTCTCCAGTATTTGGTGAAAACGTGTTATATCAAAGCAAAATCACATTGTATATACATAACAGAAGTGATTTACTACACAAAGAAAATGTGTAGTAAAACAAGTAACTTAGGCTCAAACAAAATGAATGACAGACCATACATCAGCATCAATGTAATTGAAGCTCACGTAGCATCTGTCATTCACCCTAAATGAAGTCCAGGCTTTAAAATATCTAGCTAATTGTCTATTATATACGCTAACAATTCAAATACCAAAAACCTGTTTTATGAAATATGAATCAGTATATAATTATCAAATGTTTTCAGATCATATCTGGATGATTTTGTTTCTTTTTCATTGATCATCTAGCCGGTTATGCTAGCTCTTACTAGCCGACCGAAAACATTGTAAAAACTCCGGTGATTTACACCAAGTCGGCACATGTAAACGACAAACCTGGTTGAAATAATAGGTTATTTACTCACTCTGCCGTATCTAGTGACGGTTCCTGTGTGAAATGACACGGGTTGATTTACTCAAGGTAAACGAGGTTTGTCTCAGTGGTGCTGGCTTCTCCTGTAGACACAATGATGGAGCCGGAATGCGCATGCGCCACACACCTCTGTTCTATCATCGATTTAATGTACAATCCGCTTACAGCTTTGATACAAACGATGTACCATGACAAACATATTTCTTTTTACGCTCTTTATGATTTTCCTAGCAATTGTTTAAAAATGTGGGTTGCCATCCCTTTATTATACATGTGTATGGGAGTCATTTCTCTAAAAACACCTTTGTGATTAGCGATTTTGGCTCTTGTTTTTGAGTGTTTATGTACACAGTGACCAACATCTATTTTGTTTACATCCGCATATTAGAAATCCTAGGTTTCCTACTGTATCTCAGCCACATGGTCATTTTTCCTTGTCTGACTAAAACAATGAACCTTTATGGCAGGCCAATTTAACATTGATTCCTCAAAATATAGCCTATTATACTGGTCGACTATACATTTGTTTAATTCCTAAAAAGCAATCTAACAGCGACAACGAGCACCTTTCATTGTTTCCAACTAGCTACTAGTTATTAAAATTGTGTTGTTTTTTGGAACTTTTTAATTACTTTCATTGAATTGATCTTTAATCATTTTAAATATTTATATAAATTGCAGACTGATGACACATTTTAATGGTCATCACCATCGTAAATCCTGCAGTTTTTACGTTTCATTTGAAAAAAAAAGTATTTACATGTATTATACTAAACTTTTTATATTGGTATAATAAAATAAATTGCAATGTGGCATCATGATTGTAATTTACCATTAACAAAAAATACATACTATTTAAATAGACGCTAGCTGCTACTTTACAGTATCAAATGAACGATTTGATTTTAACTAGATTATTTAAATTAGTTACATGTGTGTATTAGTGGTAACACAAACATTTTAATACATTTTAAGAGAAACAATGTTAATACAGCTTGCCATAACATTAACCTAAAACAATGGAAACAACTCGTGGCTCCATCTAGTGGTTGTTCTGAGGAGAGCACTTTTTTATTAATATCCATTTTCTCCACAATACCACTTTGGCTTACACGTAAGCACCTTCAGAGCGACACTTCACACAAATGTTTAATAAAATTTGCTGTAAAAAGCATTAAAGATATTTATTTGATGCAGCTTTAATGGTTTAAGCACATTAACAATTTTGTAAAGCTACATGTCTGAAGATAGTACTGGACAGTATACATCAACCAAAATTTGTCAGAAACAGAATGATATCCATCCTGCCATTTAATTTTCCAAGTAACACTACACATCTAGTGTGTGTATTGCACAATCAATCTGATTTTAGAAACCTTGGGAGACCACATTGTCCCCATAAAGGTCACAGATACAACATCTGCATAAAATACCTAAAACAGATTGTTAATGACCAGGATAATGTGTTCGGTCCTCTTCTTCTCCAGCCGTAGGGGAGGACTGAGAACTTATCACATATAAACGGCTCTGAAAGAGAGTCCAGTGTCCCTTCTAAAAACAAGGATTGAAGTCTTTTTATTAAGCTGTTTCTTCCTCCTCAGTATCATCCTCATCATCAGACTCTTCCTCGCTATGTTCCAAGTCCTCGTCATCTTCTGGGGCTGTTTTGAGTTTGATGATTATTTCGTCGTCGTCATCCTCATTCTTAACTCTGATCGACTTCCTCTTCTCCAAAACTGATGGGGTGCACACTGGAGTGACATCCTAAAAGAAAATAAATTGTCTTTCAACACTAACAATGCAAGACTACATATCTTAAACATTATATCTACAGTAACTGTTGGCACATGGGTTTCATTGTGAGTCACACTGACTGACAATAAGCTTAAAAATGTACCATTTTCTGTTGGCACAATTATCTTACTTCAGTCAATGGTTACAACTGAGGTAATTTTCAGTATGTGCCAAGGCTATGCACAAAATCAGTGCAGAAAACGAACAAACGACTTGAGCATACCTCACTGCATATTGAAACATCTGCTTCTGATTGAGACTTCTTTGCAGGAATATGAGCTGCCTGAAAAAAAAGAAGAAAAAAAACATGGTCACACTAAAACACAATAGAATAGAGCATCTTAAAAGTTCTGATTAAAAACAACAACATAGTACTTACAAATCCTGGGAAATCATAGTCGATGCCTTTTGCTGCCAGTCTCTTACGTAGCTTAGACTCTTTGCTTAAAAGCTTAGCACCAAGTTTCTTCAGATCATCTTCTGTATGTTCTTTGTTGTACCGGGTAACTGCCGGTTGCTTTGGCTTCCTGAAGACCATCTTGGAGCCAACAAAGAGCTTTCCATGGACCTTCTCTGGCGGTATCACATGACCTGAACCAGACAAAACACAGTAATATACTTACAGCATACCATGCAAGTAGAAAATATTCATGGAAAATCTTTCAAATCACTCTCAACTCACACTTTATGAGCCGTTCTCCCATAAGGTAGTTGTTCATGGTTTCAGCCACAATCTTAGCCACCTCATCACACTCAAACTCCACATATCCATAGCCTTTACTCCCTCCGGTCTATGAAAGATGACAGTTTAATAATAATTTTAATGTTAAAATCTCAAGGTATTACTTGCTAGTATGACTATTGTGTGTTTATTATGTTGGCACATGGGTTTCATTGCACAACAACATGGAGTTGCCAATAAGCTAAATGTACCAGATTACTGTCGGCACAATTATCTTACCCAAAGCAACAAATGCCATGGGTAATTTTCATTTTGTGCCATTATTTATCAGTTTGGTTGATTAAATTAGCTACATGTACAGAGAACACCGACAGAAACACAAAGCTCTAACCAAATGGATTGTAAAACACGTGAACTACGTCATACCTTTTTACTCCTGGAAACTCTTAAGCGTGAGACTTTCCCAAACTGCTCAAAATAAGATTTCAACTGAGGCTCGCACAATCCTCGAGGAAGATGACCAACGTATATTACTCCTGGAGAAAGTGACTGACCCTGAGGGGTGAAATCCAAATTAACATTACATTCAATGCAAAATATAAGGCAAGGCAACTAAGTTAAACACTTAAGCGCGTCAGACAAAATGGCAGCATAAAGACTGCAATCAATTATAATGTCATTAGATTTAATAAGAGGATTTATCTTTCCGAAACTAATTCTGGCTAATAGAGACGATTGATTAGATGATGCATTCAGTTGTACCCATGCTTCAAAACAAAGCTAAATGTTTGTCAGGCTCTTACACTCACGCCACATGGTCACGCATCGTACCTTTTGAGGACGTTTCTTCGCCTGCTGGACCTTCTTTTGAAACTCTGCTTCTTCCTTTGGATTCAAAGCCAGCAGGGTTTTCGCCGGCTTCTTTGATGATTTGCCTTCTGTCATATTTAAATATAAAATTGTAGAAGTAATAAATGCGTTTGGACCTAGTGTCGTACTACGTCTTGTAACCCACGCTGCTCTTCGTTCAGGAAACTGGCTGCTTCATTCAGGAAACGTCAGAATAAAAGTCGACTAAAATAAAAGTCCGTGTGTAAAACATTTTTTAAAACTTGTTTATTGCTCCTCCTCAATTGTTCTTATGGTATATATTGATTATATATTTAGCTATTGTATAGTTATTGTGTTTTAATTATCATGATAACTAAATAATACTAAAACTATTATACAGTTAGACTCTTGCTTTGACCCTAGTAATTTATATGCCAGCAGAGGTGGACAAAGTACACAACTTCTTAACTTGAGTGAAAGTATACTACTGGTCAAATATTACTCACAAGTAAAAGTTGTAAAGACCGATTTTTACTTAAATAAAAGTACATAAGTAGGGCTACTTGTGTTTAAAAGTAATTAAGTATCAAAAGTTAAAAGTAAATTTCTTTTAGTATGAATATGTTAGCCTTACTATTAGCTATCTATTATCTATTAGTGAGCTCCAAAACCAGAAGCGGACAGAGTACACAGCTTTATTACTTGAGTAAAAGTAAATTTCCCCTAAATCCAGATCCAACTCCTCCCACCTTACATAGCCTATACCTAAACCTACCCAGCTCCACCCCCTGATCCCTAAACCTACCTAGCTCCACTCCCTGATCCCTAAATCCATCACTAAACCTACCCAGCTCCACTCCCTGATCCCTAAACCTACCCATCTCCACCCCTCAGATCTGGAATAGTCTGGCGAGATGGGGCCATGGATTGGCACTTTCACGGGATGGACCTGCATCCATTGTTTCGTCTATGGTTTCATCTCTTATCTAAATCTGACCATGGAGATGACTTTGTCAAAAAGCTGAAGGTGATTGCTGATAGGCTGTCCCAATCAGTGGCGCTTGCACAATCCAATCACGTTTGAGAGGGAAACAACAAATTGAGGGTTTCCGAGATTTTCTTTTTTTTTTCTTTTTTTTTTTTTTTAATTTTTTTTTTTTAGAAGTAGTAACGGGTACTCATGGTTATGGATAGAAATGTAGTGGAGTAGAGTACAATATTTTTCTCTCAAGTGTACTTGAGTAAACTCCAAAAATGATACTCAAAGTACAGATCCCTACTCAAGTAAATATAGGCTACTGTTAATACTGTTAACAGTTAACTTAAATACTGTTAATACTGTTAATATACAAGTAAACATATACTGTCCAGCTCTGAAATGAGAAAAATCGCATTTAGAAGACCAAACCTAAAGTTGAAATCGAAAATCAGGTTGATGTCAGTTGACTTCAACCCGACTTTCATTTCCAAATAAATCCAACTTCAATCCGACGTCGGATTCTGACGTCAACCCGAATATCATTTTCAACCAGAATGCAACCCCATGTCCTGCAACCAAAATCATCCCCTGACTGACGTTACATTCAGGGACCTTGACAGAATTGTATGAAGTAAAAAGTAAGATTTTTGTCTTTCAATTCAAATGTAGTGAAGTTAAAGTAAAATGTTTCCAAAAAAAAAAAATACTAAAGTACAGATTGCCTACTCAAAAAGTGCATGTAGTTTGTTACTGTCATGTGTGCCAGTGTGGATTTACTTGTTCACCTAACAGTAATTAAAGGATTAAGCTATTACTGTAAAGTGACTTGAAATGGCCATTTCAACAATATGATCAGCTGCAAAAATGGTATGTTATATTTAATTTTAATTATACAAATTTTAAGCTAATTGCTAACATGCAATTGTTTTAAATGTGACATTAAAAATAGCCTAATATTATTAATACTAACTATTAATAAGTACACTGAGATTTTTTTTTTTAAACACTAAACATTTAGCATTTAAAATCCATGTATTTATTTATTAAGATGCAGGTACTTAGTACAAGTACAGAGCAGGGTTGAGGATGAAGGGGTTGGACTCCATAGAGATGTTGAAAAGGGGGCGTGGTTTGAATGAAGGCTAAACCACTGGTGATGTTACACTGTACACATAGCCTATCGTTCAGCAAAGGTGAGAGAACAGCAGAGCATCACCTGACATGGCAACTAAAATCATTTATTTTACTGTGAATGGAAGACCAGAACAAGCAGAGTTTCCCATTGACTGTCCTGCACAAGATGTTAAAGGTAAGGATTGTCTCAAATGATCCATTTCTTTTAGTCTGACTGGAATTTTAAATATTTATTTAAACAATACATAGTGAAGTTTTTTGGTGTGCTGTACTTCAAGGCACGCAGTTAAATATATGCTAAAATATAAGTTAAAATATATCTCCAAAGAATATTGTAGTGTATTGAGGAGATGGATGTTGAACTGAATAAAAATAAAAGCCTACATTTATTCAAATTAAATTAATGTAAATTTTCACTATATAAAATCTAGGCTAATTATTATATCCACATTATTATATTATAAATTATCAGATAAAAAAAGCAGATTATAAAAGTAGTCTTGCTCTATGAACGACAGCAGCTTTAATTCATGCATCCACATCAAATATGATTTCTTATATGAAAATACGTTTTTGTTATGACCAAATTGTCTCTCTGCCCTCATTAGCCTTTATTCTACTAAAAACATCCCTGAGGACTGTTCTCAATCTCATTCTGAAGGGCACTGCAACAGCCAGGCGTCTTTAATCAGGACCTTTCAATTACAGCGAGCCCATATGAAGAGCTTTTCTGTTGACCTGGATATAGCTAATAGGCTACAACATGTTCGGAGGATGTTTAATCTATAAGTATCCAGTTCTCTAGAGAACCATTAGAGCTTTAATTACCTTTCATTTTTTGACTCAATGTGCATGGGTCAATTTGTAGTAACAGACTCGTAAAAAAGTAAACCATCAGTTAGACAGCTTGAGTCACAGGTGGTGCTGACAGTACCCCAGACTTCAAGTGCTATAAAGGGACCATATGGCACCAATATTCAAGTGCGTTAATTACATGAATTGAGGAAGTTTCCATTGTGCTTAATTCATGGAGATGAGAAATATGATGATGAATTACATCTGAAACATTAATAATAAATATATGTGTGTGCATCACAGATCTTTTCCGAGCTGCAGCTGAAGCGGGGCCTCATGACATCTTAAAACTCTACAATACTAAAGGCAATATCATTAATATTTCCCCTCAGCTGGCTCCCAACAGTCCTCAGTCCTGCTATAAGCTGGAAGTGGTTGCTGCAGACTGCAACAGTGAGCTGTTAGGTATTCTCCACCAGAACACTATGAATGAAACCTTTATTGCCCCAAAGGGGAATTTGTTTTACACTCATGGGAACCATAATAAACATAACCACAAAAAACATAGAATAAACATAAATAAAGAAGAATAAAGACAAAAGTGACATGGAATATATCAATTTGACAACTTAAGAGATCAGTAAAAAATATATATATTCAGTAATACCCCTCAAAAAAAAAAAAAAGAGTTGTTGAATTGTTAAATAATGAGTAAATAAAATGTTCTAGTAAATGATAGATGTCACATATGATATATGACCACTATATTTGGATCATGTGAACGCTTTCTTTTAGGGTCAGAGCTGGCCATTGCTCTGGGATTTGACCTCTCTTCTATGGAAAAAAGGTAAGTTTGGTTGGGACTGTTTTGGGGGGATAATCAATAGCCTTGAAACAGCATGCAACAGTAAATCATTTTTTGCATTCGGTATTACTGACATCAGGGTTTTGGCGAGAGGGCGGGGCTTTGAAAGTTGGCCAACACATGTTATGTGGCACAATATCTGGCTCTTATTTCACTCAAAAAACAAACAAACAAACAAACAAAAATACAATACATGTTATGAGTCTTATATACATCTTTGGAGAAAATGATTATTATTTCACAGCGTATAATTTTCTTTTGAACAGGTTACAGAGCCTGGAGAAACTTTTTTTAGCTGAAGCAGCAGAGACTCCTGCCATCGTGTATGAGATGAAGAGACAGGTGGAGTCATTCAGAGAGAAACTTGAGGTCTGTCTATCTATCTATCTATCTATCTATCTATCTATCTATCTATCTATCTATCTATCTATCTATCTATCTATCTATCTATCTATCTATCTATCTATCTATCTATCTATCTATCTATCTATCTATCTATCTATCTATCTATCTATCTATCTTTCTATCTATCTATCTATCCATCCATCCATCCATCCATCCATCCATCCATCCATCCATCCATCCATCCATCCATCCATCCATCCATCCATCCATTTATCCATCCATCCATCCATCCATCCATCCATCCATCCATCCATCCATCCATCCATCCATCCATCTGTAGTGTTTGTATTTTCTTTTTTGTTTTAATTCAAGATTTTACAGTTTTTTTAATTCGCTTTGGTACTATTTTCACAAGTAAGGTGTACATTTTCAAAACTCTTAGTACAAAAATCCAAACTGATCACACTTGTAACGCAGCTAGTCATTCTTTCAAAACCTGATGTAATGCTTTCAGTCAGTTGCACATGTTTTCAGTCATTATTTCAAACACAAGATTATTGTAATATGTAATGAGAACATTTGGTTTAATCACTGAAACACAACAATATGATCTTCTTTCAGTTTAGTACTTTTAACAATCAGTTCATCCAACAGCAAACAATGCAAGATACATGTTTCAAATCGGCCTTAGAAGTGCTGAAATGAATATACAGTACTACAAAAGACAGATTACACAGTTTTACTGTAACATTAGGCAATACACTTACAGTACCCAACATTTAATTTCCAAATATCCATCATATATGTAGGCCTAATCAAGTGAAGGATCAATGAAGACATCCTCTACAATCATTTAGGCAAATTATAGTTTTTATTTTTCAGATAAAATTGTAACATAGGTATACTTTCTATAATGAAATGTAACTACGTAAATAAGAACAAAACATAACATTTAGTGCACACATTACTGTATATAGTGGCCAATTGTGGTTACCACTATGTGAAATCAATTAGCTATAACGAGTATTCATCATGTGTGGTTACATATAATTTACTTGTAAATATTCATACAAACACACATTTTATTTCTGTAGTTCTCAAAATCCATATACTGTATATTGCTGAATTGAAAATCTATAGGTTTACCAAATGATTAATTGATTAAACATTAGTAAGATCAGTTGGATTAAATAATAGACAAAAGTATTAAACTGAACAAAAAGAGATGCAAATCAAAAGTTTGATAGTATGCTTTATGAAAGGCAGTTACTGTGAATGAAACAATAATGTAGATGAAACACTTATTTTGTGTTGTGAAAAGGATATACTTTGTGATTGTGTGAATTGTACTAACACAGTTGAAAACATGATGAAATATTTGAAAAAAGTGCACTTTTGATGATCTGTTGTGATATTAGCACTAAGAGTTTTGAAAATGTACACCTTACTTGTGAAAATAGTACCAAAGCGAATAAAAAAAAACTGTAATCTTTCTACCAGTAAAAAAAAGTTTTACAAGTATAATGAATGAATGGATGAGGCATTTATATAGCACGTTCATACTACTGTACACCCAAAGCACTTTACGATCATGTCAGATAATCTCTCCTCAAACACCACCGGACCGGTGTGCAGCATCCACTTTATAAAACAATGTCTTTCTGTAGAGTGTTGAGCACCTGAGCTGGCTGGGACTGTTTAAGGACATGTCGGAAGGCACCCACAAGCCCTCCCCTTTCTACCATAAAAGAACCCTGCGCAAGACCCGTGAGGAGTGTGAGCATGTCAGGGAAAAGTTCCTCCAAATGAGGTGACATTCCTGACACTTACAAATGTGTATTTAGGCAATTAAAAAAAGAACTAAAAGAATTGCTTCTGGTTTATTTTCTCTAGTTCTTTGGAGGTTTCTGAAAAGGTGAGACAGTATCTTAAAACACCGACCTTTGATAACTGGTAAGTGTTTCCTATATAGTGAAGTATTCACACAGAAATGCACATAGACTTTCTTTTCCTTCTTATGTTCACCATACATAATAGTTAAGAACAGTTTTGAAAAAAGGAAAACTTTTGTTTTACCCAGTTGCTGCAACACATCAAAGTCCTGCACCTGTAATACATGAATAGGAAATTGTTAGTGAAGCAAAGAACAGCACTTCTAAAATGAGCATAACGAACACGGCCGAGGTCAGGCCTTTCATCTCACCTCATATCAATATCAATGGCCCTGTTTGTGGTTTACAAATCAAAAGCACTTCTTGTGAGCAAAGGGCTGGAGCTGAGTGTTCATTATGCAGTAGTCTTCCTTCATCTTGTTGAAACCAGGCTTTAGCTTCAGATTAACACAACGAGATCCTTCTAAGGGGTTAACAGGAAAATAAACTTGTTCGTTTTAAATTAGCCTCAAATAAAGATGTGCCATTGCAGGCAATGGGAGGATGCTGAGATGATGGTGCTGCTCCAGGTGATGTACACAGATCTGGACTTCATCTCCACCTTCAGCATTGAGCTGGACGTGCTGCAGCAGTTTCTTTATGAAGTGTACAGACGCTACAATAACATCCCCTTCCACAACTTCAAGCACTGCTTCTGTGTCACTCAGATGGTAAGAGTGGGTGCAATCAGCGTTTCAGGATTTCTCCCAATCACTCCAATTGTCCACTTCTCAATCTGCTTGATTAGTAAATATCAGGCCCCACACAGCCGTCATTTCACTCACACCACTGCTGATGTAATTTTACTAGAATCAGTCTATCCAGTGGGTGATTGTTGTTTATCAAAGCCATAAAAAAAGAAAATTGTTGTGTATTTATCTTTTTGAAGGTCAGTGAAGTATAGGTAAGTCATCCATCCACCTATCCATCCATCATTCCATCCATTGATTGATCGTTCCACCCATCCATCGTCCACCTATTCATCCACCTATCATCCATCCACCTATCCATCCATCGTTCCATCCATCCATCCATCGTTCCATCCATCCACCCATCCATCCACCTATCCATCCATCATTTCATCCATCTACCTATCCATCCATCCATCATTCCATCCATCCATCCATTGTTCCATCCATCCACCCATCCATCCACCTATCCATCCATTCATCCATTGTTCCATCCATCAATCCATCCATCATTCCACCCATCGTTCCATCCATTTGTTCCATCGTTCAATCCATTGTTCCATCCACCTATCCACCCATTGTTCCATCCACCCATCGTTCCATCCATCAATTGTTCCATCCATACACCCATTGTTCCATCCATCCATCGTTCCATCCATTGTTTCACCCATCCATCCACCTATCCATCCATCATTCCATCTATCCATCGTTCCATCAATCCAGTGTTCCATCCACCTATCCATCCATCGTTCCATCCATCCATCCATCCATCCACCTATCCATCATTCCATCTATCCATCGTTCCATCAATCCAGTCCTATCCATCCATCCATCCATCGTTCCATCAATCCATTGTCCCATCCACCTATCCACCCATTGTTCCATCCATCCACCCATCCATTCACCCATCCATTCACCTATCCATCCATCCACCCATCATTCCTTCCACCCATCCATCCATCATTCCATCCATTCATCCATTGTTCCATCCACCAATCCATTCATCCATTGTTCCATCCATCAAGACGATGCTCATCCGGTGGCGCAGCACTGCTTGCGACACGGGCACGGGATAACAGGTGCATGCATGTGGTCGTCTAAGTTGTCTAAGTTGAGTTCGTCAATTTGTCAAGTCTATGTCAAGAGTGTTTAAGTGATGTTGTGGTCTGCCGTATGAGGAAGAAGTGAATAAGGAATCGAAGTTATGATGGGGAAGAAAGTCAACGGAACGTGGCTGCTGTTGCTGCTGTTAATTACAGCCACCTTTTGCACCCGCTTACAATTTGATGGCACCACACTCGCTGAAGGAAATGAGCAGACGCTGCGGGAATACGGCAGGGACTGGCTGTTGTCACTGAGGAGGAAAGTGACACCAGAACCGGGCTTGTTAGATCATGTTCCGGAGGAGCTGCTACGACAGCACGGAGGTAACCGGCCGCGTAAACGAGGGAGAAGGGGAGGCATTAAACTACGCCTTCGCCGGAGGGCAACAAGGCCGCCGCTGCCATCTATACTTTTTGGCAATGTTCGCTCCCTAAGGAATAAAATGGAGGAACTTAGGCTTAATACAAAGGCCTGTAACGAATATCGCGAATCCTGCCTAATGATTTACACAGAGACCTGGCTGCAAGAGGATTTTCCAGACTCATTGGTGCAGGTACGAGGCTTCTCATGTGTGCGTATGGACAGAAACAATGACTCCGGGAAGCTGAGGGGGGGTGGGATTTGTGTTTATATCAATGACTCATGGTGCAATAATTATACGATAAAAGATAGGGTATGCAGTCCTGATCTCGAACTTATTTGCATTAGTTTGAGACCTTTTTATCTACCTAGAGACTATGGGAACATTTTTGTATGCTCAGTATATATTCCGCCTAGTGGCAACGCATCTAAAGCAGCTTCACGTGTGGCAGATTGTGTCCACCAGCAGCTTAATGATAAACCAGATTCCCCTATATTTGTTCTTGGAGACTTCAACCATTGTAAATTAGAGTTGTCTCTTCCTGGATTTCAGCAATATGTTAAAGACAACACACGTAAGAATAGGACACTAGACAAATGCTATGGCAACATTAAAGATGCATATGCTGCCAGAATCAAACCCCCCCTCTCAAACTCAGATCATAACATCATCCATCTGATCCCCACATTTAAGTGTGCCATTAAAAAGAGCAGACCCATCTCAAAAACCGTCAGCGTGTGGCAGGATGAGACCCAGGAGACGTTGAGTGGATGCTTTCTGGCCACAGACTGGGATGTCTTTTACCAGGACAACGATATTGACAGAATTGCGGAAACAATAACGGGGTATATCCAATTTTGTGTTGATACTGTTGTGCCGAAAAAAACGATCACTATATATCCTAACAACAAAGACTATATAACACCGGAAATTAAACAACTGATCAGGAGGAAAAAGCAAGCATTCCGGAATAATGATTTGATGGAACTGAGATCAATACAAAAAGACCTGAGGGGGAAACTGAAGAAGGCACGAGAGGAACACAGTAAACAAGTTAGGGAAGCCTTTTTAAGGAATAACCCCCAAAAAATGTGGGACACGGTGAAAGAAATGACTAATATGAACTCTGGGCAGAAGGAATTAAGTGTGGAGAATGAATTTGATAAGGCAAATGATCTTAACATCTTTTATAAACGTTTTGATTTGAATGGTGAAACAAATGTGACTTGCTGCAAAGAGCTGTCTATGTCAATACCATGTGATCCAATACTAGATAGAATAATATTTAAACCTAAAGATGTCACTGCAGTCTTTAAAAAGTTGAATAGCAAGAAGGCCAGCGGACCTGATGGTATCTCATCTTTTATTTTAAAAACATTCTCGGATGAGCTAACCCCAGCTTGGTGCACCTTGTTTCAACTTTCTGTGGATACATGTACTATTCCCACTATTTGGAAGACATCAGTTGTCATCCCGTTGGCCAAAAAATCATGCCCCAAGCAAAATGATGACTATAGACCAGTAGCGCTGACTTCTATAGTGATGAAGTCACTGGAACGTATAATGGTTGGTAAATTAAGAAGTGAGGTACAGCATCTCTTGGACCCATACCAATTTGCCTATAATAATGGCAGGGGTACTGAGGATGCTTTAATTACAACTGTACACTCCATCTTAAAGCACTTGGAAAATCCATTAGGTTATGTTCGCGTATTATTTATGGATTTCAGTTCTGCTTTTAATTGTATTCTTCCGCAGAAAATGTTAAGTAAACTACATCAGATGAAAGTGAATCCCTTCATTATTAAATGGTATGGTTCTTTCCTGACAGAAAGGAAGCAGCAGGTGAGAGTTAACTCCACCCTTTCTGATATGATTAACATTAGTACAGGTGCCCCTCAAGGTTGTGTAAGTTCGCCCTTTCTTTTTATATTATATACAAATGAGTGCAGAAATAATGATGAGAGTAATAATTTTATTATTAAATTTTCAGATGATACGGCCATCCTTAGTTTACTTTACAAAAATTCAGATATTGGTATGTAGAGGAGATGGTGAAGTGGTGCAATAAGCATAACTTGCTCCTTAATGTTAATAAAACTAAGGAAATGATTTTTGATCCTAAGTCTATAGGTGACCTAAGCCCTATTCTAATTGAAGGAGTTCCAATTGAACAAGTAACATCGTATAAATATTTAGGAATTCAATTAGATAAACAGTTACAATGGTCACATCAAGTGGAATATGTTTCCTCAAAAATATGTCAGCGTCTTCACTTTCTAAGAAGATTAAGAGTGCATGGAGTTGACAAGGATATTATGATACTGTTTTATAAGGCAGCTATTGAGTCAATTGTTCGATATGGTATGGTAGTTTGGTTTGGTAACCTGTCAGTTAAATTAAAATCATCACTCCAAACATTGATTAAAAGGGCAGGGAAAATAATCGGGCAAGTGCAATCGACTACTCTTAATGAGCTTTTTGTGGAGGCGGTAAAGAAACATAGTTTTAAAATAATCAACGATCCGAATCATGTCCTATGCAGTGAGTATGAGATGATGCCCTCAGGCAGAAGGTACAGGTTACCAAACTGCAGATTAAATAGGTTTAAATTTTCATTTGTACCGCTCTCTATTAAAATACTGAACGATCAACTAGGGTGTGTGGGTTAGAATTTAAGTGTGACATTAATTATGTTTAATCATGTCGGTGTGACATTAATTTTTAACATTAATATAATCTGTAATTCATGTTTGTGTGTTATGTGTTATGTATAATGTATACTGTGTTGCATCTGTTTCCTGAAGGCCAAAGATGAATTTCTCCATTAGGAGACAATAAAGGCTAATCCAATCCAATCCAATCCATCCATCCAACCATCTATCCATCCATCTATCCATATATCCACCCATCCATCCATCGTTCCATCCATTCATCCATTGTTCCATCCACCAATCCATCCACCAATCCATCCATCGTTCCATCCATTTGTTTCATTGTTCAATCCATTGTTCCATCCATCCATCGTTCCATCCACCTATCCATCCATCGTTCCATCCACCTATCCATCCATCGTTCCATCCATACATCCATCATTCCATCCATCCATCCTTGCAGTTGCATATCGTAATCAACAACAATAATGTACTTTGTATGTGAATTTAAATACAAATGAAATGATTGTATATAAATTATAATAATGATATTATAATATAATTATTATACTCTTTAAATATGTATTTATATATAAAAATAATTATGAATATATAAATGAATATATAGAATTATAATAAACTATTAATTTATACATTTTTAATTCTGCTTTTGAATTGGCCCACTAAGAACAATCCTTACTACTGATATCTGGGTCCATTTGTTTGTCAGATGTATGGGCTGATATGGCTAACAGATCTCAAAAGCAAGATTGACAGTATTGACCTTCTCATCATGCTGACCTCAGCCGTCTGTCACGATCTAGATCACACCGGCTACAACAACGCCTACCAGGTGAGGTGGACGTTGTCACAATTCTGCTGCTGTTCAGCAATAAAGAGTAAAGTGACGGAAATATGTCGTTACAGATTAATGCCCGAACTGAGCTTGCGTTGAGATACAATGACATCTCCCCACTGGAAAATCACCACTGCTCTGTAGCCTTTGAAATCCTGGAAAAGGTAAGTTTTGTTCAAGATACGAATCACAATCACAGGTTTTTAAATACATATTTTGAATAAATGTAAATTTAAACTTTGATTATTTTTTTGACTTGCACTGATTTGAATTTTACATGTTAAATTAAAATATATCTATATTTAGCATATACTCAACCATTTATAGCCCTTCAAACTGCACGGTATGGTAATACGACTAATTCTTTAGTATGCAGTATGTATATGCACGGTATGCACATTTGTGCAAGAAATATCATCATTCATTTTTTTCAGAATGAATGCAACATTTTCCGAAACTTGCCGACAGAGCACTACAAAAGAATAAGAGAGGGCATAATTAAGTATATTGTTTATTCATCTTTATTCTCAACAACTATATCCATATTAAACCAAACACAGATTGAAACTGAACTACTTGTCACTACTGCAGATGTATTCTCGCTACTGATATGAGCAGACATACAGAAATCCTCAACAAGTTCAAAACCATTCTCCCTGTTTTCGACTTCAGCAACAAGGATCACAGAGATGTGGTAAGGATAACCCAGAAGACCTTAGCAACCACATAGCAACACCCTGACAACCACCCATTTCACCTTACAGTATCATTAAGGCGAGTGTGACACAGGAAAATAAGTTACATTATGTTCAGAAAAAGAAAAATGTTGCGTTTAGGACTGTTGTTGACGATGATCCACTTCAAGGCACTTCCTGTCCGGCTGCTTCTTTCGCAGTTGATGATGATCATTATTAAAGTAAGTGATATATCCAATGAGGCGAGACCCATGGATGTGGCAGAACCGTGGCTGGACTGTCTGCTGCAGGAGTTCTTCAATCAGGTACTGTAAATATATGGCTAACATCTTGTTTTTATGGACTTATATAATAATCAAACCTATCCCAGTGTCGTGCACAAATTTCATTTTAAACAATAAACTGAAATCTTTGTCCAGAGTGACATGGAGAAGTTGGAAGGTCTTCCTGTCACCCCGTTCATGGATCGAGACAAAGTGAACAAACCGTCTTCTCAGACTGGTTTTATACGCTTCGTTCTCTTTCCTCTCTTCATCGAACTGGCTAACCTGTTCCCCTGTCTGGAGGTGAGGAAGTTCCCAGAGGAACATGTTTGTGACATAACTTTCAGAGGTAATCAGGTCAACATTTTTAGGGAAAGATTTTTGGCTGTTTTTCATTATGTATATATTCTCAAGGTTTTGACAGAAGGGTTTGTTAATGTATTATTTACCTGATTTATTTAAATAATTGTTCCAAAAAACATGGTGATTTATTACTATTTTTTACTGTTGACACTAGGCTATTTTCTGATTTTATATTTTTCACCTTAAGGGATAGTTCACTTTGAAATTAATTTTTGGTATGTTTTAGCTTACCTCAAGGGCATCCAAGATGTAGATGTCTTTGTTTGCGCAGTAGTTTCAATTTTGACATTTTAAGGTCAAACCGTTCGCGTCTATCAGTCATATAATGGAGGTCTATGGTCACCACCTCAAAGAGCATGCACAGAGAAGTCCAAATTAAACATGATTTAATGACTCGTAAATGTAAGTACACATTGATGGATAGTAGTCACGAAACGAACAGTTTGTGTGAGAAATCGAACAGTATTTATATAGTTTTTACCTCTTGTTACCACAGCAACATCCAAGTAATCTGAGGGCGCGGGCGCTTTGTGACTGTGGTTACAAGAAGAAAAACAATATAAATACTGTTCGTTTTCTCACACAAACCGCTCGTTTCGTGCCTTAGGCCATCAATGTGTACTTACATTTATGAGTCATTAAATCATGTTTAATTTGGACTTCTCTGTGCATGATCTTTGAGGTGGTGACCATAGACCTCCACTATATGGCTGACAGACAAGAACGGTTTGACCTAAAAATATCAAAATTGAAACTACTGTGGAAACAAAGACACCTACATCTTGGATGAACTTAGAGGTAAGCTAAAACATATCAAAAATTAATTTCAAAGTGAACTATCCCTTGAGGGGTGTCCACCTCAAACCCTGGAAGGCCACTCTCGGCTGTTTCTGAAATCGCCCCTTATATACCGCAGTTACGAGGAGACATCCATTTGTAGTGGTGTCCGAAACAATAGTGGACGTCATCGAGTGCACTCATTTAATCCATAATGCACCGTAATATGTGTAAGTTACCACTGATGTATTAATTAGAGAATACCCATAATTGTATTTTCTATGGCACATTTATTAAAGCCAATTTAATGTCCTAATTGAACTAAGGGTATAATCCCGGTTTAAAGGATTAGTTCACTTTAAAATGAAAATTTCCTTTAGCCTACTCACCCCCACATCATCCAAGATAGTCACATCTTTCTTTCTCGAAAAGAAATGAAGGTTTCTGAGGAAAACATTCCAGAATTTTTCTCCATATATTGGACTTCAACGGTTTGAAGGTCCAAATTGCAGTTTTAATGCAACACATTTCTGACGTGATGTTGTCTAAAAACTGTGGAAAATGTGAATATTCCTTCATGCAGTTCTTTGGATCATGTACAAATATTTTTTAACACTTACTTCTAACCTTCTAACAGCAACACATTATTGACCCAGTGCAGAAAGCCCTGGATTATTACACAGAGATGGAGAAAGCTCTGGAGAGGGAGAAACAGAACCGGACCTCGAGTGAGGTGGTCAAGCCCAGCACCTCAAAAGAGTCAGAAGCTCACCCAGAACCCTGTGGGACGTCAAAACCAGTCAACCTGTAATAGCCTCAGACTATTAAATGTTCATTCTATGATGAAAGTTGCGCTTTAAGGCTTAAAGTAAATGTATTAGGCTATTTTTACCAGCAAAATTTGCTCTTTTAATAGTGGAGGGCACAAGTGAAAATACTATTTTCCCTCTTTGTCTATCTTTTGCATTTAAAATCACAATGAGAACTGTTTTTCTGTCAATGAATGTAGTGAACATGCACAGTCAGCCCAGAGGATGGCGCTACTAAAAGCTACAATTTCTTTGCCAGAAGAGAGGAGGCTGAAAATTTAACTTTTCCATTAAATTATGAAAATAAGAGATGTTACTAATTAAATTCAATAAATTGTTGTAATTGACTGCAGTAGGTCTGAAATATAGATCATGGTCACATGTTTACTGACACTGATTTTTCAATGGGTCAAAAACAGAAATGAAACCATCACAAGACTTTTACATCCAAATTTATTTTACAAAAGAAAACTTGCTTCTCTTTACACATCTATTTCCCCAAAAAACATATAGTGTTTCTTTAATCTGATTATGCAAATGGAATATTATGCATGCAGTTTTGCATTACTCTCAAATACCATCCTGCACAAGTAATACCCACAATTCCATTTGAAGCCATTAAGTTGCAGGTAAAGCATTAGCATGCAGCACTGTACACTTTTGCATAGTAAATGGCTGTCATTTATTTTGGATTCATTTCTCATCGTCCTTTACCAACATGCCATTGCATGAAACTGAACTTTAACTGAGGAACAAAAAAAAAAATCGATTCTCAGGATGGAAGGGTCAGTGAAACTCATTCTCCATGGTTTTACCGGGGTAGTGGTGTGAATTTAGGAAGTACATTGTTTGTTTTTACAAAATGAATTAGGTCTGTCCAATTGTTGAATAATTTTAACCATATAGAATGACATTTAAAGCTAAATATAGGATGAATAGGCTTAACACACATTTAAATACATCCCCAGAGCTCTCAAAGAGGCACAGAAAGTAACTTTCTGTTTGCAAAATGAATAAATAAAAAGAACCTTATTAAAAGGTTAAGGCATAACGTTACAAACAGGGAATGTCTTGATGTCTTGACTACAATTTAATATATATATATATATATATATATATATATATATATATATATAAAGCTATGTCCTGAGTGTTGGCTACAATACTGACACCAAAAATGATTAAAATTTAAAATGTAGATCAATATGGCAAGCCGTTTTAACTTTTATTCATTTCCAGGATATGAATTCTTGATATCATCAATTGTATTTTCACTAG
Organism: Pimephales promelas; assembly: GCF_988280905.1. Classification (NCBI taxonomy): domain Eukaryota; kingdom Metazoa; phylum Chordata; class Actinopteri; order Cypriniformes; family Leuciscidae; genus Pimephales; species Pimephales promelas. Next base: position 14,785,928 of record NC_142775.1, read on the forward strand.
TGAAATGTCACTATAGGCTGCCTTTCAAAACCAATTGTTGATATCAAGAATTGACTAGTTGAAATTCCAATTTCACATATCAAAAATACAATTATTACTAGTACAAACCTTTATTTTTGATATCAAGAATTCAATTGTTACTAGTTGAAATGTCTATTCTTGATATCAGCAATTGAATTGCTACCAGTAACAATGTTCATTTTTGATATCAATAATTAAATCTTTCTAGTGACAATATTAATTTCTGATATCATGAATGTGATTGTTACTAGTAAGAAAGCCATTTTAGATATCTGAAATAATATTGATATCAGAAATACATTTTCAGATATCTAAAATGAACATTTTTGCTAGTACCAATTGAATTGTTGATATCAAGAAGAGACATTTCAACTATAGTGACAATTTAATTATTGCTATCAGGAATTCACATTTTTACTAGTAACAATGTAATTATTGATATCAAAAATGATATTTCTACTAGTAAAAAATCTATTCTTGATATCAACAATTAATTTTGAATGGCAGCCTATGGAGAAATTTCACTAGTGAAAGAATTCATATCCTGGAAATGAATAAAAGCTACAATGGCTTGCCATAGACCAAAGGACCTTGAGATGTAATTATGGCATATACCAAAAAATATGTTTCTTTACCAAAAACAAAAATAAAAAACCTCATCTGGAAACAACAATTAACTATTGGTTAATTTGATAATGTCCTCAAATAGAAAAAAAGGTTTCATAAATAGACTAAATAATGTCTAGATTGTTATTTTAAGCACACGATTCAAGTCACTATAAATAAATTCATATTTAGTCAACTGATTCCCAGTAGCCGACTAAGGTCCCAATTAAACCCATTTATAGTGTGAATCCTCACATTATGACCCAGAGAGTGGTACAGAACCTGCTTTAAACAGGACAAATGAATTGTGTTTTTGCTATTATAGTTTATGAAATATTGCACATGGATAATGGAGGTGGGCAGGGGAAATGGGGGTGGCAGTGATCAGAGAATAAGGACACTTTACCAAAACTACATCGACTTCTACTGGCCCCTCAAATCCAGTAAGAAACGTTTAAAAAATGCTCTCTGAACGTTATCTAATGCTACGTACATTATATTCTGAAAATAGCCTACTGACAGACATAATTTCTTTCTTACTGGTTCAGCACATAGCAAATCCAGTAGTTTATTACTATCAAAGCTACCTCTTCATATCGGCTAACTGCTCTCAGGTAGAACGAAAACTGGGTCAATCCAGTCATTTCAACACCAATCACATACAAAAACATACTATTAACACTCAGATATGATTAAACCAACTATATGAAGCCATGAAGTATAAGTATCAACAATGCTTTTGTTCTCTCTCTGTGCATTACAAACGCACACACAACACAACACAATTAAGGTAATCAAGTCAGATCACAGAACTGTTGTGATATGTAATACCAAGAAACGAGTCGAGAAAAAATGCACGTCACATTTAAATAACTGTGCTAACATCAAATCGAAGCATTGTCTGGAGCCATTTATCACAATGAATACAAAAAGACAAATAACAATGCGAAATTAAAATCGGAAAAAGTCATAGTTACATAAACCATCAGCACAACCAAGTAGTTTTGCACATGCAAAGGCAGAAAGCATGATTTGTTCAAATGTGCACTTAGAAATACAGTGAGTGAATCAGGCCCAGTGAAAATAATGGTAACACTTTACAATACGGGTGCACTAATAAGCATGCTTAACTAATGCACAGATAATATTGAATTAATGTGTAACTAATGATTATCTAAGCTATTCATTAATGATTACCACATTAGGAACTAATTAAGAGTCTGTAAGGTTAATGTATTAGTTCATACATGAATTGTTACTAATTAAATATGTAATTGTGGATTAATTTCATAACAACTCATTTTTTTAGCTAATAGTGTTAATTAATATGTTAATTACCAGAATGAGCCTAACTCCAGATAATATGAAAAGTACACTAATATGCATTAATACATTATTAATTACTTAATTGTTAGTGCAAATTCATGTGTAAATTACTACACTCTAAAAAATGCTGGGTTGTTTTAACCCAATTTTGGGTCAAATATGGACAAACCCAAAATGCTGGGTTAAAAATGTAATGTAAAAATTTAACCCAACGGCTGGGTTAGTCCATATATTTGACCCAAAGTTGGGTTAAAACAACCCAGCATTTTTTAGAGTGTACAATTACTAAATTACTAGTTAATAATGATGTGCCCCATTAAGTAAAGTCATAACATAATGATACCTTTGCAAATCATTAGCTAATGATTAATTAAAGCAGACAACTGGAAGTTGAAGTGCATAGCTTTGACTAATTGTGGTAATTAACACATTCATTTACACTATTAGTTAATAAAATATGTTATTAAGGAATTAATACACAATGACACATTGAATTAATAGCAATTCATGCATTACTTAATCTATTAATCATATGGACTCTTTATTAGTAGCTAATGCAGTAATCATTAATTAATGGTTTAGTTCTTCATTAGTTATACATTAACTCGTGATTATCTGTGCATTAGTTAAGCATGAATTAATGTATTTTAGTGCACCCGTATTGTAGAAAAACATGTTTTACAGATAAAGCTTTCACGCAGTGTTTTGTGTTACTCCTCAGCTGCGCAACGCAAGTGCGCACACATTATAGTAGGTACTACATTTGGTTTGAAACTTGCTTCGCAACGATTAAAAACGTATGCTCTATGTAGTATGAATGATATACGCCGTCAGTTGCATCGCTTCACTACCATTCATAAATCCTCTCCCGTGGCCTCATGGGATAGTAAAGTGTCCATCAAATGCGCACTACGGAATCTTGCCGGAAATAGTAGGTCATCCAGGTACTTTTCGCCTACTGTTTTATGAATACTATGAATTCGGACACACTACTTGGATCACATACAGTTTTTCGCCTTTAAATAGCAAGGAAGTAGGCATATTCGGACACAGGGTTATTTTAATATTCTGGTTCGTTTAAAAGACAGAAATGAGTGACTGTCTGACACTTGAGAGCAGAGCCGGATTAGCACCGGGTACTGAAGCTCATGGGACCCCTACCTGACCACCACACCCTCTGAAGGAGGGGATAAAAATATAGTGACAACCAGCAAAGACAGCTGACCTTTGCACCACAAGACCCACTCCACAAATGCAAACACACACAGACACAGGCCCACCCGGTGTGGGATTTGACATGCCAAATCACGAGGTTTTGTGCTCGCGCTCATGACAGGTGAACACCGCCACTTCATTCGACGCTCATGTGCCCTGTATTTACTCCCTTTTCAGTTTAGTACTTTGTCCGTTCTCTTTTATGGCTTACATTGGTTTGCTGAGTGTTACACATTTATAAATAATGACTCCTAAGTCTCGCCATGCGTGCTGCAAGCCAACCCGAGACAAAACAATGCATTTCCTTTTACAGCTTGTATGTTGTATCTTAGTTTGTCTAAAGTCTAATTTTATTTCTAATACTCCGTACCTCCTACAGCAACCAGAGACTATACTATTGGTCAGGCACACACTAAATAGCTCAAGATTAGTAGTAGTGATAATAGTTAATGACTGTTTCATAAAGCTTAAAGGGTTAGTTCACCCAAAAATGAAAACTGTCAGTTTTTACTCACCCTCATGTTGTTCCAAACCCGTAAGACCTTCGTTCATCTTCGAAACACAAAGTAAGATATTTTTGATTAAATCTGAGAGCTGGATCCCTCCTGCATACTAGTCCTATAGGCTTCCTGAGGGATTGAAACTTCCCGGACCCGAAAAGTTATTAAAGACATCGTTAAAATAGTCCAAGTGACTACAGTGTCTCAATCTTAAGTTTATCAAGCGATGAGAATACTTTTTGAGCGCAAAAACAAACAAAAATAACTTTATTTCAACTATTAATTTCCTTCTCTGTGCGCCTCTAATCCCGACTGATCTCATGAAATGGCGTATGTATGAGACGCCAATTTGTATTTCCATTTTTGGCGTGCTATCAACTAATCGTGCATAATCTCTTTTCAGCGTGTTTATGAACGCCGTTGACTTAACGTTACATTACTGTATATACACGTAAATATATGACCTACCCCAACCTCGTCCCTAAACGTAAAAAAACGTAAACGGAAAAAAAATATCGCTCCCAGATGTGGATCTAGATTTTGCTTCGTTTCGCTCGGACATGTAACGGCGTGTACATACACGCTGAATCACTCGGACATTTAATGGCGTAGACATACATGCATACACACGGATAGCTCAAAATGTGTATAGATAACACGCCACTTGACTTGAAAGTGGCGTGTATGTTTACGCAAAAGTCATGATGTCATGTTTCTAATCAGTTAACGTAGTGTGATAGCGTAGAGCTACGTCACACGTAGGCTCACTATTGGCCGACGCTGGTCATGTGTGTGATGCGTGTGACGTACAACAACAAAAGCTTGTGCTGTTACACTAGTGAACTAACTCGAGGGAATACAGTAAATAGCTGAAATAAAGTCGTTATTTTTGTATTGTTTTTCGCAAAAAGTATTCTTGTCACTTGATAAACTTAGGATTGAGCCACTGTAGTCACTTGGACTACTTTAACGATGTCTTTAATAACTTTTCGGGCCGGAAAGTTTCAATCCCTTAAGAAGCCTATGGAGGATTGATCCAGCTCTCAGATTTAATCAAAAATATCTTAATTTGTGTTCCGAAGATGAACGAATGTCTTACGGGGTTGGAACAACATGAGGGTGAGTAAAAACTGGGTGAACTATCCCTTTAATAGGGCAGGGGAACTTTTTCATGACTCAAAGACAGAATCGATCTCCACTCAGCTGCCACATATACAGTATCTATGATACACACAGTATTGTGCCATTTCAGTCAGAAAATAGAATGTAATACACAGCTCAAACCAAACTCCTGAGAATCTCACAAAACATGCTCAGGTAACACTGGACAAAAGAAAAAAGTTAATAATTAGATAGCATAAAGAAAATAATATAGATATAATTAATTATTTAATTTTACCAAATAACGGAGTCATTTAAAGTGATAAATCCACCTGATATGGCTTGTTTGGACTAATTTCTTTGCAATAGAGGCTGTGTCTGAAAACTTAGCTGATAGTTGCCTCGTGCCTTATCAGGCAATGTCTTTTTTAGGCACAAAACAAAACTGATTTCAGACAGACTTCTGAGGCAGCGTAACGGTTTAATGATCTACACTACAGCAAAATAGAGCAAGCTTTGGTGATAACTAAGCAAATATTTAATCGCTACAATTAGTGATGATTTCTCTCTAGAAATTACATCAGAAGTAGATTTACACCCAAACTGACAACCAACCGCAACTTTCAGATGCCATCTTTATTTTTAAGCTCAGCTGTCACAGAATGGAGCACACAGTATTGTGCGATATCAAAGGCAGCGAAGGATACATGCTGATATAAAATCAGATCTTACCAAACAGGAAATTAAGCTAGCATTGGATTCAGACTTTCCTTGATGCCATCCTACCTTTGAATGCATCCTCCGATGGCACCATTTTTAAGCTTTCGGACGCAACCAGCATCTCACATGTAGGCCTGGGGAAAGCGCTGAGCGAACTACAGGCATTATGGTGTGCATAAAAAAAAGGAAAATTTTGTATTCTGCTTGAAAAGTGTCACTATGAAAATAAGACCAGGGGAAAAGAAACCTCTTAGATTTTGCCACCTATGAAGCTTTCTGATCCGGACCTGAGGCTGTCTGACTCTGGCCCAACCAAAAATATACTAAGACAGGAAGAAAATAGACCAGTGAATGCATGACAGTTCCATAGGCTACTGAAATCGTGCAAAAAGGCTCTGTGCTGATTGGCTCTTGGCACCGCTGAGCATTTCTGCATGCCGGCACTAGTTCGGGGTGAAAATTAGCATGCCACCACAAAGAGTCCTGCGAATATAGACAGTGCAGGGCTTTGGTTAGCAATTAGACGCAGAGCTTAGGCCTCAACTAGGAGAAATTGGATTGAACATATGGTGCTATAGTTCTCACTCCTCCTGGAGAGCATCTTATCTCAACCATTGCAGATTAAATCAGCACCCCCGACTGCCTACAGTAACAAAAGATGCTCATGGCTGCAAACTGCCTTACATAGATGGACCGGGTGCTTGGATTTTGCCTTTAGTTAAGATGGCCCATAGATGGGAATCTGTGCTAACACAATTGCATGAGAGATATCTCATAGCTCTGGCTGTACTGGTTTGGATGTTCAGAGTCTATGCCGCGAGTCGTTACTGTAGCCCCCAGGGGAGCCCCGGTTGCGGTGAGGTTTGTACGCGTCTTGATAGGGATCATGGTAGTCCTCCTCTACAAGAGGGTAGTGGTCTCGACTTTGCTGGGAGCTGGAGGACAGGCGGTTATTACTCTTCTTTTGCCTCTCGTTGTTGTGGTAGTTCTCATCGGAAGTCATCAAGCTGTGTCGCTCCATTGGAGAGTTGTCGCTGATGTGATTGCTGTTTTTATTTCTTTGACTCTGTTGAAAGGTCAGCGATATCAGCTGTTTCTACACGTTCTGATTAGCCTATTGAAATATTCCAAACTAATTTTCTGGCTAAGTCTCAAGCCTTCACTCACCTGTAGTCCTGTGATGGCTGTGGGGTACGGTGAGAGCACAGTGGAGCCCAGGTTGCGGCCCAGCAGAGGGTTTAGTGGAGTGCTGAGGGAAGTGTGAGTTGCGCGCCAGTAGGCCTCCAGAAATTCAGCAAGATGTTCACATGCATCCTCGAGCTGATTCTCATCCAAAATCACGTCAAACATTTCCTGGAATGGGACAGGAACAGCAACCTAGTCAATGTTTCAATGTTAAAGGAGTAGTTCACTTTTAAAAAAAAAACTTTTGCTGATAATTTCACACGCTTGTCATCCAAGATGTCCATGTCTTTCTTTCTTCAGGCGAAAAGAAATTAAGGTTTTTGATGAAAACATTCCAGCATTTTTCTCCATATAATGGACTTCAATGGGAACCAAACAGTTCAAGGTCCAAAAGACAGTTTCAGTGTAAACTGCAAACTGTTCAAAGGGCTTTAAACGATTTCAGACGATGAATGAGTGTCTTATCAAGCGAAATGATCACTCATTTAATAAAAGAATAACAAAGTTTACGTTTTATAAGTTCAAATGCTCAGCTTACTCGGTTCAAAATCAACTCTCCTGTTCAAAATCGCTTATCAAAATGAACAAATCTTTTTCCGAGTCATTTGGTTCATTCAATGAACAAAACGAATGAATTGACTCAGAAAAAGATTCGTTCATTTTGATGAACGAGTTCGAACAGGAGAGTCACAAACGTGCGTCCCAGAACAGACCAAGGCGAGCGCATTTGAGCTTATAAAACTTAAACTTTGTTATTTTATTTTTAAATTAGTGATCGTTTCGCTTGATAAGACCCTTATTCATCGTCTGGAATCGTTTAAAGCCCTTTGAACAGTTTGCAGTTTGCACTGAAACTGTCTTTTGGACCTTGAACTGTTTGGTTCCCAATGAAGTGCATTATATGGAGAAAAATGCTGGAATGTTTTCATCAAAAACCTTCATTTCTTTTCGACTGAAGAAAGAATGACATGGACATCTTGGATGACATGGGGGTGAGTACGTTTTTTCAAAAGTGAACTACTCCTTTAACTTTCAATGTCTTCCATCCAAACACGTCTTTCCCTTTTGGCACATGGCGTCCACATTTTACAACCCAATGAAATCCCAATTACAGATTAAAAAAAATATCTTGTCCCAATAAATAAATGTATCAGTCAGAAATACAAAAGTTTGTGGTTAGAAAGATTTTTTTTGAATTCTAAGAAAAGAATACCTAGCAAGGATGCATTAAATTGATTAAAAGTGACAGCAAATACTGTTTCAAATAAAATAACTGTTTTCAACATTTATAATAATAAGAAATGTTTCTTGAGCAGAAAATCAGAATATTAGATTGATTTCTAAAGGTCGTGTAGTAATGAGGCGGAAAATTCAGCTTCGGACTACATGAATCAATTACATTTTAAAAATATTAGTACATGACAGACTATGAAAGTAAAATGGGTTGTGAACACTGTCTTCAACAGACTGGATACTCACTGGAGGACACTGAGCTAATTTGTCTGCCGCCACCAGTTGTACGTTTAAATGCTTGCTTTGAGACTTCCCACGTGATTTGATCAGCCGTTGCAATACCTGCAAGCACACACACAATATTACTCTTGAAGACAGAGACAATAACATCATTCAGATAACAGATATTGTTAATACTTCTTTACAATCTGTGTTAAAGGGGTGATGAACTGAGAAATCAAATTTTCCTTGAGCTTTTGACATCTAAGAGGTCATCATATTATAAGAATATCCTGTAAGTTTCAGAACTGAAACCTCCTTGTTAGTCCAATAAAAGCTTTTATTGACACCAGGCTCAGCAAACGACTTGTTTTTTAAAGTGGGGAACTATGACGTCAAAGAGGATAAAACACCACCCCCGCAGAAGAAGATCAACTCCTACTTCAACACGGCCGGTTTAGCCCCGCCCACCGATTCACGCATTACAAGCATAGCTAAATAACATTCTGGTTGCCATTTTACAACATAGGAAGTTTTCAAAACAATTTCCCCCGAGTGCATCGACGGGTTAGTTGAAACTCATTATAATATGCAAAACTGTTCTCCACTCACAGCAGTGAGCGTTTACTTCCAAGTCTTCAGTTTGAGACGCCCATAAAAACTGAGCGTTTTTCAGCTAGGCTCAAAACTAGGGTACAAAATAGCCTGTTACTTATTCATTTTGATGTTTTTGAATGCAAAAACCAAGTGAACATCATAAGTTGACCTCAGACAACAATATAATAAAATTTAAAAAGCCAGTTCATGACCCCTTTAAAGAAATGCAAAGTGGATGGTAAAAAAAACCCCATTAATTTATACATAACTTTTTTTTTTTTGTTTACCTTGGGAGAAGACACTTTGACATGAACAATAATGGGAGCTAAAGAAGTCTTGATGAGCTGGGCTGGATGGTTGATCGTGTCAGCATCCAGCACAACCAGCTGAAGGGATCTTGCCAATTCAAAGATTCGCTCAATCTCACTCTGAACCTCCGCTGTCAGAAAGAGGAAAAATTCACAAAAACCAAGTGTCAGCAAGATGTCAACCCAAAGGTTTTCCGGAAATCTTTTAGTTGGACGGTTGTCTAATGTTTTTTTTAAAATGTTTCAGAATGTTCAGAAAACATTCAATAGTAACGTTTCCATTATTTATGCAAAAATAATCAAACTGAATGTGTCCTTATTCACATAACCAAAAAAAAAAAAATATATATATTTTTTTATTATTATATTTTATAAACATTCAGAGAACTTTTCAGGGAAACATTTTCATAATTTAATGGGAATCTTAGTACTTGAAAACTTGGATATTTAAAGGGATACTCCACTTTTTTTGGAAATAGGCTAATTTTACAACTCCCCCAGAGTTAAACAGTTATGTTTTACCGTGTTCAAATCCATTCAGCCGATTTTCTAATATTTAGAAGAATGTCATTAACCAGACAGTTTCTGATCTCATTGACTTCCATAGTAGGAAAAATATATACTATGGAAGTCAATGAGACCAAAAACTGTCTGGTTACTGATATTCCTGTAAATATCAGAAAACCGGCTGAATACATCTGAAAACGGTAAAACTCAACTGCTTAACTCTGGGGGAGTTGTAAAATTAGCCTATTTCCAAAAAAAGTGGAGTATCCCTTTAAACATGCTGATTTACTAGTAGGAAATATTTAATCAAAGGGATACTCACAAATGAAAATTTGGTAAGACTTTATTTTAAGGTGCTTGTAATAAGCAGTAATTAACAGTTAATAAGACCTTATAAGATGCATATAAGCATTAACTACTTCATATAACTTTTGAGGACGCTTTGTTTCACTTTTCCCGCTCTACTCAATCGTGCCGCCGACGAGCCTCACGACAGTTACAGCCAGGGTGAGTGTAGACTCCATCACCTGGGGTCCTGCTGGGTCATGACCACTCAGTTGCCTCTCCAGGTTCGTCTTGTTCTTTAATTAACCCTTAAATGAAGTAGTTAATGCTTATATGGATCTTATAAGGTCTTATAAGTGTCTTATTAACTGTTAATTACTGCTTATTACAAGCACCTTAAAATAAAGTGTTACCGAAAATTTTGTTATCATTTACCCACCCTCATGTTGTTCCAAATCACAAAATAACATATTTTGAAGAATGTTGGTAACCAAATAGTTTAGGTTCCCATTGATTTCCATTGTGAATAAAAATTACAATGAATGTCAAAAGGAAAAGTGTTTGGTTACCAACATTCTTCAAAATAACTTCCTTTGTAGGAACAACATGATGGAGAGTAAATCATGACTCAATTTCATTTTTGGTGAACTATCCCATTAAACTAACTTATGTTAGTTAAATGGCCAATGGCAATTACTGTAAAAAGGAGCTGACATACCCAGGTTGGATCTGGTGTTGGATCTCTCAATGATGGCTCTCTTACTAGGGTTATTCAGCACAGATCTCTTGGCTAAAGAGATATCTGCAGTTACTCTTGTGATTGATATCCTATAATTAGGAAATAAATATGGTGAAATTATCACAATGACAAAAAAAAGGTATTCAAAATCCACAACATTAAAAGTTGACCCTCACCTGCCTTCAAACCTGTGTTTCAGGAAGTCAAATAGTGCTTTCTGCATCATATCTGTCACCTGTGTTCAAACCCATGAGGACAGGAGAGTAAACACAAAGAACAAAAATGCATATGTAAAATAATGTGATCATTTTTATCAACATTAAACAGCATATACATCAAAACTGCCTTATGTTACTGAATGTTTAACTCACTCCATCAATGTTTTAATCATCTGAATCTGATCCAGACATAGTTTTTGACGAAAGCACAATTTTTTTTTCTTAGATTTTTTGCTCAAAATGTTGTTTTTTAATGCAACTTACCCACATTCAAGTGTTGATAAAAAGAATGCATAAAGGTAGAATAAAACTGGGGTTTCTTGCTTAAAAGCAGAGGCTATTCTTTGGATGTTCAGATATTCATATAACAAAATATTCTGGGAAATGATCAAAAATGCTGGCGGTAGCTGGCAACTTAAAAAACAAAACAACAATGCTTTTTTTAAAAAGAGTTAAGAAGCAATGGGAAACATCATCTAGCCAGGAAACAACAAAAATAAGAAGTCAGTCTGCAATAAAGTTTGTGAAGGAGCAGATGACATACAGTATATGCTTGCATAAAGAAATTAAAAGAGCAAAAAGCCGTTTAGCATTCACAGATCAATCATGATATACACTTCAAGCCTTGCATGCCTTGAGATCTCATCTCTAATATTCAGATGGTGCATGCTAACACACATGTCACACTGATTTCTGGGATGGTGGATTTTTTTTTTCTGTTTCTAATTTCAAACCATGCTCCATTTTTTGAGACTGGCATGTTGTACCCAGAAGGTTGTTGCCTTGGCAACTCTGCTTGGAGATGATGACTGCTATTCAGTGACAAACCGACATCCCCTCTCGCCTGCTGCTTAAGAAGTGGTGCCTTGGTTACCATGTCTAAATATATACACACGCACACACCATAGGGATTGGGGGAGACCTACCTCATATCCCTTAAGTGATGGGCCAACTAAGACCACTGGCCTCATGGAAGGGACCACATCGTATGGAGGAATGTGCTCGGCCTGCATTTAAACAGCAATTTAGATGCGAAATAATATTCTGTCTATTTACACTACAATAACCCCATATTGATTACTACATGAAAAAAACCCTGCAATGGCTAGGGCCATTTTACAGAATTTATAGAACTGAAAAAATGAAATACAATGAACTCACCACTTTCTGTTTCTGTTTACCTGGGATGGTGGAAAAGAGGAATTTTAAAATCAGACACAAAAACAAATACTGTACATCAAAATCAGATGAAAAACATATTTCAAGGTCTGCTATTGTAAAAAATAAATTCATTCCATAATTTCTCTGGAAATTGCTTTAAAATCAGCTTCTGAAGTGATCTGGAACCCTTTAGTAAGGGTGAAGACTGAAGCTGACCTGCAGAAGCAGGGTTGGGCTTGAAGGTGCCTGACACCATTTCACCCAGACTGGACGAGGAGTTTCCACTGGACTTCCTGTGGGCGCGGAGTAAAGAAAAGAGCAAATTAGAGTTATAGTCTAGATGGGATGCACCCAAAAAGTGAAAGTGAGGAGCGGGAATCGGCCTACCTTACATATTTCAAGGGTGCTGTGTCCAAAAAAAAAAAAAATGGTACCCAAGTGAAATTTTGAGTTTTTTACCTTCTAATTTCCATATCAAATTGGTCGCAAATCTTGCTCAGTCGTTGGACCATTTTCCCCTAGTTTTTTGAGGAAATGAAGTTTGTAGATCTATAGTCAAAGGTCAGAGCAAAGATATATTGGAGGCCCACTGCCTTTTTTATGTATATATATTTGCAAAATCCAAACTTGTAAGGCGAGACACTACAGGTGAATAGGGTTTAAGTTTTTACATTATAGATATCACCATGAAACTTCCTCAGTTGATTACTCACACAAGTATATAAAAATGTTTTAATATGTTTTTGAAATTTGTATGTTTAATTATGCAAATTAGGCATTATCTCATTAAATATGCACAATTTTGCATATATGTTCGGTCGATAGATCTGAACATGTGATAAAGCCAGGTGCAAAATATTTTCTTTTCATTTTGTTTACACGCAAGATGAAAAAAAAGTTCAGAGGTATTTCAGGATATATGCTTTGATTACCTAGGAAATCAAAATATACTGCCTAAAGCCTTAAAAAATCGATTTTTGACATATTTTTTTAATTAAAATGTCACATCAATCAGGCCAGGGAACTTCATTTCCTCATCTTGATTGCCTTCTTAAAAAACTAGGGGAAAATGGTCCAACGACTGAGAAAGATTTGGTGGCCATTTTGATATTCAAATTAAGGTTAAAAAACTCAAAATTTTACTTGGGTGCCATTTTTTTTTTTTTTGGGACTCAGCACCCTTGAAATATGTAAGGTAGGCCGGTTCCCGACTTGTACCCATCACTCTTAGAAAAAAGGGTTCTATTATGTAGCATATGGGTTCTTTACTCTTTACTGCAAAGGACCTTTTATGCAAAAAAAAAAAATAAATAAATAAAAATGATGATAATGACAAGAAAGTACCCTTTTGGCACAAGGGTTCTTTATAGGCTATTATTTATTCATATATTACATTATTCTGCAACATTTTGCAGTTGTAATTAAATTATTGTTTATTAAACTTTAGTAGTAACTTAATATCCCATTTTAATCATGCTGATTTTTGGAGGATAAAAACTGAAATGGCACTCTTCGTGTGATATTGATTAATTACATTTTTTTAACCCCCATATCTTGAATTTTGTGATCATTCATGCATTGCATTTTAGGGGTTCCAAATACGTAGCGCTTTAGAACCCTTTAAGGTTCTATATAGAAACTTTTCTTCTAAGAGCATTTATATAAATGCTCCTCATCTCTTATAGAAGTCTATTTTTCTGAAATCTGTCTAGTCTATTAATTAAGGTCTATGTTCAGAATGAAATACTAACAGACATTATGTGATGGAGAGACCTTGAAGTTGTCTTCCATTACTGTTTTTATTGTGTTCATACTGTTCTTATGCATATTTTAACATTTACGTGGGGTTCGCTGGTGTATATTTCTTCTTTTATCTGAGGGTGATCATTTTAGCATTCATGCTCATTTTAGCTAATTTATGGAAACGTTTTTGCAAATGTACGTTTTGGCTTTATCCATCCTTTTTTATTGTGTTTACTGATGTTGGTTTTAACTCTTTCTCTTAATCATCTTATGTATTTATCATATGATGAGGCAAGAGTTAACTTTAAAAACGGTATGTTCCAATTAGTAAGAGCAGGAAAGATGTGTATTCAAGATGGCTGTCACCAGCAGCAAGAGACTAGTGGTTTTAGAGTTAATTTGAACACAGTTATAGTGCAGTGAATTGCTGAAGAGGGAACTGTTTTTAGTACCTAGCAGTTCTAGTTTTAAGACGTTTTTTTATTAAAAACCTTAGTTTTATTTACGCTCTTAACCATATTTATTTGCACATTTTGCACCTCCACTTTAAAAACATATTTTTGGACACCAAAACCACTTCAGTGTTTACACCGTGATCCTTCCAGTGACCGCTTATGTCCCTATCATACATAATATATAATATACTGCTATTATACAGTATATTATACCAACTATACCCACTTTTTATAATAGTTTTGGAGTCCAGCTATCTCAGAAATGAAGAGTAATTTTGTTTTTAATTACATTTTGTGTGAAATTTTGAAAGTTTTCCATTTTTAATCTAATTTTGGGTACATTTTTAGCAGCCTGTCTCAAGAAAAAAGATTTTAGCAGACAGAATAGTATGTTATCTGTTATATTTAAAGCAAGTCAATTATTATTATTTTATAAACCCTATTTTCCCCCCTTTGTTAAGGACAGAACAGCAAAGAAGTATACAGTAAATGCCTTTGTCCTTCAAACACTATCAGAGAGAGTGTTGAGGTATAACTACAGTGTGACTCAACACTGCTGAAAGAGAACGCAGCATCTCATTCAAAGGGTTTATGTGTCATTTCTTTAAATAAATATCTCCGAGTATATGAAAGGACATTGCACCAATTCCAAAATTAGTTGGCCCATGAATACCTATCTTGTGTTCAAAATAGAACAGCACTGCATCAAACAATGAGGAGGTAAAGTGTATATGTAATCATCTTGGAACTACACGGAGGAAATCTCTTCCGTCTGAACCGCCGTTTTGAGTTCGCTCGGGCCGTACCCTCTTCTGTCCGTGTGTGTTGTGTTCAGTGTAGCGCGTTCGTGTTCATTTTCGGCCTCGTGATTTCATGTTGTCATGTTTTGTGTGGACTGCGCGTCGGTTGACTGCGCGTTCGTGTCCTGTTTTGCCTGAGCACATCTATTGTCTTGATTATTGATCGCCCCATTATTGATTACCCTCCTGATTTCTTCTCTATTTATTCTCTTTGAGTTTGCAGTCCTGTGCCAGCTCGAGTTCCTGCCCTTCCCTGCCCAGTCCAGCTGCGAGTCATGTTAAATAAAGCCCATAACTCATCTTGAGTTCTCGCCTCATCTCTTACCCCAAACCCTGACAATAATACATATCTTTGCACCTCAAGAGCTGTTTGAGATGTTTGAGTTGGGGGACCAAGTGCCATTATTGCGCTAGGTGCCAATAATGCTGCAGAATAGACGTACTTCACCTGTAAGGCTTGGTGTAACACTCATTGCTCTCATGTTCTCCAGTCTTACCCGTGGAAGCGGCCCCTTTTTTGCTCCTGCTGTAAGCGAATGTTCTCCAGTTTTAAGGGACTGGGGATGAAACCGATATCACAACCTTCCTTCACCAGTCGCCCAATCCACCAGTCATTGTTGTACTTCTGCGGAAATACAGAGAGGACAAAGGAATGAGTATAAAGTCCATTTATAAACGTCCTAATATGTGAAGACAGCTAGACAGGCTCTCATTATATAAATGCCTTCGTCACCTCCTTGATGTGAAGGAAGTCTTTTGCATCAAAGGAAACGGCAGTGCCAGCGACAGGGACATCCTCATCTAGGGCACCACAGTAGCTGACGTTTGTTCTCACAGCGAAGGCCACTGCCTTGGCCTGAGATAGATATACAGTAAAGCACATAGTGACGAATGGCATATCAGTGGGGTTTTAGTCACTACAAATTTGGCTCTCCAGCAACCAGATAACAGAAACTAATTGCATCAGAAAACTTTTTAAAGATAACATATTATGCCCTTTTTCTCAAAAACAAGTTGATTTTGTTTTTGGAGTCTACTAGAATAGGTTCACAAAATTCACGGTTCGGTTCGATACTATACACTTGTGTCACGGTTTGGTACAGTTCAGTACGTTTTTGATACAGCAAAAAGAAAGAAATGCCAGAGAAATGTCCTTGATATAAATTTTTTTATTATATTTTTATTAAAACTAACATCATAAGTCATAACATCATTTTTTTTTACTTTGAGCAATGATGGAGCTATACTTGACTTTTCTTAGGAGCATACAAAACAAAACAGCTCCTTGGACAAAATGAAATGTAATATTGTAGTAGTTATATACAAAGGTTCATTTTAGTACAGATTAACATTTGAGGGCAGCAATTGTGCTCATAATGTCAAAATAAAACTGACGTGATGTTACTTGAAAGCATTATAGCCTACTATTCCTGCCAAACTTCCATGGTTACAGTTAGTAGTGTTATACAGTAAATCCATGGTGAATGTTGCTGATCTGTGAACATTGATTAGTTAATTCATGGAACAATGTTTCTTCCTGGTTTCCATGTCAGCACGGTTTGATCCGTTAATAACGGAGAAATGTGAATGTTTCTCACTAGATCTCGCAGCGATGTTATTACTTCAGCGGCGAATTCAAATGCTTTCTTTACTGGATTTGGCTGTGTAGTAACAGTGCTGATTATCAACATTGGCTCGCGCTGCATTGGTCCAAACTGATAAACGGTCCGTCAACCACACAATAACGAGTAGCTCAGTTTCGTTCCGCTTACATTACATTTGACATTTCATGTTGGGCAATGTTCATGTCAGCATCTATGAGCGCGCCTACATTTGAAATAATGAAATTGGTCGGCAGACAAAATGGGCCAATGAATGGTTAAAAAATGCGTACTGAAAACTGAACCGAAAGCCTGAACAGTTCAATACGAATCGAGTATCGTTACACTCCTAGTTTTCATGAATGTAAAAAAGATAAATAAAATTTCACATATTTTATATTGTAGAAGCACTTCTCTTCTCAGTCTGTCATAAACAGAGCGTTTCCTGCCTCAATAAAGCCGCAACTTCCGAAAAGCACAATGTGATTGGTTGTGGTTAGTCATAACCGTGAGTTTCAACCACTGATAATGATATTCTATATAAATCAGTGGTTTCCAAGGGGGTAATCCATTGACCGGAAGTTGAAGCCGGCCGCGTGCCGCCATTTTGTAGCAGAACTTCACTTGCGTTAGCATTTCCATTGACTCCCATTCATTTTGGCGTCACTTTGATAGTGAATAACTTTACATCGGAGGCATTTGAAGACTCCAGTCTATTATTTATTTCCAAAGAAACACCACAATGTATAAAATGCTCCATTACCTTGTAGCTTATGTTATGGCCCCGTAGAAGCAGTTTTTTGTAAAAGTAGGCTAACGATTGCGTCATGCCCAGTAGAGAGATTACCGTATGGACAGGAGAAGAAGCTTGCGGGCAATCGGGGAAACGTGGAGGCAAAATGACAAAATAATTAATCAGAATACCTAGCAAAAGTTTCTCCTGCTCCTAGCTCATGGACAGCTCCTATTCACACTCTCCGCCTCTGCAAGTTTCGGAAGGGAACGATTCAGATTTCTGATGCCACAGCCACTAGAAGACAGACGGGTTGCTCACGTCACATCTACGTCATCAAGCTCTGTTTGAGTCGGTTTGAGTCTGCGTGTCAGGAACGGAAGTCCTAAAAAATCTCTAAAAATGGGCTTCACTTGTCTCAATTGAGTTCCAATGAGATGGCTCTGTCCACTTCTTTTACTGTCTTTGGTGGTTTCAACACACAACTTGCGCAACTCAACCAGACCGTGTCCCTTTTTTTTGGATGGGAATTATTTAAATGATGGATACCGTGACGTATACATTCCCGGAAGAAAAATTAAGACTACAATTGAGGCGTCTTAGCAACAGTGGTTACTAATATATAGAACAACTCCCTTTGGAGTGGATTTTGTAACTTTGCAGATATTCTTTTTCATATTTCCAACATTATACACTAAAGAAAGCTGTACAAAAGAATAACAGGAACCCTTTAACAATTTGAAAAATAAAACAGGCATAAATACAGATCTATCTCTGGTTAAGACAGTCTGACCTTTGCCCTCTCCAGCTGAACGGTGGCCTGCTGTTCTTTCTCCTGCCTGCCGCCCTGCTCCTCGTCCAGAGAGACATCCGAGTCAGACGGTCTGCTAGTGTAGGAATCGGCGGAACCCTGCACACATGTGAAAACCCATCAAATCAATGTACTGTCATTCCCACACATCCAATAAACAAAGATTTGCTCTTGCTTGTCAATACTGACACACATGTATTATACTATCTATGCACACAGTAATTTTATTATGATATCTAAATAGGTTTAGCCTGTGTTGAAATGTTTTGGTTTAAATAACTTTTCATTGCAGTGCATCAAGCAGAAGCTGATAGTTTTACTAATATCTCATGATTAAGTTGGGTTGGAAAAGGGTTGGACCAGTAAATAGTGAAATGACACATTATCAAGGAGAATGTGGCAAGCATGAATGTCTTCATATTCGTATAGGGAGGGAGTTTAAATGATGGGTAAAGATAAAAAAAAGGTAAGATAAATGAGGACTTTTTGTGTATCACTGCAATATTTCTTCCACCACATAATTAAAAAAAAACAGACCTTTTGATTAAAAAGTCATACACAATCCACTATTAATGATGAAATTTCCACAAATATTAAGCAACACAATAGTTTTCGTTAATAAGTAATGTTTCTCGAGCACCAAATCAGCATATTACAATTATTTCTCATGATTTCAACAGTTATTTTAAAATTGACTAATACTGACTGTATATCAATATTACTGTTTTTTGTTGTATTTTTGATAAATAAATGCAGCCTTGGTGAGCAGAGCACAAGATACTTCTTTTAAAAACATCAAACATATCTATGAAATGATAAATGATACAAAGTGAAATACTAGGAATTCCACCTTAATTTTCCCTAAAAAGGCACAGAAATAGGCAGTTCCCAGTTTGCATTGTGAGGAACATGAAATTGCAAATAACAAGTTAACATACATTATCACAAAGAGGCGACAAGGCAGATGTGACACTTATGAAACCAAGTCCTTTAAGAGTGCAGTAAACGGGTCTGATGCAGACTTCACAGTGTTTGTAAAGCTGAGAAATACAGTCGACTGAACATGTGCAGATCTGAACAAGATCAAATCAAAGACAGAATTATTGAAGCTGTCAGAATTATGACATCTTGGTCAAGGGATTATACTGTAATCTATTACTGGAAATGAGAAAGAGATAGGGAGAAAGGATCAACAGTCAAAAACAAAATACAAAAAGACAAACTCTATAATGGAGAGGAAATTCATCCTGAGAGAAAAAAATCTTAGGGATCTCACAAACTGCAAGTCAGGGATTTAAACACGCAGTCAAACATTTATCATCAAATTCTCCCAAGAACAAATCATCTTAGCTTTATTATTTACATGAATTTATAGAAAGTACTAATTGTCTAATTGTCAAATCTGAACTTACACAACATAAATAATCTTTTATTTTCCTTGAACAGTAGGAAACTATTGCAAACCGATATATGAACAGATGGATCTTCAGAAGGAATATCTTAGATATAAACCCCACATTAAGTGAGATGGAGGAGTCTGTCAAAAACAGAATGGCACTTTACTGAGACGCATTAAAATTGCAAAAGCAACATGTGCTTTGATTTCCTAATCAAAAGATTGTGCTCAAAGCCAAAAGATGCCTTGAAGGTTCATTAACCATATAGTTGAGTCCCATAAGAACATCCACTAATCCTATAATCCATATTCTCTTCATAACTGCAATACAGTCATCCAGCATCTAATACAGCACTTCTTTCCTTCAACACCATCAACTACTGTATATAGCCGCATTTCCACTGCAATTACCAGGAACTATTTGTCCCAGGAACTTTTTTTGCCCCATACCGCTTGCTTACTGCGTTTAGACTGCAGACTAAGTACTCATAGATATCCATATAAAGGCTAGATGGCTCACGGCGGAGTCTTTGTCGTCATCACCGGTGGCCATCTTGTCACGGGCAGGCTTTCTGGTGGGCTCTGTGGTTCCTGATGTAAGATGAGCGATCAGCACGAACACAAATACTCTTATCTTGTTGAAATCTTGACGGATTTACAAACGGTTTGGTTTCTTACAAATGTTATCAACGTGGCTATAATTCTGGATGACTATTTATTTATACACTTATTATTCATAAGTATGCAGTCAGTGTCATAACTACTGTACATCTCTGACGCTTATAAAAAACCAGACCATTTGAAAATCAGTAGAAAATTGAGCAAGTTACTGTTATTTAAAAAGTACATGCACCATTAAAACAATTTTACGAGTGAGCGAGCTGACAAGATGGCCGCCAGGTGCGGACGTTCCTGCGGTGGAAACATGGCTGATGCCATTTATAGACCATTTTGCAAGATGTAAACAACACTGGTCCAGAAACACTTCCTGTTTCAGTTTGTAACTGTTTTCTTTATTTCACATGTAAAGAAAACATCTTAAAGATGTTTGTTTAACTTTTTGATTCAGTTTTATATGTTCTGTTGGTTGTATTTTATCCCAGCTTTTATGTAGTGTTACAAAACTGAAACAGGAAGTGCTTCTGGACCAGTGTTGTTTACATCTTGCAAAATGGTCTATACAGAATCCTTTTACGTGTCGATTACTTATTACAAAAAAACAATCTGTAAAAACAGTACATTAATGCACTTACAATGCATAGTCAATGAAATTCTAAGTTTGTGAAGCCTGCCTAAATGATATTCAAGACCCCCTAAAATTAAATGATTAACTCTGTTACCACCATCAAAATCTGTCTGAGATCTTGCTTCAATGCTTGCTGAGAACAGAAATTTGGGTAACATATCAGATTTTACATTGAAAGTTTATTTAATTAGGTATTGTTATATCCTTTGTATACATGCATCCATGTTGTTGTATCCATTGTATTTTATGCTCCATATTAAGTCCTTTAAAAGGACAATAATAATGAAGGTGGTATTACTTAATGTGTCATTTTATCTTACAACATATTACATAAAATGTCTTACAGCTGTCTGGACAAATAACATCAGTGTATCCCCTGATGCAGTTTGACAGATGATGCCCATTTCTATCTTTTCTGTGTTGGTGTGGGCTCCTGAGTCGTCCTCTTGACTGAAGTCTGATTTTGTTACCATCACAAGAGCTGTAAAATACACACTGTCCCTCACGTAACGAACAGCAAACCTCAGAGAGATTGTACTCTGCACCAAACCTAATGTAGAGCAAAAAAATAAAGACTATGGACTAACAGAACACCATAAATGGGAGTTGTTTTTTTTTGTGAGCTCATGCGAATTGTATAGCCTCAGTTTCCCGCTCTTATCCAACAGAAGAGGCAACCGGTGTCTATAGGCCTTCTACTTCAAGGTTCGACATGTTTAGAGATGCTCTTCTGCAGAACTCGGTTGTAACGAGTGGTTATAAGAGTTACTGGCACCTATCAGCTCGAACCAGTTTGCCATTCCCCTCTAACCTCTGAAATCAACAAGGAATTTTCGCCCACAGACCTGCTGGCCCGCTCACTGGATATTTTCTCATTTTCTGACCAGATGGTTATGTATGTAAATCCCAGTAGATCAGCAGTTTCTGAAACACTCAGACCAGCCCATCTGACACTGACAACCATGCCACATTCATAATCACTTAAATCACCATTCTTTCTCAGTTTGAACTTCAGTAGATAGTCTTGACCATGTCTACATGCATAAATGCATTGACTTGCTGCCATGTGATTGGCTGATCAGATATTTATATAACAAGCATTTGAACAGGTGTACCTAATAAAGTGACCGGTGAGTGTGAATGTGACCCGAACTGATAAAAGGCTGTAGAGATACAGGAGATTGGTGAAGCCCATTATGCCAAAGACAAGCACACACACCTTCCAGCAGAAACAGCCCTCATCAGAGAGAAACTGATTCTATTCATTCAAAGGTACATGGAGACACAAGGGCAACCTACAGAACTATGAGATTACATGAAGTTTTCTTGTTGTCTGTCCTTATCTTGTCTCAACAGTGCTCATATTACACAACACAACGCTGATAAGATGCACAAACAAAATCTTTGGCCAAGCGGAACAACAAAAGAAAAACGTTTTCTCAAACAAATTCACAAAAGACATTAGAGAGCCGCTCACGCTTGAGGTGATATGTGCAGTCATAAGCCATATGTGCAGAAAAAAGATGAGACAAAAAATCAAATATATCATAATGTTAAGTATATTGCAAATACCACTTATTTTAAACATATATTTGTTGTTAGTTTATTTATAAAACAATTATGATCAAATTCTTGCCAACTTGCATTGGGAGCATGATATCATTAGCATAGTTTACCATGTTGTTTGATCGTTCACACTACAATATCACATGGCGATTATATCAAACAGGTTTGAAAACATCACCGCGTGTGACAGTTCGAGGCAAGATATCACGTTGCTGACATGATCATATTTGCTGAGCATCTGCGACAGCAAATCCAGCTAAAAATCATGTAGTGTGAGTTCTGCAGGTTCATGGTTACTCATTTTTGTGCCATGACAGATGTCTCTACCACTGCGGGGGATAAGGAAGCAGACGAAAGGCACAAAAGATATCATTCTTTTGTTTTAAGTAGCTTAGCAACTAAGGAAGCAACTGTAGTGTGACCGGCAGCATATCCATACGGATCTCTGGTTTGGTCTGGTGGTCACTCAATGATTATATATCACTGACACTGAAATTTTGGAGCTCACAACCCTGGTCTTCACATTGCCCTCACTATTGGCCATCCATGGCCAGGAAAGTCATGTGACCAGTGTTACATAAGGCGATGTGCACTGAGCCGAGTCAAGTGACAGGCTCTGCATCTGCTCTTAATGACATCGAAGCCCCTGTGATTCATCCTCGCCACACCTCGTTCCATCTTCTCATTCTTCAGCAGGCATCAGGACCACTGGACCATCAAACTATTCAGTTTAATACTGCAACACAAACAGTATGAATCTTCAAAATTAGCTGATGCCTAATGACCTTTAAAAGCACATTTTTTAGTCCAAGTCTCTATCACAAGTAGTGCTGTTTTATCTGGATCTCAACTGGTGGGTCACAAGGGTCTGATCTGATGGTGTCAGGGGAAAAACAGTGAGTGTGTTTACATGCATGTTCTTAAACTGATTATGCTTAATAAGCCGACGTGTAAGTGCAACGTGTATGGCTATAATGGTCACCAGCTGGAGTGCCCTTGACAGCCACCAGAGAGCACTCCACATCATTCCCTCACAAACTACATCTCCCATGACTCACTGTCCAGACTCTTCATCCATTATCACATTCACCTGTGTCTCATTATTATGTTGTTTAGCTCACCCCATATAGACCATTTCACAAGATGTAAACAACACTGGTCCAAAAACACTTCCTGTTTCAGTTTGTAACTGTTTTATTTATTTCACATGTAAAGAAAACTTCTTAAAGATGTTTGTTTAACTTTTTGATTCAGTTTTGTATGTTCTGTTGGTTGTATTTTATCCCAGCTTTTATGTATCGTTAAAAAACTGAAACAGGAAGTGCTTCTGGACCAGTGTTGTTTACATCTTGCAAAATGGTCTATAAGCCTGGTTTTCTCATTCATTATCTGCAAAGTCTTGTTTAGTGTTAGTACTGCAATTCTGTGCGTGTTTGTGTCCTCTTTCTCTTGTGTCCTAGTTTCCTTGATTCTCTACCTGTTCCTTTGGATTTCTCTCCTTGGCTCAGCCCTTTTCTGTTATTGTTTGGATTGCTTGTTTGTGTATGATCTTGCCTGGATTTGAATTACATTTTTGGTTTACCTGTTCAATAAATACTAGTTTTGGATCCTCAACCATCTTGTCTCAGAGCAGTTTGTGACAGTGGTCATGTAAACATGGTAAACTGTTTCACTTTGTCGGCATAACTGGCTTAAAGGAGAACTCCGGCGAACGATGAACCTTTGTTCTAATAAAACATCGGTACCTAGTCAATCGTCCTCTGAGTTTTGTTTTCATGATAATCGAATGTAAAGAGTTGTATCTCTAAAAACTGTTTAGCGTATAATGCTAGTAATGAGGGCATTGACTAAGTAAAAAGAAATCGAAATAGCTCAAAATAGCCCCACACTAACACAGTAACATAATGAGGCTCCATACATGCAAAACGAAGCATTGAGAACTTTGTAAGTGTACACACGGCCGCATTAACCATAGGGCTAGGCGGGGCTTAAGCCCCGGGGCCCAAGCAAGGAGGGGGCCCGTGATTGGCTGTGGAGCAGATACTGCAAGCCATCTGATTACCAAAGCCTTACCACGCAACGTCCCCCACAAATTATCCCTGTTATTTAGTTGCACTTTGCCTTAGCCTATATTCCATGCATTATCATGGAATCATTATCATTAATAGAGACGTTCGCAAAGACCCGCCTTTTTTAGGTACTATGTGACGGACGGGCCACGAGCCAGGCGGCTCTCACGAGTCACGCACATCATGTTCTCATGCACTCACGCAGTGAAAAATACTTCGCGGGGCAAAGACTAACGTTACACCGAGTGATTACGAGAGAGAGTTCAGAGCAGCTTACTGTTGATATGAAACAAAGTCTCAACTTTCAAATATTGTCATTTAAGTAATTTAAACATTACCGTTTTCAAGTTCATGTCCACCGACTGACAGCTTTGTTGTCGGACAAAGTTGCGTATTCGGCGTTATGATTGGCCAGGCCACCTGTCAATCAAACCCCCTAGGCATGCAGGGCCAACGGCTCTGAGCAGGGCATGGTAAATTGAAACGTCAGGTTTTAATTTGATATGACAAATATATTTATTCTATATTTAACTTGTGAACACCGACCTGCTGCTGCACGTAGGCCTATAGATGATTGCTGCCTGCGCCTTATTAGAATAGGTTATATATCAACCAATAAATCGCCTTTACTCTTCTCTTCATTCTAGTCTATTCTTAAAACACAGCGTCATCATCGACCCCACAAACTTTCGGTAAGTTTGAATATTAACTTGATGGATGTATAATTTTGCTTTTTGTGTTTAATTAAACTCTATATTCGCCTAAAGGACTGGCGATAATATATCCGGTAGAAATATTTAAATTTTGCTGCGCCATCATGATGTAAGTTTATCATTTAAACGCGTTTTTAAACGTTGTGGTTTGGATACAAAATATTTCAAACTGCTCAGGCACAGTGAGCAGCGGGAGAATTTATTTTGTAAATGCTGGTTTTGAGACCAAGGTGAACCATAGACTGTGGTGAACTTGAGACGGTTTTGCACAGCGCACTTGAATCCGACTCTGAGGTCTCAAAGTGACAGACGCTGCTAATAAAGCTGCTGTCGCCATGTGTGTCAATAATGTTAATCAAACATCAGAAAGAAAGTAATTTACTGCATTTGACTGAATTACTTTTGCAAAATTAACAAGAATGAATGTTGAATTTGTAGTGAAAACCATGTATTGTATATGTGATTACTTTATATAATATTATTCAGTGCTTTAAGTTTTTCATAGGTCGATTTATTGTGCCTTTGTTCTATTTTAATTTGTGACTCTTGTCATCAGTAAGCTTGAGATTATTTTCTTAAGCTACTATTATTTTTTGGTGATATTGAAATTGGTCACAATAATTATGAAATTTTAGTCAATACATTTTGATATGATAAAAAAATCATGTTAAAAGTAACATAACTTAACTGTGAAGTATATCATGGATAAAATGACTCGTAGGCTATAATAATATAACATTTAGCTCATGTAGTTGGTGACCTAAAGTGGTGGGGGGGGCCCTGCAGTAACTCATAGCCCCGGGGCCCAGTGAGCTCTTAATACGGCCCTGAGTGTACAAACCGTTTAATAAGAAGATACTTGAAGACAGTTCACTTCGTATATACAGACAGGAGCCATCTTAAAAAATAGTCTTGATAAGTCGATCCCCGAACGCCGCTCATACAGTTCAGAAGTTCGCTGAACTTCATACAGTTCAGATCACTCAGCACGACGTTCGTGGTTTGACTTATCGAGACTATTTTTTAAGATGGCTCCTGTCTGTATACGTGAAGTGAACTGTCTTCATAAAGTATCTTCTTATTAAACGGTCTGTACACTTACAAAGTTCTCAATGCTTCGTTTTGCATGTATGGAGCCTCATTATGTTACTGTGTTAGTGTGGGGCTATTTTGAGCTGAAAACTAGCGATTTCTTTTTACTTAGTCAATGCCCCCATTACTAGCATTATACGCTAAACATTTTTTTAGAGAAAAAACTCTTTACATTCGATTATCATGAAAACAAATCTCAGAGAACGATTGACTATGTACCGATGTTTTATTAGACCAAAGGTTCATTGTTCGCCGGAGTTCTCCTTTAAGAATAAAACGATCGACAGAGATCGTTACCCCAATTTCGCCCAGCATGTAAACATCTTAACCTGCGATCTATTGGGTTATTGAGGTGCGCAGATTTCAGTGCATCCAGTCAGAGCTAGTGTTTTGCTGTAGGGAGGAGAAATATATTTTTGTTGTATATTTTTGACTTTTTGTTGACCCAACAAAAATATAAAAAATGTGTTCTTGTGTGGAAGTTTCCTGCTGACATTTTGAAATACTAGGGTTTTTTTTAAATGCTTTTTTTTTTTTTTTGTAAAATCAAAACACACATAACACATAGAATTCACTGAGTGAAATACATGGATGATTATCACCACCGGACCGTTGTTTTTTTTTTTTAAACAGTCTTGTAAACACAGTTTACTTGCATTGCCAGGTTACTGATTTGCAGGTAAACTGGTAAATTGATGCATGTAAATGTGTTCAATGATAAAAGCATATAATCATATACTGTATGTAAACATGCAGTTGAAATAGCGAAAAGTATAGTGTTTAAATAAAAGTAGCTATAAGTCAGTTGTCCTTAAGATTGGGTGAGCCTGCAGGATCTGATAGTGCTGGCTAGCAGATGAAGATCAAGCCAAACTAATATGCATTAATGTACAGAATCCGCACTTAGGCAATCATTTCACTTTGGAACACATTACACACCGTGGCCAGCTGGTTTGCTTCCTCTATGTTGCCGACTCAGCGATACTGATGGTTGGATGGAGAGAGATGGCAGGGTGCGGAAACATTTCCCCAGCAGATGATAGCACAGTTCCTCTTTAACAGGCTGCCAGCAGCAGACTTAAACCTAAGATCAAATATTTCAAACATCTTCAAGCAATGAACAGTTATTAACCCCACAGATTACTCTTATTATAATTATCAGTTTTTAAAATATTGAAATATTTCGAATTTTTTGAAGTATTGAAAAAATATTTCCAGTCTGCCTCCTCTTCATTAAACTGTCGGTGTTCTGGCCCTGTCCGTTCTTTCAATCAGACTGCAGTTCCATTTTGTGCTGCTAGCACAGAAATGATGCATTTAAAGGTAGGTTTCATAAACACTTTTTGAATTATTATATACAAATAAATTTGAATTGAATTGACCACGTCGTTGCGAAGGCAATGCAGTTGTAGACTGTTGTGTTAAAGACGTGTGATAGGCTCCAGAAACAAACTGCAGCCACCATTTACATTTCCTCCTTAAAGGAGTAGTTCACTTTAAAAAAAACTTTTGAGATGTCCATGTCTTTCTTTCTTCAGTCGAAAAGAAATTAAGGTTTTTGATGAAAACATTCCAGGATTTTCTCCATATAATGGACTTCATTGGGAAACAAACAGTTCAAGGTCCAAATGAGAGTTTAAGTGCAGCTTCAAAGGGCTTTAAACGACACCAGACGATGAATAAGGGTCTTATCTAGGACCCTTCGAGTCATGACTTGAAAAAAGATTTGTTCATTTTGATGAACGAGTTTGAACAGGAGAGTCACGAACGCTCATCACAGAACAGAGCAAGGCGAGCACACGTCCTCAGACTCGGATTTATGCGTTACTAAGGCAGCAACACTATCAACATCGAAATGAATCTGCAGCAGTCAGGTGGTATGAAGTCAGAACTCCTTAAAGTGTAAATTGCAGGTTAAATTTTTCACGAAGATAATGCAATGTGCTTACTAAACATAAAAAATAACAACCGCCCACAATTGTTTTTTATGGTTTTTTGGTAACGCTTCCTTTTACAGTACAGTACTTACAGTGTACTTACCTAGAAAGTACTGGCTAATATAAGGTAAGTACATGGAACAGGGGTAGGTTTAGGGGTAGGTTCAGGGTTAATACTAGTTATTACCCAGTAATTGTAGTTACTAAAATAAGTACATAGTATTTACATGGGTAACTGGACTGTAAAAGGAAGCGTTATCGTTTTTTTTTTTTTTTTTTTTACCAAAATGCTGCATATAATATGAAAAGTTAGTGCATTTTACAGTGGTTTAAAGCACGCCCCCTCCCTTGGCGTGACGTCATAAAAGGGACCCCAAGCTTTTACTGTCTATGCCTGGTCTATGCTCCAAGCCTAGAGTTACGTTAGTCTAAACGGCAAGTAGGCTAGCATTTATAATGGAGACCTAGTTAGCAAAAATGGTTAACTATTGTGTTTGTGCGGGATGTATGAATACATCAAAAACGGGGGAGAGACTCCACAAATTCCCCAAGAACAAACAATTGATTCATGCTTGTAGGTGTTAGCTTATATCCCCGACCCTACCTGAGCATGTTGTGTCTGAACCCAGCCCGACACATTAACTGTAATTATGAGCCCGAGCCCGATTTAAACCCGACCATTATTTAACATGTGGGTCATTATTATAACTGACGTTCTCAACTATTTTTTATGTTACTTTCTCCCGCCCGCAACAGAGATAGAGATACTCTCTAAAGTGAGGGGAATCTTATGATTTCAAAGCTAGCCTCTCTGAAATTGCAAACCCTACCTTTAAACACACAAAATATGGAAGTTTAACAAGTACGTTTTAAAGATGCTTGATGATGTATATTTCTATTTCCTGAAGCCATGATTCAGTCGAGCGACCTGTTCATGTCAAACCCATAAGAGAACTTTCCTTAGTTTCAACCAAAGCTTGCTCTATTTTGCATTAGATCATTTAACCGTTATGCTGCCTCAGAAGTCTGTCCAAAATCAGATTCATGAAGTAGCCTACCTTCGTGCACAAACGCTGCCCACAAAGTCATTACCCTGATAAGGCAGCGAGGAAACATGCCAGCTGCCTAAGTTTTCGGACGTAGCCGAAGACTTAAGCTCAGGGGTGCCCAATGCTGTCCCTCGAGAAATCCAACAAACATGTCAAGAGCTCCTAAAGATATTAATTATCTGGTTGAGTTTTGTGTGATCAGTTTTGAACTTTCCAAGAAGGTAGATCTCCAGGAACATGATCGGGCACATCAATGTCTAGATCAATGTCTTTTGCAGTTTAGAAAAATCTCAAAATATAAATTCTATGTACATAGATATAAATAGAATTTATACAAATATAAATATATGCAAATAATGACGAAAAATGTATAGTGATCTCCAATTTGATACATCAGAATGAAACTCATAAGTCTCTTTAAAAGAGCCTTATCATTTCTAATACACATGCTTAAGGGACAGATACCTTCATATGAGAATGTCCAGAGGCACATACGAATTTCTAACTCAAGCACTCGGTTCAGTATGAATGCCCAAGGAAATTAAATCTGTCCCTCGACTATCAAAACCTACTTAGCATCAAGACAGTTTTCTAAATGATCCAGTTGATATTTATTTATTATCACATAGCGAAATCTATTAACCTGTGCTTCCAACAACTGATGGAGATGAATGGTCCGCAAGTAAAAAGAAAACGATTCTAAAGTACTGCATAAAATATATACAAATATCAATACTTCCCCAGTTGCATTTAAGTTTTGAGTTCTGCAAGTTAATGTTTACTTAATACTCTTTATAATAACAAACCATCAAAGAAAATTCTTCATGATATGAAGATTACCCCTTTAAACATAATGCACCTTTCCTTAGATTCTTATATTGTGTACCCATGAATTTGTTATGTGAATTATACATTACAATTTTATTTACTGTAATTATGAATCATTTTCAAGTATTTTTTTGAGAATTATTTTTACGGACGATTTGAGCAAACATCTGGGGACAAATTTGTCAACCAACCCCACAGAGTAGATAAGCAAACCCACACACCCAAACAACGGCTAAACCACATGCAGTATTCACGTATACTCTGCCTCAGTACGTACACCATTATCTAACCACGTCAAGTGTGTGGGCTTGGGTTTGTCAAGCCACACGTTCTGCTTATCTTCAGAGATTGCACGCCGTGAACATTTTACTGTGATGCCAGTGGGTCTGAGAGCGTTTGGGGCCCTCAAAGCCCAGTATGATGTTAGATCCTTGCCCTGCATTTATTTAAAAAACAAAAGCGGATTAAACGGTCAGTGAAAAAGCATCCTCCGGTGAGCAGATATGAAGATGAATCATGAGAGCTGAGGACCAATGCAGGCAAGCGCAGCGAGTAATTATTACAGATAAATCTTTCAACAGCACAGAATGAGATCACTACCATTTAGGGCCACATCTGACGAAAGCAAATACTTAACCATAAAAAGAGATGATGAAAGCTTTGTATCACATAGTAAGCCATGAAAGGTACTTCTCGTATCTGACTACGGATCTTTAAATATGAGGCTCTCAACCGGCGGGTTGCAATTTACAACCCAAAAGTGGAATCGAGTCAGTGAACTTGTCCAATTCCAAGTCCAATTTGTGAACTAGTTGTGAACACTTGCAGAGCCAGACATTACTAGTTCTAGAATCATAGTACGTCTGATTTTCTTTTCATTTTGAGACTGGCATTTTGAGAAAATTTCACTTATTTACTCATGTCATACCAATCATGTGTGCATTTCATTCTTCTGTGAACGAATAAAAATGAAAGTCCGTTTAAAGGGTTAGTTCACCCAAAAATGAAAATTCTGTCGGTATTTACTCACCCTCATGTTGTTCAAAACCTCTATGTGTTTATTTATTCTGCTATACACAAAGGAAGATATTTGGAAGAATGTTTTAATCAAACAGATCTCATTCCCCATTGACTAGCATAGTAGGAAAATATACTATGGTAGTCAATGGGGAATGAGATCTGTTTGATTAAAACATTCTTCCAAATATCTTCCTTTGTGTTCAGCAGAACAAATAAACACATAGAGGTTTGGAACAAAATGAGGGTGAGTAAATACTGACAGAATTTTCATTTTTGGGTGAACTATCCCTTTAACAGTGTTAATTCAAAACACAAACTGCCCTTGCCGATTCAGTCCAATACAGTCAAGATTCAATACAATTCAGTTCAATAACAATACAGTCAAAAGAATTGTTTCAAAACAGCAATCACTCATCTGTTCTTCTCAAAAAGATTTATCTTAAAACTATACTGAAAGAACAATCACTTACACTTTAAATGCAGTATGAGATTATGTCTGATCCGGTAGATTGAAACTTATGCATTTGATTAGAAAACAATATACAAATACTGTATAACAGTGTGGTTCTGGTTAGGCTAACAATAGTGCAAAAAACAGGATACATGAAATAATTACACGCAATGAATAGTACCCGCTTGAACCCTCCATTACCTTTAATATTCATAAGCTGTAAGGAAAGAGGAGGAAAGAGAGGCAGACACAATTAGACCACAAGGCTATATTAAGATCATCACAGGCCACCAGATCTGAGCTACTTTGTCATAACTTCATTCTAATTACATCATTTTCATGATGTTCCTGCACCATATAATTCCAGAGAAAATACTTTCGGCAGGGTATTAAATTGTCCTCCTCATAAATTAAACAGCCTCTCAGTGTAGGAAACAGTTAGATAGATAGATTGTCTGAGGATTGTCTAAATATTGTACTTGTATATATATTCTGTCACTCTGCCACAAGCTCACCTGTCTGCATAACTCTTCAGATCCATGCAACTGCTCAAAAAATCTCTTTACGTATCACCTACTTGTCTGCTTCCCTCTGTTTCGTGACAGAAGACCAGACCTCATGCAAAGTCCCACGCATATTGCAGAGGATAGCCCCACCGATCCGTTTGCAGACCTGGTTCACGCCGTTCGTCTTTCACTCCAGCCTTCAACATCTGTTGAACAATCCACCCGCCATTCCAGATGATTTGATTCAAGCTGCACGTTCATCACTTCCGCACCCAGCACCTTCTGCTTCGCCTACTGCCTCTGCTAGTCCCATGGCTCCACCAGCGATATTCAGGCGGAGGAATGCAGTGGGTTCCTTCTTGCATCTTCTCCAAGCTGGACCTGCAGAGCGCATACAACCTCATTCGTATATGCCGAGGCGATGAGTGGAAAACAGCCTTTGTTACCCCGTCTGGACACTATGAATATTGGGTCATGCTGTATGGCTTGTCCAACTCACCTTCTGTCTTCTAGAGCTATATGAATGAGGTGTTCGGGGAATTCCTTTAACGATTCGTCGTGGTCTATATCGATGACATCCTCATCTATTCCTGAAACCTGGCCGAACATCACCTCCACGTGACACAGGTCCCCGAAAAGCACCGCAATTACCATCTCTACCTCAAGCTGGAGAAGTGCGAGTTCCATACCACCTCTGTACATTTCCTGGGATATGTCATCGATCAACATGGCATCCAGATGGACCAGAGGAAGGTGGGTACCTTTTGGAACTGGACTTAACCCACTACCATAAAGGAGCTGCAGCACTTCCTAGGATTCACAAACTTCTACATACAGTTTATTCTTCACCAGGTTCGATTTCACCGTCTCATATCGACCTGTCCTGGAGATAAAAACGTTAAGGCTGATGCCTTATCCCGTCTTCATCAACCTGATCCAGAAGATTCTTCTCAAGAACCTATTCTCCCTCCAGCTATGATCTTAAGTCTTATCCAAGCTACTCGCTCCAAACCTGCTCCGCTGGGAGATCCAGAAGGACTCCTCTACTTTTCTCCAACCTACCATCTGCCCTCAAGGGGTTACCCACAGCCTTAGAAGCGGCCGAAACCATGTTCCAGAACGATTTCCGTCACTTCAGTCTTCCCAAAGATATAGTATCAGACTGGGCTCCGCAGTTTATATCTCAGGTCTTGTTTAAGCTCCTCTGAGTATCAGTAAGCCTCTCTTCCGGTTACCATCCTCAAACCAACAGCCAGACTGAGTGGAAGATCCAGGAAATCGGGAGATACCTGAGGTCCTACTGCCATCAAAACCAGGACAGCTGGAGTCAATTCCTTCCATGGGCAGAGTACGCCCAGAACTCCTTACAACAATCCACCACAGGGCTCACTTCTTTCCAATGTATCCTGTGATACCAACCTCCATTATTCCTCTGGTCGGGTGAGCCCTTGGAGATCCCAGCTGTCAACCACTGGTTCCAGCAGATTGAGAGGGTATGGGACTCAGCTCATGTGCATCTCCAACTGGTAGTGCGGAGACGCAAGAGACAAGCAGATGCCCGAAGAACATCTACCTCTCTCATTAATAAACAATTGAAATATATCCTTGCTATTGTTTCCCGACACATCCATAATCATGAGGCTACTTTTGCCAGTGCTTTCATGTGTGCTGACTGTAAGGCATATATCCCGCCCCCCAGTAGCCTATATTTAATTTAATTCACATTTATTTGTACAGCATTTTTCACAATACATATCGTTTCAAAGCAGCTTTACACAAAGTCAATGTTTCTAAATTACAATTTAGAGTGGTCTGTTATCAGAGGTGACAGTGTAATGCATTTCAGTTAATTTTCATTCAGTTTCATTGTTAAACAATGCATTAAGATAAGGCAGAAACAATTAGCTAATTGAAGTAAAGAATACATGTTGTTCAATGATTAGGAAACAAAGAAAACGTTAGCATTGGTGCTTTTTTACATACTCAAAATATGAGTGTGAAAAAGTCAACAGATTGAAAAAAAAAAGGTAATATTATATTGTTAAAACTGGTTAGATAAAATTGGTATCGAAAAAAGTATCGTTGAGGAACTGGTATCGAAGTCAAGGTATCGGTATCGAACATTTTATTACTATACCCAGCCCTATTCTTAACAGTTCTTGCTTTCCATGGGAATCGAACCAATGACTTTGGTGTTGCAAGCGCCAACGTTTGAGCTACAGGAAAGCCATCAGTGTCTGTTGTTATTTTGGCTCACAAAAACGGCATGTTTTTTTCTCACATCCAAATAGGGGCAAATTTGGCATGCTATAATACATGATCAGTGGGGTATTTTGAGCTGAAACTTCACAGACACATTCTGGGAACACCAGAGACTTTACTACATCTTGTAAAAAGGGGATAGGTCCCCCTTTAAGCAAATAAAACGCATCCATGAGTCAAAATCTTACACTATATTATACAACCTGTTTCAGCCAAAAAAAAAAAAAATAAAGGATAAGATCACAGATTAAATTTTGCCTATGGTAACACTGAGTGGAATGTGAATAATTTGTGGTGTAAGAAAACAGCTGCATCTCAAAAGAGCAACAGGCACATCTCTTGTAAAGTGCTGAAACTTATGACCACTTGATTAAGGAGACTGGGCTTGATGTGGCTGTAACCAGCATAGATATACATCAATGGGACTTGTTTATGTCTGATCTAATGACACCTAATGAAGAACACCGCACCCCCCCCCCCCCCAAAAAAAAAGCCAAAAAAAAAAAAGCAAAAAAAAGCAATGCTTGCAAGCTAAGAGGAAATAAACCAGTAAGCAGTGTGGCATTAGCAACAGCTCATTGATACGGAATAACAGGCTACCACCACAGCTGACTGATGCTCTCCACTCACACTGATGCGGAACAGAGCGCGGTTGACAGAAAGAGTGGAGGTGACACTGAAACAAAACCCATAGACAAACACATACAGATCCCCTCCCCCAAAACACACTGGGACCAGTAGCACCATCTACCATCTGAATTCCTGCAGCCATCCCCATTGCATTTGTGTGAGCATGCATTCATTAAAAATACCATGAAGATGCACATAGACCCTTACTCACCGCCTCCGAGTCTTCGAATCCATGAAGGTACAAATTGTCGTACATGGAGGTCTGATATTCCCAAGGGACCACCTTAATGATCAAATGCAAATGTGGGATAAGAAAGCTCCAGCGAGAGTATGTCTAACAGGGCTCTCTTATAATCCCCTTTCCCATAGAAAGACCACCGAAGGAGGAATGTCAAGGAAACGGCAGCCGCTCTCTTGCTCCTGAAGGCAGCGTATTGTATTAATGAGGATGAAGCAGGATCGATCACATCATAGAGAACTGGGGCTCACCCCGGAGGCTGCAGAGACCTGGCATTTTATCAAGCTTCTACAAACAGAGCAAGCAAACAGAGCCTTCCTCAATCAGAGGCTGATGACAAAGCAGCGAAACCGTCTTCTGATTGGCTGGTGGGGGCTCCAGTCAGAAAAGACAAGTGCTCTCTTCTGTTGAATGTTAGAGGAGGAGAAGGGGTCTGCAGGGTGCTGACAGCATTCCTCT
The DNA here is from genome assembly GCF_988280905.1 of Pimephales promelas. NCBI lineage: Eukaryota > Metazoa > Chordata > Actinopteri > Cypriniformes > Leuciscidae > Pimephales > Pimephales promelas. The sequence continues at coordinate 14,821,474 of NC_142775.1, forward strand.
CCTTGACCACTGGGGTTCCTGCAATTTTTTCCTCGCCGTTTCTATTTTTGTCCATATTGGAACTGCATCACACCTCTTTCTCTTTTCATCTCCTTTATATTTCACCCTTGTTCACATATAGACTCGACAAATATTAACAAAGAGTTTGTGTATTACTGTTCACATACATGTTTGTTACAAAATTCAACTAAGGCAACAGTTTTAAAATCAATTCACCTGACTGAATTTTAGATTTCTTAATGTTATTAGCTTAATGTAAATAGTTCAATTTATTTATATTGTTAATTATACTGTGTAAATTATTGAATATCATTATTATAATTGATATTATGTGTTTTTTCTGAGAGAAAGAGCTTGCTGTCTTAAACTAATAACAACGTTTGAGACGAAAACATTCATAAAACACATTAAAATGTCAAACATAAACTCCACATGGTACATGAAACACACAGGTAAACATCATTTTAAGTAGAAAAACAAAAAACGCATCCTGAAATCACAACACAATACTAAATATGACACCAAAATCAAAGAGTCAGAAGGTTTTTGATGAAAACATTCCAGGATTTTCTCCATATAATGGACTTCAATGGGAACCAAACGGTTCAAGGTCCAAAAGACAGTTTCAGGACAAACTGCAAACTGTTGAAAGGGCTTTAAACGATTCCAGATGATGAATAAGGGTCTTATCAAGCGAAACGATCGCTCATTTTTAAAAAAAAAAAATTACAAAGTTTACGTTTTATAAGCTCAAATGGTATAAGTCAAATCGTTCATTTCGTTCGTTGAATGAACCAAATGACTCGAAAAACGATTCCTTCATTTTGATGAACGAGTTCGAACAGGAGAGTCACGAACGCGCATCACAGAGTAAGGCGACAATTTGAGCTTTTAAAACTTTTTTTTTAAATGAGCGATCATTTCGCTTGATAAGACAATTATTCATCGTCTAGAATTGTTTAAAGCCCTTTGAACAGTTTGCAGTTTGCACTGAAACTCTCATTTGGACCTTGAACCGTTTGGTTCCCAATGAAGTCCATTATATGGAGAAAATTCCTGGAATGTTTTCATCAAAAACCTTCATTTCTTTTCCACTGAAGAAAGAAAGACATGAATATCTTGGCTGACATGGCGGTGAGTAAATTATCAGCAATTTTTTTTTTAAAGTAAACTACTCCTTTAAAAGGCTGAATTGAGAAGCATTATTTGTGTCCTACAATAACTACAATAAAGTAAATCTTCACAATAAGGCAAAAAAAAAAACAGCAATATTTATTTATAGATAAAGTATATCAACGCATTCTCACCCCAAGGCGTCACCTTTGACCATGCTTCAATATTTGACGTTTTAGGCGCCCTTTAGCGTCACTTACATGACGCGATCCTACGGCGTCATATAACTGACACTAAAGGAAAGCGTCAGTTAGAGGACGCGGTTAGGTTTAGGTGTGGGGTGGGGGTAGGGTACACGCGATCCTAGGGCGTCATCTAACTGACGCTAAAGGGCGCCTAAAGCGTCAGATATTGAAGCATGTCCAAATGCTTCCCAAGGCGTCAGTTAGGTGACGCCTTGGGAGTGAGAATGGGCTGAGTATATATATATTACTGTATTGCAATGCATACCACAATGCTGTAATACAAAAACCCATCCCTACAAACACCCCTTGTCCCTAAATCTCTCTAACCGTCAGGTTATGGCAAATGTGAATGAAGAAACATAAAATGAGAGCTTGACATGATGATATTGAACCAGACTGTGCTTTAGCAGGAGTATCAATACATCTGCGTTGTGTAATTACATCCCCATGACGGTGGAGAAGCTATAAAACACCAACTCCATCTCGAGGTCACTGGGACAAGCAGGGACCATGGACACTAGAAGCTTGTTTTGCATTTATAATTCTGTTATTGATTTATATTTCCCATAAAATCACTCCAGCTACCGAACTAGTAAGAAAACCAAGAACAATCAAGTCTTTTCAAGTAATTACATGAAAATGAACTGACGGTGTAGCAGTTAATTAATCATGGTTCTCTCTTGAGTATAAAACCCTGGCACACATCGCCCCCTGTCGTTCAGAATGCTCATCTACAACATTCCTGCTTTCTACTCACTGAAACACACATTATTCTGAGTAAAGATCAAATACATTCAACTCTATTCTTACAACTTTAATCAAATGAACCCATGAAGGAGTCCATAGATATTAATAGATAACAGAGCAATCAATCAGTTTTTCCTCCATTTGTCCACCAAGAAGGATATGAAGAGATAATGGCAAATTTATCTTTTAAAATTAACGTGAATGAATATTGTTAATATTATGAAATATGAAAAATATACCTCCAAATATATATATATATATATATATATATATATATATATATATATATATAATAGATTATTTTAGTAAAATGTATATGAATAACATGTTACTTTACATTGCATGAGGTACTCCTTAAGATCACTACTGATATTTTCAGATTTATGTTTTTTTATTTATTTTTTTCTTTCTCAGATTTATGGATCAGCTATCAAAGCGGAAGGTCAAAATAAACAGAATAAATGCCTGTTATTAAAAGCATAATACTATCTTAAATCTTAATCCTGTAATATATTTGGTTTCCTTTTAATACCTAACTTTCATTTGAATGACTGTAATAATTGTACAAAGAACCCATTCGCTATTTTGCAATCAATGATTATGTGCCTTGTTTCCTTATTCCACTCTTTAATGATCCATAAATCTTATAAATCAACATTAGATCTCCAAATCAACAGTCATGCTTACAGTCAGCCCCTGCTCTTGAGCTTTCTGTGGGCCCTATGGTCAATAAACACAGCAGGGAAGCAAAGAAATAAATGAATTACTAAAGAGTTTAGCCATGTGACCTATACCAGACAGATGAATTATTTATACATGCTCCCAGTGATCAGGAATTTTAAATGCATTATTATGGATAACAATATAAACAGGAACAACTTCCACCATTTTAAGCCCTCGGCATTAAAACCAGATTCAGTACAGCCATACATTTAAGGCAAGTTTAAGTTATATCATGACTATTACCTGGAGATTTGTCTTTAACATTGATCTCAGCCGATTTTAACCACGTCTGGATTTTCTAGCCTCATTTGAGCAAGACGTTTCTATATTTGAAAAAATTATTTCATATACATCTTTTGTACATTTTAATTTTACAGGGACTTGGAAGTGTGGTAACAGTCTACCGTGTAAATCTGAGGTTCTCAGATCAATTTCATTGAATTTAGAAGAATTTAGCCTAAACCAAACTCTACTTATGGTCACATTTTAAAATATGCAAACTTTGAAAAGTAGGTTGTCCTCAATGAAGGGTCTTGGCTGTGAAACCACCTTCATGGCCAAAAATAGAATCAGTCAAATGCAGAAATCCCAAGGTTGTTTGGGGACCTAGATTCTAGAACCATTTTGAGAGCAAACGGGACAGCGTACATGAGGTGACCGCACTTATCAATTAGAGTTAAAGCTGTTTTCAGTCTCATTACCAATAAAATTGCAACTAATGAACTGCTCAATACAAAAAATGGGTGGAAATGCAGAAAAGGAGATTATATCACAAGAAAAAAGAGAGATCATACTTGAACCATACTTGATGTCCTGTATAGTACAATAGTGAAGTTACCTTACCATACCAGGAACAATAATCAGTGTAAATTGATTCTAAAAAAGTATATAGTATGAATTCACTTATTATTCAAAGACAAAATGTATGTTTAACATAGCAATACATATATTTTTATGGTGATATTATCATAGAATATCACAGAAATGGTTAAACTTTTTCATGTTATGAATTATTTAAAGTAATAATTTATCTGTAAAGAGGTATTCCCTGTAAGAATCACTGTATTTGTTTACATTTTTTGTTTTTCAAATTAATATAATTGTAAAAAACATAAAACAGACAACAAAATGCCACTCCATGGTGATGTTGGCAACCACAGTGACTATAGATTTGTTATTGTAAATTAAAGGTACAATATGCAAGATTGTTTCGCCACCAGGGGTCGCTAACCTCTTACAATAACAAAGGCGTATATTAATGACGTATATTCGGCATTAAGCGGAATTATGGATCTTGTCGTCAAGATGATGGATCTTTTATGGATGAGTGAATACAGTGATGTTTTTAACATGACTGAGTATGAAGCAGGGCGTGATTGCTAGACGTTTACCAGCGCCACACACAACGTGAGTCCCACGGATATAAAGGAATAAGGACATTTAATTCTACCGAACTACACCCTGAATTACTCACACAGGTCAGTTTATTAGAGGAATTAAACTTGAGGTAACGCAGCAGTTTCACTATCACACTAAACGGCATTTGAGTGTGTTGAATGTTGTTAGTTAGATTGTTTGTCGGCTGTATGAGACTAAGCTAGATTAACATTAGAGAATAACATACAGATCATATTCTAACTTTTCATGATGTTGAACTATATAACATTGATTAGTTTTATATAGATTAATTTGCTCAGCTGTTTGCTCAAGTAACATGCAACACTGGCGTCTCTGTCAAGTCGAAGTTAGTCGCGGAGGTGGAGCTCTCGGCATCTCGAAAGATCTTGATCTTCCTTTTAGTCCTATTTTTTGTTTCAAAGTCTGCTTGCCATGGTCCATAATGTTTGAACAAAACCCTGCTAGGGACGCTCACGCTGTTGAGCACGCATAACGGGCATAACCGACCCAGTTGTCCACGTCTGTCACCATGGTTACTATTGCAGTACGAGGTCAAACCTGGTGGAAACCGGGACGCGGATATGACGTCATTGACTGGCGAGTGGCGACTCCTCACCCCTGCTCACACGCCCCATTTCCTTGGTTAAAAATCGCAATTTTCTCACGTTTTACAAATAGTTGGAAACATTTGGGATATTGTAAGTAATCAACTAAACAAAATATATAACATTGGCCTAGTGGTTTTGGGATATTTTACTGCAAAAATCCTGCATATTGCACCTTTAACAAAAACAAGGTTGCAGTATAGGAATGGAAGTTTAATCCTATCCACATTATGAATTAATAACCAAAAGTAAAGCTATTTGCTTTATAAAGCTCTGCAGGGAATACTGTACAGTCCTCAAACATACGAGCAAGCGTAGACTCGGCGACAGCTAGAAATGCCACATTGCAGGCATCAAGGTCATTGGTTTCCCCCGGGATACTTTCTTCTTTTGTGCATATAAATGCATCTGACAATGATTAGATCATATTTCCATTGGAAATACATCCAGCACTCTTTGATTTCACACTGCATGTTGTAAAGGAATATTTAGAGGTTTGAATTCAAATCTCAAAATCAATTTTTTTTTTTTTAGATGTTCTGAAGATCCACACGAGCTCTATTCAGCTAAATGTCAAGCAAGTTCAGTTGGAAAGGTAGCCATGAGCAATTCATATTCATCTGATGACAGAGAATTCATCTGTTGCTTGGAAACCAAATGACCCATTCAAAAAGCCGCACAGTAGAAATCTTTGAACATATATTTTGAGACCTATACAACTTCTAGAAAGTGCATTTCCAAAGGTATATTAGAGTATAGGCCTAGGATTTGGCATTAGGATTGTATTTGCATTGTAGTATAAGGATAAATGCAAACTCGTTGGCTAACTATTACATAACCCAGTTTTGCACATTGGGCACATGGAAAGTGGATCTTCAATTGCACTGAGAATATTAGTCACTCCTCAAGACTCTTCAAAAATGTCCTACGCAGTGTGAACTAGTCTCAAACAACAGAGAACAATTCAATGCAAAACAAAAGCAAGTGTGAGAGTGCCTCGGAGAGTCATGTCAAACCATCTAAATGGAGACAGTATTGCATTTATAAACATTATTTCCATAATCTCCATCATCTCCTCTCACCTGGCGGAGGATGAAGCTGGTGGATGTCGTACTGCCGTCGGATCTCTTAAGTCGACTGCGCCGTGAGTAGGTGCCTCTGTTCGCCTGCAGGAAGAGAACAAGCTATTGATCCATATCAGAATAGGGTCACCTTCATACACACAAACACCATATATCCCACCACAACACCATCAGAGGGGTCTCAATGTGGCCTGTTAGTTATCCAAGTTACTGTTAGAGTCAAATGCACTGTTCAGCAATTCATGCTGAAAGGATACATGAGGATCTTTGCCCTATCCAGGGTGTTACGTGACTAAAAGCTTGATAGATAAGGAGGACCTATTGAAATCATCACTACAAGGAAGCTGAACTCTGCAGTGCCACATAGACATCAATGCAATGTGTTGAGCAGGCGAAACTGCCCTTCAGTATGGCTGGCCGCAATGCAGACCTACATCGGTTGATCATGCGGTTAAAATATATGGACGGATGTTTTCAGTGGGTTTGTTGCAAAAGAAACAGTCAAACGTAAATGTTATGGCCATCTGCTCCGTGAAAAAGCAATGATGCTTACAAAGTGGGTCAGGCCATGCATCCTTTGCAAGGAAATCAATGAGAACATGAATTATTTAGCAGCCTAATTAAGGACCAATGCGTCAAACTGACATCCATTAATCTTTAGCACGTTTGGGATTCGTTTTTAATGATCCCTTTATTTCTGTATAAGCATTCTGTAGGTTAAAGGGATTAACCCCATCCTGAAAAATTCTCTCTTCACTTACTCACCCAAAATGACTTTCTAAATTACACACAAAAACACAAAAGGAGATGTTAGGTAAAATGACAGACTCAGTCACCATTCACTTACATTGTATGAAAATGAATGCTGCTAAAGTGAATGGTGACTGAGGCTGTCGGTTCAAAGTCATTCGGGTTCGGAAGAGATGAAAGAATTTTTATTTTCAGGTGTACTGTCCCTTTAAGCAATTTTTCCACATTATACATAGGATTATTAAAACACAAAACTCAAAAGGAATTTTGCTCGGTGTGAAATAATATGAAAAGGGAGAACGGGTAAACATCATTCTGACCATCAGTAAAACCTACACAAGATTTGATCAATTGTACAATTGTAATAATACCATGTTTAGCTTTTATTGAAGTAGGCAACCATGCAACTACCATACTATTTGTATCAACACAGTAAGTAACAACATAAAGTCATCAATCATAATGGAAATATTACTAGGACATTTAGAGGTTTTCTGCTTGTGACTGACATTGTGAGATCTATTCAGGCAATGTAACAAGCATAATATACAAACATAGAGCAATGAGCATAGTATGGGGCTATGATTTGGAATTAAGATGCTAAACTCACAGATACAACACGTGACAAGTTTTGAACATACGAATTATTATGCAGATTCAAATGAGTAATTTACAGTGAGTAAAAAACCCTCCAAAAGAAATCATATTGTCACTATTGGCAGATTTGAAAGAAATATGGGCATTGCTGGATTTTATAAACACACACAAGACACAAACAACGATGCGAGTATATAGTGCAGATTCACAGCGCATCAAAACCTTCTCTAGCGTCCCTACCTGAAAAATCGGTTTCTGGACCCCATCGCCTATCATCCCATGTCGGGTGTAGATATGCCGGGACATTTCTGCGAGTTCATCGGTCCACGGTGGAGGTTGCCTTTCGGTCCCGGTCCACTGGGTCGGCGGAGGGTACTGAACTGTTTGCTCCAGTTTCGCTGTGTTGTCCGAGGCTTAAGTGCGCTCGCGGACGGTGAGGACTGATGCAGTGCGCGCGCTGTGAGTGCAGCTGGAGATGCAGCGCGCGCGGTCACCACTAGCGCATCGCGAGCCACTGTACAGCTGCTCAACTGAGGTCATCAGAAATGATGTATTAGGCAGTGTGTTGACAAGAAGATACCCCAAATGTAGCTAATACAGTTAACTTACCCTGTAAAGAAAGCAGTTAGTTACAAATCTACATTAGGCTACATAGCCTACTAAATTTAAGCTAATTGATATGGCTAAATACCATCTGAATGCATCAACAGAAATCGAGACTCATCAGACCAGGCAACATTTTTCCAGTCTTCAACTGTCCAATTTTGGTGAGCTCTTGCAAATTGCAGCCTCTTTTTCCTATTTGTATTGGAGATGAGTGGTACCCGGTGGGGTCTTCTGTGTTGTAGCCCATCCGCCTCAAGGTTGTGCGTGTTGTGGCTTCACAAATGCTTTGCTGCATACCTCGGTTGTAACGAGTGGTTATTTCAGTCAAAGTTGCTCTTCTATCAGCTTGAATCAGTCGGCCCATTCTCCTCTGACCTGTAGCATCGCCCACAGGAATGGATACTGGATGTTTTTCCCTTTTCATACCATTCTTTGTAAACCCTAGAAATGGTTGTGCGTGAAAATCCCAGTAACTGAGCAGATTGTGAAATACTCAGACCGGCCCGTCTGGCACCAACAACCATCCCACGCTCAAAATTGCTTAAATCACCTTTCTTTCCCATTCTGACATTCAGTTTGGAGTTCAGGAGATTGTCTTGACCAGGACCACACCCCTAAATGTATTGAAGCAACTGCCATGTGATTGGTTGATTAGATGATTGCATTAATGAGAACAGGTGTTCCTAATAATCCTTTAGGTGAGTGAGATAAATAAAAAAATTGTTATGTAATTTTATACAAAGTGTTTGGTATAGTTGTCAAATCATTTAGCAAAAATTGTTTATTCAGCAAAATGATTAAATAATTAAATGAAGTAAAAATTACAATCTCACAACAGCTCTGTAAAAAAATATATGATCAATGCTTTAGCTCATCAAAATAAACAATTTTCAACTTTTTTTTCTACAAGAGTCAACACTTTAAAAAATTGTAATTTTAGTTAAAATGACATAAATAGTTGATTGCACTTAATTTAAGGCAGCAGCTGCTATTCAATGTGACAAGTAAAGGTGACGTATTTTTTAGGTGATATTATTTTTTTATACATTTTGTCAGTATTGTTGTCTGTTATCTATTATTTGTTAATCAAAGTTGTAAAAGATTCAAAGTCATATTCATACCTTTAGTTGCCTAACTTGTGCTGTTCGATTTCTAAATACATAAATAACTATACTATAGTATAAAATGACCCATTTTAAAAATGACAATAAGGTCTCAGTGGCCTGTTGTAAAGCGTCCTCCTCACTGTAAAAAATAATCCTGTAAAAAAAAAAAAAAACTACGGGCAGCTGTGGTTGCAAAGCATCATACACTATAAAAATACGGTGTGTTACTGTTTTTGAAACTAACGGATAAATACTGTATTGTCAGCTACAGTATAAAACTAAAAAAAAAATCCTGAAAAAAACAGTAAACTACTGGCAGCTGTGGTTGCCAGCATCATACCATAAAAATATGGTGTGTTACTGTTTTTAAAATTAACAGCTAAATAGTACCGTATTGTCAGCTCAGTATAAAACTTTAACAGCTATATGCTCCAACACAAAAACAGTAACACACCGTATATTTAAGGTATGATGCTGGCAACCACAGCGGCCAGTAGTTTACCATTTTTTTTTACAGGATTATTTTTTACAGTGTATGTTTTAACACAAAAACAGTAACAGACCATATAGTTATGGTATGATGCTGGCAACCACAGCGGCCAGTAGTTTACCGTTTTTTTTTTTTTACAGGATTATATTTTAGTGTTTATAGATTCATCAGCATATCAGATGAAAACCAAGAGAATAACCGAAGGGCATATTTTTTAACTTGTGTGTTGCCTCCACAATAAGCTAATTATTGTGACCCTTTGAGGAAGGATTCACCCATGAGGTTGATGATTAGTAGGATATCAACTGTGCATAACTTAGCAAGATTTTTCAAAAAATAACCGTTGCATTTTACGCACAAATTGTGTTTAATAGATATAAACATTCAGCATCTCCAAAACGAGATTAAGAGAAGGCTGGGAAAGTATCCACCAAAGCAATCTCTGAAACAGGTAGCTTTTATTTTCTGAAGACTTTTAACAGTTCACTGTGTTACAAAAAGAATTTTGAAAAATGAGCAGGCAGGATACAAAGAAATAATGATGTTACAAAACATTGAATCCATGAGTACAACACAGATTTCCCTATAAATCTCTTAAAACATACAGGTTTACAAATATACAGCAGCTTCTGAAATAAAGTCTTTTGAATTGTTTTTTTGTGTTTATTCGGTCTCGTGAAAGAACAAGGCATCTGGTGGTAAATAAATGTTTATAAAGTTAAGGTGCAATACAGACAAAGCCATTTATTTAACATCTAATATACAATATCTTTTTTTTTCTTTTTTTTTCAGATTATGAAAAAGAAAAAAATAAAGAAAATTTTCATCTATATTTTACTACATTAATCCCATTTTAACACGAATGAAAGCTGTCTATATGGTAAGGGAATTATACATTTTCTGACTCATCAGCAAAGCACATTTCTTCACTTATGTAAGAAGCAAAAAAACAACAATTAATCAATCATTCCCAGCAGAGGAAATCAAAGACCAGATGTAAATTATACTGTTTGCACTTTTACATGCTTAAATTAAATCAAACAACAGCAAACACCCACAATGCAAACACAAGCGGTTCTTGCATATTATAAATATCATTATACATTGAAACATATGGATTGACCATAAAGGGATTGCATTTGTGACCGCTGTCAGTTCTAAAGCACAGGCTGTAAAGCAATTTATTATGAATATTACATGAAAGTCTCTAGCATTTGGTTGCACCAACTAAATCTGTTCCATACTTCTGGAATCACTAACTAAACCTGCCATTTTGATTTTAAGAGTTTATACAAGTGCTCTGAGTATTAGCACATCAAATCATTACAGATTTGGTGATCCACGTATAATCTTCTTCATACAATTGTCCTCTCTGGAACGCAAAATGTCATTGATAAAAACCCCACATTTGCTTTAGAAAGCCAAGAAATTAATCGATTAACCCAGAAATAAATGGAAAACGGCAACAATTAATCATAAGTCTTAAAGAATTGTCTCTTCAAATGAAGAATAATATCTGTGTGTGCATATTACCATTTAGTCTTAAATTCACTATCAGTATGCTGGTGATGATCACACGATGATAAAAAAAAAAGATGTTTATGATTAGTGTGACTCGTTCCATCAATTCTGAACATCTGCCCTAAACTGCTTCATGGGTTAATGAGTGGGAGAGAAAAAGAAATGCTTGCTTCCTTTCGAGTGGATTACAGCTCTGTCCTGCGAAGACAAATGTCAGCGAATCTTTGCATACCCCTTGACATCCGTAGAGACGAGAGATGAAAATGCCCTCGACCTCAATTTCACCATTTGGAATTTGCATTGGAAATGAATTGCTGTGGAGTCGGACCAGTCGTGCAGTCTTACAGAAGGGGTTGCTGGTAGAAGGCCGCTTGTTGCTGCTGGGCTGGAGCTGACATGGGATAGGAGGTTGGAGGCATACCAGGATTAGCGTTCTGATAGGCAGACATGTCCATAGCCACGCCCATCTGTGGCGGGTAAGGGGCTCCAGGAGCTTGGTTCACGTATTGTGCATTCATGTGGCCGCTGCAAAGAAATGTATGTTTATTGTATGTATTATTTACTAAAATACTATAGCATTAATGAATCATTTGTACGGATCTGATACTTTATGGTACACTTGGTTTTCTCTTTGACACTTTGGTTAAACGCGTTATTAACGGCGTTAACGCAAACCCATTTTAATGGCGTCAATTATTTTTATCTCACGATTAACGGTCTTTTTGTCATAGCAAACTTAGTTGTCTTTCACATGCTTTTGCAACAGGACGCGGCATGTACGCGCTGCGCTATAAAAACCCATTCATTTCAATGGCTTGCGCCGCGCGAGGACGTTTTGTTGCTTCGTCGACCAAAGCACTAGCGGATCTAGCTAGACCGTAAACAAAACAACAGGCACGTCGCACACACACGTTTGGGCTTGCAAGCCGGCCAAATAGTTGGTTAACGTTACGTTTTGAGTGGACGACGAGCGCGAGGCGCCGAAATGGATGCTAATAAGATTCTGAATGGAAAGTTTACTTTTAAAAAGTTGCCAAATTGTCCCATCGACAAGACCAAAGTGATCTGTGTGTTTTGTCATTGTGAACAGAGTGATCATCATCGCAGCACGTCCAGTCTGAAATACCACTTGATGATGGCCAAGCACACACACACACAGACACAGCTTATGCGAATTCTCCGCCCCCTCGTCAATATCAGGACCTCGTCAGTATTTCTTTCACTCTTTTATTGATGGACAGTGTTACATTGTGTGAGAGAGTATTTGCTCCAAGTGAGAATGTAAGTGTGAAATTGAACACAGTATTCTGTATGCCAACGTTGTTTTCAATAAAAAAAAAAAACATTTTCACAAACCAAGCCGATCCACTTTTCCATGTTGATAAGAGCATTAAAATGAAAAAAATAAATAAATAAATAATGGGACAAAAAGAAATCAAGAGACATTTAGAATAGATAAAAATGTGTGATTAATTGCGATTAATCAGTTAACTATGAGATTAATGTGATTAATCGCGATTAAATATTTTAATCGTTTGACAGCACTAATATATATATATATATATGTGTATTATAATTTTGAACAATATCTGTACTTGTCTTAGGACAACATTGATGAACTTTTTTGATATCCCTTTTGTGAGATACTATATATATATATATGTGTGTGTATTAAAGTGTGTGTGTGTGTTTGTGTAACTGAAAATCAAAGAAAATTGCCTCAAAATGCAAAAAACAATCCTTTGCACAGATGCACCATCACACACGGAATACATGCGTTTGGGATTTTACGCAGGCTACACTTCCATTAAAACTGGAGCGCTTCAGAAGATCTAACAGCTGGATTCACTAGAAGTATGTGGACTTAAATGTTTATTAGATTAGCTTGTTTAAATTATATAAAATGTGTACTTGCTGAGCATTTAGATATGCCCTGATTCACTGTTGGTGTGAACAGGATTTGAGAAATATTCATATACATGTAGAGCAGGCTAGCAGGACACCTTTAGTTTATATTACCTGATGTAAGGAGGTTGTGCTGGTTGGCTGGGGGCCGCTGAATTGACTGAAGGAGGAAGAGAGCAGAGAGGGCCAGCTTGATCCGAAAGACTATAGCCCTGTGGAACACCAGAAGACATGTAGGCTCCAGACGGTTGATAACCCTGAGAGAGACAAGAAATGAATAAAGAAATCTGAATAATGCTTTGGAAGAAAAAAAACAAACAGAATTTTTGTGTTAGAAAATATCATGGACTGAATTGCCACCAAATTTCCATTTAGATGGCTAGACCAACCTGCATAGTGAGAGGTGTAGGGGCTCCTGGGTAAGTGCCTTGGATAGTCTGCATTTTGGAGTATGCATTGTAAAGTGGAGCCTCATTCATTAGCTGGTTATACAGCTCCAGAGCCTCCAGCACCTTCACATTCAGCTCGGACAACTCTGAGTGTTTCCTACGGGAATGAGAGAGATGTTTTTTTCTCATATGCCAAGACTGGGAAAACATGCAGCTTGTTTTGGGCTAAGTTTTGATTTCAACAAACCTGTCAATCTCTTCTAGTTTCTCATCAATCATTGGGTTCATCTTTTCACAAGCATCTAGAAGATGAAGAGAACAAAAGATTAAAGGAGTAGTTCACTTTTCAAAAAACTTTATTACCTATTTTATAACCTTAACTAGATATCCATGTCTTTCTTTCTTTAGTCAAAAAGAAATTAAGGTTTTTGATAAAAACATTCCTGGATTTTTCTCCATATAATGGACAACCAAATGGTTCAAGGTCCAAAAGACACTTTCAGTACAAACTGCAAACTGTTCAAAGGGCTTTAAACGATTCCAGACGATGAATAAGGGTCTTATCAAGCGAAACGATCGCTCATTTAATAAAAATAAATAACAAAGTTTAAGTTTTATAAGCTCAAATGCTCGCCTTGCTCTGTTCTGTGTGACTCTCCTGTTCGAACTCTCCTGTTCATCAAAATAATCAAATCTTTTTCCGAGTCAATTCGTTTGTTTCGTTCGTTGAATGAACCAAATGACTTTGATGAACGAGTTCAAACAGGAGAGTCATGAACGTGCATCACAGAACAGAGCAAGACGAGCATTTGAGCTTATAAAACTTAAACTTAGTTATATATTTATTAAATGAGCAATCGTTTGGCTTGATAAGACCCTTATTCATCGTCTGGAATAGTTTAAAGCCCTTTGAACAGTTTGCATTTTGCACTGAAACTGTCTTTTGGACCTTGAACCGTTTGGTTACCAATAAAGTCCATTATAAGGAGAAAAATCCTGGAATGTTTTAATCAAAATCCTTCATTTCTTTTCGACTGAAGAAAAAAAAAACATGGACAACTTGGATGACATGGGGTGAGTAAATTATCAGCAAAAGTTTTTTTCAAAATAACACACAGGAATTGGGTTGATCACCATTTACCCAGTGGAACTGTCAAAACAGTTCCACTGTGTACAATGTCACATATGACAACAGTGACAAAACAGGAGGTAATTGTACCCCAGTGTTAGTTTACACAGAGCACAATCCACTGACGTATCTCGAATGTTTAATGCAAATCAACACCTAATTGTGCTGGTCCCTCATTGTAGTACACTTTAGTACAATTTAGAAATTCTTCATAAAAAGGAATCAGAATTGTCACTCTGCTGACAATTGTCCTGTCACTTATATGAGATCACAGCTAAGCAAACCACATCAATCCAATCAAAAAATAAAGTCCTGGCTTACATTATTTCTTGTTCAATAAGCCGTTTCACTAGGATATACATCACAATAGGAAAGAAAAGTCTATCTCAACTTTAGTAACATGCTGACTTTAATAACTGTGAAAACCAGTCATCACAGTCTGTGAAAAGAGATAGCCAAACTGTGTTTGTACCACCCACTCCTACACCTAAAATTGATTTCAGACCTTAAAGAGAAGACATTAAAGACATCCAGGTACCTTCTAATGTGATCAACTCTGGGATGTCAGGTGAGGCATCTGCCGGGTCTGTGTTCTGGAGAAGGTAGAGAGTTTTGTCCATCTTCTCCTGTAGAAAACAACAATCAATATTAAGACACCAAAAGAGCCTGTTTTTCATATCAGTTACTTCTAGATGAGAGGCGAGGTGTGGCCGAGTCACCCAAAGATCATCCAGCACTCACCTCATCTATATACACAGGCTCAGGTTCAGCTTTGACTTCAACGATGGGCTCTTCTGGGACTACTGTCTTCTCTACATACATCACTACAGGAAAGAGAATTCATGTGGTTTGTGTGTGCAATTTGAGTAGAAAAACAAATCATCTAGGTTATAAAGTGTCTTACCAGGGTCCGGTTCAGCATTCAGGTTGGTGGTGACAAAGTTAGAAGGGAATAGGCCTACTCCTCGATGATTCTCTCCTTTCCACCAGTTTGGATCACTGTTAGATAATAGCAACATTATAATTTAATGACGGACAACCAACAAAAAATGGGATATATGGGAAATTTAAAGACAGCATAAACGATTCAATTTTATAATATAACACATTATCTATTCCACACAGGACAATCAGTTTACCTGTCATCTAGAATGAGCACAAGCTCTCCAGTCTTAAAAGTCAGTTCATTGTCCTCAGCCGCTTCAAAATCATAGAGTGCACGCACTTTACGGGACTCTTTCCCTCCATTTGTGTTGTAGGGTGGATCAGCTATCATGGTGAGGGGTCGTGTCTCTGCCTGCTGTTTCTGTTCCTGTAAGGACAGCTCAATTGCTGCACGGAGAAAAATACAAACACAAAATATCTGGGTAAAGAAGACTGGTTTGAATCCACAGTTTCAATGATGATTTAGTATTCGTAAAATCAGACTAAATAAACCCTAATATCAAAAAACGATAAAGTTATGAACAACATTCCTCACCTTTGGCCAGGTCATCATCATTAGGGGCTCTGCTGGTGGCAGGAGTGCTAATAGGCTTAGTGCTCGAGCTCTGCAATTAGACATCACATGATAATAGATCAGCACTGATTTGCAAAAAAGTTACTTCTATAATAAAGTATATATTATATGAATATACTACACTACCATTCAAAGGTTTGCGTCGGTAAGGACATTTTAATGTTTCCGAAAGAAGTCTCTTATGCTCACCAATGTTGCATTTATTATTATTATTATTATTTTATTAAATACAGTGACAATACTAAGACTGTCAAAAGTTAGAATCTAAATTTATTTAAAAAATTTTTTATATTTATTTAGAATTTTTAGCATCATTACTCCAGTGTCACACGATCCTTCAGAAATCATTCTGGTATGCTGATTTGCTGCTTAAAGGAGTAGTTCACTTTTGAAAAAAAACATTTGCTGATAATTTACTCACCCCCATGTCATCCAAGATGTCCATGTCTTTCTTTCTTCAGTCGAAAAGAAATTTAGGGTTTTGATGAAAACATTCCAGGATTTTTCTCCATATAATGGACTTCAATGGGAACCAAACAGTTCAAGGTCAAACAAAAAAAGACAGTTTATGACTCTCCTGTTCGATCTCGTTCATCAAAATGAACAAATCTTTTTTCGTGCCATTTGATTCATTCAACGAACGAAATGAATGAATTGACTCGGGAAAAGATGCATTCACTTTGATGAATGAGTTCGAACAGGAGAGTCACGAACGTGCATCACAGAACAGAGCAAGGCGACCATTTGAGCTTATAAAACTTAAACGTTGTTATTTATTTATTAAATGAGTGATCGTTTGGCTTGATAAGACCCTTATTCATCGTCTGGAATCGTTTAAAGCCCTTTGAACAGTTTGCAGTTTGCACTGAAACTGTCTTTTGGACCTCGAACCGTTTGGTTCCCATTGAAGTCCATTATATAGAGAAAAATCCTGGAAAGTTTTCATCAAAAACCTTAATTTCTTTTCGACTGAAGAAAGAATGATATGGATATCTTGGATGACAAGTAAATTATGAGCAAAAGTTTTTGCTTTTTTTTAAAAGTGAACTACTCCTTTAATAAATCATTTTACATACATGTTTTGTATGTAATAATTTTTTTTTCTATACATGTTGGATTGCACAAAGCGTACATCATTTCTGAATAAAAGATTTAATTTCTTAAACTTCTTAACTTAAACCTATGAATAATAGTATATAAAATTTAATATACATCATATTAATTATATAGTATATATAACAGCTGTGTACAGTATATGAATGAACACAGGACTATAACGCCATCTATAGATGTACTACAGTAAGTACCAAAGAAAAAAATAGAAGCAAAAACACTGACACTAATCAAATAAGGAGGTTAACCAATGACTCCGCCACAACCCATTTACATAAGTAAGTAACATGTATATGATGACCTTTGAGTGACAACAGTAAATTTTTGTGAGCTAATTTACATAGTTGGCACTTATTAACAGATACAGAAGTGCACTAATCCTGTAGTCTAACACAATAAATGGAGGAGAGAGACAACAAAGAAGAATTGACAAGGGAAATATGAGGCAGGAAATTCCATTCTAGCCGCTTGGCTCTCTTGTCTCTAGTTTACACACATGCTTTAGCATTCCTGACGCACTTGGCTGATTTATACAAATAGCTAAAGTGTTAACAGACATGTCATGTGAGAAACTGTGGTCATGTTTAGTCACATGGCTGCTTCTGAAATCACACACTTCCTTACTATAATATCGTGGCAAAAAAACAGTGTTTGACCCAAAAAAGTATGCCTGAATTAACAGTACTCGTAGAGATAACCTATTACTTCTGGGCAAGATTCAGAAGTGCATATATTTAGGAAACTTTACTCTCCCATGAGGATATGGGAGAGGATTTATGAATGGAAGTGAAGTGACACTGCAGGTCACTTGATAATGACAACATGGCGAATCTGTCCAGATTACATTCATACTACACACATTCAGACTATATAGAACAGGTGGAGGTGGTTCTTGACTATGGACAATATATTTTATTATTATGTGAATTATGTTATTTTAATTTTAATGTCTTTATTGACCAAAACAAAAGAGTTTAAAATTTAAATAAAAAAGCCCACCAGAAAAAATTAAATCAACCGTACTATTTCAGGTTTTGCCCATACACTGCAGGTAGTTCTTTAGGTTGGCAAATTTATATTAGTGAAATATTAGTACAATTTAAAACTAATTATTTTCTAGTTCAATCTTTTTCTAATGGGGCAAAGTGGAATTTTTAGCCATCATTACTGTAATATCTTTTTTTTTTCAGGATTTTTTTGATTAATAAAAGTTTGAAAGAACAGCATTTACTTGAAACAGAAATCTTTTATAACATTATACATATCTTTACTCTCACTTTTGATCAATTTAATGTGTTCTTGCTTAATTAAAATATTAAGTTTCTTTCCAAAAAAGATCCTGATTATTGAACCCAACTTTTTAAAGGGTAGTGTATCGGTACTTTAGGTGTGATATACAGTAATTATATAATATAATAGTTAAAACCAACAACAACAAACATTGTGTAAAAATAATTTCACTAACACTTTATTTTACAGTGTCCTTGTTACATGTTGTTACTGTAGTAATAACTATTAAAAGTACATTATTATTACTCAGTACTTAAATAATTACACTAATTATACACACGTACACCTTAAAATAAAGTGTTACCATATTTTCTTACATTTTACGATGCAAATATCTGATATTACATCAACAAAAACTTCAAAACAACATTGTAATGGCCTAGATTTCATAACAAGGAGACACAAAACATCTGTCACAGATTTCTGTGACCTTACAGTAAAGAAAAACAACCTGAATAACGAATGAACTATGCTGATCTGGGATGTAAAAAGTCACTATGAATTTAAACTTAGCCAAGTTTCAGGGTCATTTATCTAGGCCAAATAGCAGCGGCTGATATCTGTTCATCAGCATCTGTGTTTATGAACAGCTGACATCACAGTGAGATCCAACAGGATCATGTTATTAGTTGATAGTAGGAATACTTCAGGGTAACACATTTCGATGGTCCACTTTAGGCATCGTACTAACTATATGTAACTTTGCAACTAAAATACCAGTCATTAGAGTATTAATAAACGGTCTGCTTAATATTTGTTAAAATTTTATTTTGATGCTCCCCCAAGGCCCAACAGACATTCTAGTGATCATAAGGGGCTGTTTACACCAGGCCAGGAGTAAATGGATTCGATTTGATAAATCAGACACTTAGCAAGTACAACTTATTCTACTAGCCCGGACACCTAAACCTAACCTAACATTCGAGAGTTAGTTGAAATTCAATTGAATTTAGTTGAAATTCAGTTGCAAAGTTACTCATAGTTAGTAGAATGTCTAAAGTAGACCATTGAAATAAAGTGTAACCTACCTGGGTGTTTGCAGTGGGAAAGGTGACTCCTTCTTCTTTGAGGGACTTGATGGTGGCACTGATGAGACTCAGTTGCGGGTCTTTCTGGAATTCTTCGGCCCACTCCACCATCAGGGCCTTCAGTTTCTCACCAACCTTTGGATGAACCTGAGGGAAAGAGCATGAGGTTAGTGACAATTATCAATATTTATTGTAGTACTCTGAAACCAGGATTTGCCTTAATGAATAGAATTACACTAATATTTATACAGCAAGCTGCAGTTCCTTACCTTGTTCAACACACTGCGAACTTCACTGGCAAACTCCCGCGAGCAGATTTCTAGGTGAAAGATTTTTCCACTGTTTGAGACGCAGGCACCTAGCAACTAAACAGGGAAACACGGCAATATTTGAACAGCAATTACTTGCTTAAACTACAGATTAACCAATTTGTGAACAGGTTTGATCGATTCATTGAAATGTTCCATACAAACAGTGATTGCACACATTTAACAAATCTATAACTGTTTATACTATAAATAATTGTCAATAAAATGTGATATCATAATTGAACAAATGTACCATTTCTATAACCGTTTATACTTTAAAGGGGTGGTAAAATGCCATTTTCACAAGAAAAAGAAATAATTATTGTGACAAATTCAACAACTTCCTCATCAACCCACTCCTTTCTGTTGTAATACCCATGTAATTCCCTTTTGAAAAGTTACATCCAGATGAGAAAGAATTAGAGAAGATCTTAAAATAGAGTGAGAAATCTTCGAAGGGTGCGATAACTCTGCCCACAGAGATGTCTGTCACTTCCAGATGCTTCTATCCCAGTTTAGTGTGCAGTGACTATACCCAAGCCATTCACTGATTCATTTTCCCAACAACGTCAACACCGTGACAACCCATATGACATATGTTTTCTGGACTGCATACACCCTAGTCGCTGCACCTCTGTTTTACTACAACGGGAACTGGAGATGAAGAGCTCACCGTTAACGCTTGCATTGCGACATGAGGGACCTTGTGGTTCACTCGCTTCATGACTGACCTGAGACAGTCCTTTGCACTATAAAAGAATAATACGATAATATCTGTATTAGGGAGAAACCTACATTGGAAGAACAATAATTCATTCAAGCAACTTTCATGTTACTAAAAATAAACATTAAAAAAATATAGGCCTAGTTTCACAGACAGGGTTTAGTTTAAGCCATATTTAAAGGAGTAGTTCACTTTTAAACAAACTTTTGCTGATAATTTACTCACCCCCATGTCATCCAAGATGTCCATGTCTTTCTTTCTTCAGTTGAAAAGAAATTAAGGTTTTTGATGAAAACATTCCAGGATTTTTCTCCATATAATGTACTTCATTGGGAACCAAACGGTTCAAGGTCCAAAAAACAGTGCAGTTTCAGTGCAGACTGCAAACTATTCAAAGGGCTTTAAACGATTCCAGACGATGAATAAGGGTCATATCAAGCGAAACGATCGCTCATTTAAAAAATAATAATAACAAAGTTTAAGCTTCATCAAAAACCTTAATTTCTTTTCGACTGAAGAAAGAATGATATGGATATCTTGGATGACATGGGGGTGAGTAAACTATCAGCAAAAGTTTTTTTTTTAAAGTGAACTACTCCTTTAAGCCTTGGTTCAATTTAGGACATTTAAGAAGCTTTTATAAATGTACCTTAGAAAAAACATAACTGGTTTGAATTTTGAGACAAAACAATGACACTGACATATTTTAAGATATGTCCGTGCAAGTTGCTTTCAGTTAAAACAGCTCAGACATGCATTTCAGTCTGAGACTTAGGCTTGTTAAACCAGGAGATAGCTATTCAAATCGTTTTCGTATGCCGATATTTCAGCTCACCCATTTGGAGTTGTCCCAACCCGGTCACAGATATCCATAATGAGGCCCCAGTCCTCTGCTGTGCTAGTTTCACTAGTTGCTTTCTCTGAAAAGGCAAATGAGACTCTCAATGAAAGGTGTCATATCAATGCTGAAATTCTTAAAGGGAGTCAAAGTCTCTGACTCTGTATGTCTAAACATCCTTTCATTTATATAAAGGCAATAAAAACAGAAAATACACAAACACAATACAAAATAGAACAATATATATATATATATATATATATATATATATATATATATAAAATAAAAAATGCTAGGAAGGACAAGTGTTTGTTAGGTAGTTAGAAAGTTTAAAGGGTGTTTCCTCTGAGGAGGCAAGGCAGTCTCTCCTCAACAAATCTGGATGAAAAAATTATCGATACTACAAAAATGCAAACATTACAAAATTTGACATTAAAAGGTGCAAGTCACTTGTTTTTATAAAGTAACAAAGTCCAACAGTGACACCCACAGGCTTGCCTCCCCTGAGCCCATTGGCTTTTAACAGACCCCCCCAAAGCGTGCGGAGGGTTTAGTGGGGGTAATCGAGAATGAATGGGGGAAAATAATGTGAGAGGAGACAATGCCTATGATTGGATATGATTGGTTTACTGAGATAAATCCTGCCTCGTTTTTGTGCACGCTCTCGAATCAGCCAGGATGAAGACATTGATGGTGTTAATGAAGGCAAATTAAAAAGTAACCAAACAACTCAGCCTGCTTTATTACTGCTTTATGTCGTGCCAAAATCAAACTTAAAATGGCCTGAAAACAAGAGGACTGTAGGGTTTTTTAATGAGCAATCAGCTTGGGAAAATTAAATGTAATAAATTTATGTCTGTGACCAGTGTGTACAAGCTTGATGACCACTGAAACGAGCCTTTAGTTATTATTTTGGAATAAATATAAAAAAGCACAAGACGCTAAATTGATAAAATTTATAGACGTGGTTTTAATGAATATAACATTACGAATTTTGTAAAAATGCAAAATAGAATTATATATGGTCTCTCTTTTTATGTAATGTTTATTTAAACAGGAAAAGTAAGTGTAACAAGGACATAAATTTACATTGTGAGGACTTTGCCATCACATTTTAAAACGCACACCACTGAAGTAGGAGTATTCTGTGCATCCCGTTAAACAGACAAAGCAGCCTGTTTTGCCAGTTATTTTACATATTCAGCTTGTCACAACAGGCACAACCATTTTTCTAACCCACTAGTATAGTATAGATTATTTGTCCCCTCCTTCAGGAACAAAACTGGGAACATTTTAATGACTAACTCTTAAAGGAAAAAAAATCACATTGCGAAATCTAGCACAGTAATGCTACACCTTAAAATAAAATTAACAATACTCAAGTGCCTTACACTCATAGACAGAAGAAAAATAAATAAATAAATACCCCATGGAGGAGCATTCACAATAAAACCAAACAGTATTTTATTTCTTATTTAATTTTTTTAATGTAGAAATGTATTAATAACATAATATATAAGCAAGATAAAATACTATTTACTGTTATGTTAACATTTTTATATCGTCTTAATAATTACTTTTAGTATATTATATTATATTGTATTATCAACCAATAGAATCATATATATATATCAAAGGATATATCATGCAACAAGTTCCAGGAATTTAGACATTTTTAAGAATTAGGTCACCTACATTATTTACGTTTGAAATCTTTATTAATTATCTGCTTTCTGATACACAATATAGAAATGTATCAGGGTAATAAAAGAAACAAAGAAAACAGAAAACAAATATCTTGAGAATATGACAGTAAACAGAGCGCTGTAACGGCCCTGTTGACTTGTCAAGATCACAACACTTCGATAAAAACAACAGTCAAACTCACCCACATCCTGATCGAACGGATTTTGGCCAAATAAAGGCATTTTTCGACCTTTTCCTATCTATTAAAGAATAAATTCGAGCGTATTATCTACGTAGATCGACGATTTCTCCGCTCATCCATTAAATTGCGTTCACTTCCACCAGTTGCTCTTCCGTAAACTTAGTAGGCAAAGGCAATGCCTGTCAGAAATCGCATACGTGTCATAGCAAACAACTTTCAAATCATTCTTGATTTTAAACTATATTCCGAATTCATAATAATACCAAAAAATTACCTAAATAAATGATTTATTTATTTTGCTTTTATAAATCTATTTTTCAGACAGGCATCACAATTGAGTTCTTTTAAAGGCAAGTACGTTCTGAACTCGAGCCCGCACTGCCATCTAGCGACTGGAATAGATGTTTATGAGCTCTTTGTAATCCAAAATTTAACTCAAATATTAAAATTAGTATTATATTTATTATTGTCATCCTTACTTTTTGTTTTTGCTGTAAATGTCCGTCAATAACGTGAATCCAAACTGTAGCAATGTAACAAACAAAACATAATTTACACTCTATCCTCGACAGGCGGCGCTCCACTCAGCACCTTCTATGTCAGCAAGGCCAAACGCCTTTAGTCACCGGGACCCTTTGGATGAACCAGTTTTTCTAATGATAGTTCAGTCATGTCGGCACCTGCCATGGGGACCAGCAAAACAGCGCACAGTGATTCCAGTAACAAGAGGAAAAAGGGACCCGGGACGCTGGCCATCGCTTATCTGGTCATTTACAACGTGGTTATGACAGCAGGGTATGGTGAAAATCAAATGCGCTTCCGTGCTCTCTGTTCAAGCGTGTGACAGAGTAAGAAAGAATGAATGGTTAGCTTTCAGACAGACTCCGAGCTTGACAGAATCGCGGTTACCTCCCCTTTTAGTTTATATGGAATGGTTTCAGACCGTTTGTTTTGATATTGAAATAATTCTGTTTAAATATTATTAGATTTTTGGCACCGTTAAGCCTATTAACGCTTATTTAACACGCCATAGAATCTTCATGGCTGGTTGCATGAATGCACTGTTCAATTACTGTCGTTGTTCTGGTCATGTATATGGAAGTACGAGTGAATTTACTGTCTTTGTTAATTTACATATACCAGTTGTACAGTTCAGGTATCAGTTGCAGCCGTTTGAATACGAGTCCACCCTCGTAACCCCGAAACTGTTGCACAATGGTGTCCGTTTCGGGAACGAATCGATTTGTTAGAAGTAGAACCAATTCGTTTATAAATCACTCGTCTGGATTTTGAGATGGGGTTACATGTTGAAAACAGTATTTGAAACATTTTATATTAATAATATAATCTATATGTACATAATAATAACTGTTTATCACATTTATATTGAGTAATCTATTTTACTCGAAACAACTTGAATGATTCCTCGAATAAATCGAAGAACCGCTTTTTCATTTATCCGAACGAGTCATCACTTGGCGTGACCAATGAATTGAGTTTTTATTTTTAGATTACACTCATGCACACAGCTAAAATACTTTGCAGCTGAGCATGTGTAGTAAAAAAAAATCCATGATTTTTAAGATTTAAATCCCTTTTCCAGGCCAGGAAATGACGAGCCTTTTTTCTGTGATAGTTCTTTTTATTCGATTCGAATCGAATCGTTAAATAACTCGACTGAATAGGAGAAACAATGAGACCTGATTTGCTCAAATTAATGGCACTTCCCAATGATGTTGCATCAGCAATAACCAAACAGGGTTTGCTACATTTTTGTCATGTCTGTTGGACTCCAGAGAATTAAATCAGCAATAGCTTGATGATGCAATTCAGTCGATTCTTATCAATTAGAGACCATTTCATGATATCTCAAATGGACGATATAAACTTTGTCCTTTACTGTGTGCATTTATTATGTTCAATCTGTAAACCAAATACAATCCAGGCCTGTTTGTTATGCTGTTTCATTTATTAGATTTGCCTCAAGTCTTAAGTCGATCTGATTTTTGGTTATTTTCAGATAATGATGTGGTGCCCCTGCCAGTATTATGGCCTTGATAAGTTACTGTCTTTATCATCACTTTAGCGGCACATTTTTTATTGTTACTGGAGTGTATTAAAAAGCTATATTGAATGCATTCTACATCATGCATGTGAATAGCTATAAATGTGCTTGATGTATTTGAATGAGACTGTTCCATGCCACTACTGGCCGTTAAGTGCTGTGTTGTAAGAGATTTGCATGCTGACCCATGTTTGTGTGCATTGCAGAAATGCCCTCTTTTCTCAAAGCAAGGGCAAGTGGCACAACAAAGTTACTCTATGAATCATTTCCTATCTAGATGGCTGGTGATTGCAGTTGGTCTTGTTCGAGCATACCTGGCCAGAGGAAGTTACCATGGTCTTTATTACTCGATAGAGAAGCCCCTAAAATTCTTTCAGACTGGTGCACTCCTTGAGGTGAGTTGTGTGGGAGCTATATTAATTTATATTTTAGCTCTATTTATTAATTTGCAAGTCTAATGTGTTTCAAAGTGTGTAGATAAATAAATAATAAATACTATAAAAGTATTAATACTTTTCTGACACATTAAATATAAGAGCAATAGTAAAGACTTTTACATCATGTGACTCTGGAGTAATGGCTTTTGAAAATTTTGCTTTGCCATCACAGAAATAGATTACATTATAATATATTAAAATAGAAATCAGCTGTTTTAAATGGTAATAATCTCCCACAATATTGCTGTTAATAAATGCCTTGGTGAGCATAAGATGTGTTTCAAAAACAAAATAAAATCCTACAGACCCCTAACTTTTGAACAGCAAAAAATACGTTCAAAAAAGGTTTCAAGTGGTTTCCCCAAATTCAACTGAAAAGACTATTTTGAGTTTTGAGTGCGTTTTGAGTTTTGTATGGAGGAGATTCGAACTGTGCTGCTTTTGTGTGCGATTGGTTTACTAACGAGGTAACAAAACGACAGAAAAGTGACGAGCACCCAAAGCGTATTCAGAAAGCTTGTAATGCTAGATATAAAAGTAGACTTTGTTATCAGCGGACATTGACCGTGAGATGGATGGGACGAACGCACGCCATCGGGCAGAAAGAACAAGTGGTAAGAAAGAACCAATCAACGTGTTCAGTGCACAAGTCCCAATTTTTACCCAGGACTTCATTTATACCTTGGTTCCTGCGGTGTAAACACACTGAGTACCACCCCAAAGTTCCTAGTTCCTGTGGAAAGTTCCTGCGGTGGAAACGCGGCTTTGGTGGCAACAGGCACTGAGGTTTCAGCTGCACAGTAAGGTGCGTATTAAACGTATGCCAGAACTCCAAGACGAACACCACTACTGACCCAAAAGCTCAAGAAAAGTTGGCTCCAATTTATTCAAAATCAAATAAATAAGCCACAGAAGGCTTGGGATTCTGTTTGGTAGAGAGATGTAACTTTTGTATGTCTGGAGGAAGAGGAATGAAGCATATGCTGAAAAGAACACACTGTCTACAGTTAAGCATGGCGGTGACCTGGTGATGCTCTGCGGCTCCTTTGCATCCTCTGTCACTGGAAACCTGAGTGTGGATGGCAAGATGGATTTATTAAAAGTATCTGGAAATCCTGGGAGAGAACATCATGCTTTTAGTGAGGTAGCTGAAGCTTAGGCGTCTTTGGACCTTCCAACAGGGCAAATATCCCAAGCATTCCTCAAATTTCACCAAGGCTTGGTTGCTGATGAATTTCTTGAAGATTCTACAGTAGCAACCAGTTACCTGATTTGGAATTTGGGGAAACCACTTGAAACATTTGTTGTGTTAAGCTATTTCAATTTCTTTTGTTTGATTTGTTCATTGCAAACTGCTGAAAGTCTGGACATTTTTCCAATAAACCTGATTTGCAATGGGGGTTGAATCATTTCGATTACAACCATATACTCACCTAAAGGATTATTAGGAACACTTGTTCAATTTCTCATTAATCCAATCATCTAATCAACCAATCACATGGCAGTTGCTTCAATACATTTAGGGGTCTGGTCCTGGTCAAGACAATCTCCTGAACTCCAAACTGAATGTCAGAATGGGAAAGAAAGGTTATTTAAGTAATTTTGAGCGTGGCATGGTTGTTGGTGCCAGACGGGCCGGTCTGAGTATTTCACAATCTGCTCAGTTACTGGGATTTTCATGCACAACCATTTCTAGGGTTTACAAAGAATGGTGTGAAAAGGGAAAAACATCCAGTATGTGGCAGTCCTGTGGGCGGAAATGCCTTGTTGATGCTAGAGGTCAGAGGAGAATGGGCCGACTGATTCAAGCTGATAAGAGCAACTTTGACTGAAATAACCACTTGTTACAACCGAGGTATGCAGCAAAGCATTTGTGAAGCCACAACACGCACAACCTTGAGGCGGATGGGCTACAACAGCAGAAGACCCCACCGGGCACCACTCATCTCCAATACAAGTAGGAAAAAGAGGCTACAATTTACAAGAGCTCACCAAAATTGGACGGTTGAAGACTGGAAAAATGTTGCCTGGTCTGATGAGTCTCGATTTCTGTTGAGACATTCAGATGGTAGAGTCAGAATTTGGCGTAAACAGAATGAGAACATGGATCCATCATGCCGTGTTACCACTGTGCAGTCTGGTGGTGTAATGATGTGGGGGATGTTTTCTTGGCACACTTTAGGCCCCTTAGTGCCAACTGGGCATTGTTTAAATGCCACTGCCAACCTGAGCATTGTTTCTGACCATGTCCATCCCTTTATGGCCACCATATACCCATCCTCTGATGGCTACTTCCAGCAGGATAATGCTCCATGCCACAAAGCTTGAATCATTTTAAATTGGTTTCTTGAACAGGACAATGAGTTCACTGTACTAAAATGGCCCCCACAGTCACCAGATCTCAACCCTATAGAGCATCTTTGGGGTGTGGTGGAACGGGAGCTTCGTGCCCTGGATGTGCATCCCACAAATCTCCATCAACTG
Organism: Pimephales promelas; assembly: GCF_988280905.1. Lineage (NCBI taxonomy): Eukaryota > Metazoa > Chordata > Actinopteri > Cypriniformes > Leuciscidae > Pimephales > Pimephales promelas. Next base: position 14,849,574 of record NC_142775.1, read on the forward strand.
CAAGATGCTAACCTATCAATATGGGCCAACATTTCTAAAGAATCCTTTCAGCACCTTGTTGAATCAATGCCACGTAGAATTAAGGCAGTTCTGGCTGAAGGCGAAAGGGGGTCAAACACAGTATTAGTATGGTGTTCCTAATAATCCTTTAGGTGAGTGTGTATATAAAAATTTCAGTCCAAACTATTAATTTCAGTCCAAACTAAAATGCCATTAATGGCATTTTATTTGGCAAATTTCACATATATGTATCAAATATATGTAATTCTTCAACTCTGCAGAGTTGTTTTAGATTATTCTTTATGCTAAAAATTATATTTCCTAGAGGCTGAGTGCACCTTATAATATTTGTTCTTTGCTCTCTTCACAGATATTGCATTGTGCCATGGGTAAGTGCACCAGCTGCTAAGAACAGTCTCTTATTAATTTATCCTATAAATATGCCCTCAGCACAGTATATAGATCAGATTGTCTATATCAGGGAAGCTTTTTTTAACCCAGCGGTGCCATCGCCAACCAGGCTGCAGCTTTCTCTGCCAGTCTGACAGTGATGATGTGATAAAGAGTCTTGCTGCACCCGTGGAGCCTGGAGTTCACAGTCCACACCTCATTATCTGGGACTTAAAGCATAATATGACCTTTCCCAGTGCAAACAAGAAGTCCCGCAGTACTGTGTCATATCATAACCGGCCTTACTCTCTTAAAGGGATAGTTCACCCAAAAGTGAAAATTCTGTCAGTGTTTACTCACCCTCATTTTGTTCCAAACCTCTATGTGTTTATTTGTTCTGCTGAACACAAAGGAAGATATTTGTAAGAATGTTTTAATCAAACAGATCTCATTCCCCATTGACTACCATAGTAGGAAAAAATACATACTGGTAGTCAATGGGGAATGGGATCTGTTTGATTAAAACATTCTTCCAAATATCTTTTGGATGAACTATCCCTTTAAATTATATTATTATAATGATTCATTTCCGTCTTATTTTGTAGTATAATGCTTTGAAATAAAGAATAGAAATCATTTCAACTCATCTTTGATTAGACCCACCCTGCAATTGATTAATCATTCTCTTTACTTAACATTATAAATTTTCTGAAGGAATTGTTCCCTCCTCGGTGGTCCTGACTGGGTTTCAAGTGATGTCACGGGTGTTCCTCACCTGGGCAGTGACACACAGCGTTAGAGAAGTAAGTTTATGTCATTTTATAATTGTTTATATACTGTTATAGTATTTATTAGTATTTTTTCATTTTATTTCAGCTTTAATTAAATTTGAAAATATTTAGTTAACAATAACGCACATGTGCTACTAGTTCAGGTGACCTCTGGTCTAACTCTAATGGGATATTATGATTAATTAGGATGATATAAGTCTATTTAGGATTCCCATGGTTATGGAAAATTTAGTATCAAGTAATCAACTGCCATAAATATCTTAAATTGCTCTTTATCATTAATGTTTCCTGTGCCATATTGAGCAATATTTCCATGTTTATTCTTGTTTGCTCTCGTCTACTGCCGTCTAGTGGATCTAATGGATTTCAACAGCTGTTTTAATATTTCAATGCTCATCTAGAGCTAAATTTTGAATTTTATTGTGAAGAAAACAATGTTTTTTATTGTATTCACCTTTAAATTCTTTGTAACTAAGAATCAGGTTGATTTTCTATCCCAGAGAAAGACGTCTGAGCTGAAGTGTATAGGTCTGTAAGTTACTCCTATGAGTAAATTGCTTGACCCAAAACTAATATGTAAAGTGTCAATGTGTGCCTGTGTACGCATCTGTTGCTAAAATAACCTCCTTTCAAGCCTGTTTGTGTGTAGAGGCGATGTTGGAGCCTTTGACAGGCCTGAATGCGTTTTGAAGTGCTTCCGTTTCTGATGTCCTAAGTAGTCTTTCTTTGTGTGTCAAGTAGCCACAGTGAATTGCGATGAAATGGTAGCAGACATAACTGCATGGTTCTTGATTACATTTTGCGGCTTGCTGAGAAGATATGTCTCTTCCCCTTGTGACTTAAAGGAGCAGTTCACTTTAAAAACAAAAACAAACTTTTGCTGATAATTTACTCACCCCCATGTCATCCAAGTCCATGTCTTTCTTTCTTCAGTCGAAAAGAAATTAAGGTTTTTGATGAAAACATTCCAGGATTTTTCTCCATATAATGAGCTTCAGTGGGAACCAAACAGTTCAAGGTCTAAATGAGAGTTTCAGTGCAGCTTCAAAGTGCTTTAAACGACACCAGACGATGAATAAGGGTCTTATCTAGCAAAACGATCGCCCATTTAAAAAGTAAATAAAGTTTAAGTTTTATAAGCACAAATGCTCGCCTTGCTCTGTTCTGTGATGAGCGTTTGTGACTCTCCTGTTCGAACTCGTTCATCAAAATGAACAAATCTTTTTTCGAGTCATGACTCGAAGGGTCCTTGATAAGACCCTTATTCATCGTCTGGTGTCGTTTAAAGCCCTTTGAAGCTGCACAAAAACTCTCATTTGGACCTTGAACCGTTTGGTTCCCAATGAAGTCCATTATATGGAGAAAATCCTGGAACCTTAATTTCTTTTCGACTGAAGAAAGAAAGACCTGGACATCTTGGATGACATGGGGGTGAGTAAATTATCAGCAAAAGTTTTTTTTTTTTTAAGTGAACTACTCCTTTAAAGCTTGCTCTTGTTTTAGGTCCAAAGCGAAGACAGTGTTCTCCTTTTTGTGGTGGCCTGGACGGTCACGGAGATCATCCGTTACTCTTTCTACACCTTCAGCCTGCTCAACCATCTGCCTTACCTCATCAAATGGGCAAGGTAAAACTTCTCAGAGTCAGTCTTCTGGGTTTTTATTTTTTTTAGGAAAGTGTTTTAAATATTATGATCTTCACAGGTACACATTTTTTATTGTGCTGTACCCTATGGGAGTGTCGGGGGAACTTTTGACGATCTACGCCGCGCTTCCATACGTACAAAAAACAGGGCTCTACTCCATCACCTTGCCTAACAAGTACAACTTCTCCTTCGACTACCACACCTTCCTCATCCTCATCATGATCTCCTACATCCCCTGTACGTTTTAACTTTTAGACTGAGAGATTACACGTCATATTTTCTCCGAATGCTTCGTTTTGAAATCTTCCATCCGTAAATAGTCCGATTCCTCAGTTGATCTTGTGTAGCAAAACCTCTGGAAGCTCATTCTTGTGCAGTGAATGAACATCACTGTTCCTGTTAATGACTGTCTTTGTCTGTGTTCCTCAGTATTTCCTCAGCTCTACTTCCACATGATGCGCCAGAGGAAGAAAGTTCTGGGTCACATGGACGAGTACAGCAAAGTGGAATAACACGGCCCGCGGTGCGCCTCACACAGCAGACTGATCAAGCAAACGGAAACAAGCGCATAACCTTTAAAAGCCACACTTTACAGATTTTCAAAAAAGAACACAAGGCCGCCTTGTCGGAAAACAGGCCAGATATGCAGAATGTTTGTTAATACTGTTTTGGTCAAGGCTAATGGCTTTTCCTCAGTTTAGAGGGAGGGGAATGCTGTTACCATACTAATACATCAGCTACTGTGTGACATTTTTATTTTATTTTGAATTCTAAATGTAGAATTACTGACCAAATATTGTAGCAAATCTAATTCAAAAAAGGGCAAAAATACAGTTAGTTGCATCTGGTGGTTTAAACCAGAAGAAATGTCCCATTATTCTCCTGTGTTGTGTGTTCTGTACACTGTATTTCAGACAACTGAAGCTAGTTGACTTAAATATCACTCAACTCAACTCATTCCTTTTCTTTAGATTTGAGTGCGAGTCATAGCTCAAACTGTACTTGTATTCTAATATTCCACACTGCTTATGTTTCCATCATGATTACTGTTAGTATTTTCTTTCTTTTGTGCTGTGTTTCTTAAAGGAGCAATGTTAATCGGTTGTTTTATTCAGTATTGGATCTATGTTGTTGGTTTGTGGCCGTTCGCTCAGAAAAGAGGTGTATCGCCCAATGAAATTGGCTGAGTTGCTGGGTTCGGACCTCGCAGTCAATGCTACTAATGTACTAGATGTGCATTTCTGTCATAGAAGGAGATTGCAGCTGACACTTTAGGAGCTTTTACAGCTGGTGATGATGTGGAAGTGTTTGGCAGGGAGAGGAGAGGGCCATGGGAGCGCATGCTGGGCAGAAACGAACACAAGCCTCGGCTAATGGGGGCCAATTGGATTTGAGTGCCTCCTGTCATGCTTCTCCAATGAGTAAAATCTAATAATGTGGAGAGAAAGCTGGGAGTCAAAACTTACTTAACGCTTCATTGCCCATCTACCTAATTGTGAACAGCCAACTTGAGCCCTTTGTCAAGCCGATTCATGAAAATATTAGCATGGGATGGATGCTGGTGAAAAGCTGGAGTGCGCCTTTGAATAACACTGCATGCAAATGTGGTGTGGCTGTACCTTGGTTAATAGAAGCATGACCCTTAACTCAAATAAAAACGGCAACATTGTTAAGCTTTTGATATTAAAGATCTGCATGGGTCCAGCAAACTTTGTATGAATAGTAATACGATGATATATATTTACAATAAACCATAACATGGGAAGCAAAGCTAGTTTGTGCTGTCAATATATATGAAGGATATATGCCTCTATAAAATGAAACGCACTTTCTTCCTCTTATTTTAGTATTTAAAATGTAGTGTAATTATAAGGATTATGTCTTTATTTAGATTCAGGTTATTTTAGTGGTTACCATGTTCATTCCTCCTTCACATGATGGCAGTAGAGATCTATTCCAATAAGGTCTGATATATTTAAGCTGCTCCAGTTTAAATATGTACACACATATTATGTAAAAGCTATTGTAATATTTTGTACTTTGGGCTATAAAAACAGTCAAATACATTAAACTTATTTGGAGTAACATTCCCACACTAAAAAATATTGATGGTTTAACTTAAAAAAGTAAGTAAACTGGGTTGCTTTAAATTTTTAAGTTGATTGAACTGGAAAAAGTGAGTTGATACAATGGAGGAGATTAATTTAGTCATCAGAAACTCAAAATAATAAGTTATCTCAACTAAATAAATTATTATAAAGTTGATTTGACAAAAGAAAATATGTTGTGATAACAAATCTTGAAAACATTATTTTACAGCGCATCTGAATAATTAATAACTGAATAATAATAACAAATTATTCATTTTTAGAATAAGAATTAATAAATATATCTGGTGTTTAAAAATATATAATTTATAAAGCAATTTTTTTTTTGAATCTTCATTTTGAATTTCATTGGAACTTTAGCCCTAAGCTTGCATTCATTTTTTGACACTGATGTGCTTGTTTTTGTTGTTTTTTTTTTTTGTTGTTTTTTTGTTTTTTGTTTTTTGAAAGGTTTGTAAAGCCGAATGAACACAATTATATCCTTCCTGATATTATATAAAATAATTGGTAATGCTTTAACAAAGATTTATAAATACTGTAAGAAATGAGTTGCTCATTGCACAATATTCCAGAATATACAATCTTTATTTACACATTTAAAAATTCAGAAAAACACAATAAAAGACGCTTATATAAACGTGAACTGAGAATTAAAAGCTGAAACAGAAAAGTATAGCCGAAAGCCGCCTTTCCACTGCCCACGACATTCACATACGATTGTCGCATTTTGCACCCAAGTGTCAGTCGCACGGAACTTTGAAATTGGTCGTGAAGCAAGTTACCCTCGGCTGTAAAATCAATGATTTTAATGAATGTAATGCATGCATGAATATATATCCACACAAAACAAATGACCCTCGATACATAGAAAATAAAAACATAGGCCTAGTAGATTTTAGCTAATCGATATAAATATTAATGTAATAATTATAAAAAAATGTCAGCTATAATTATTAATAACCATCATTTTGCAGAAATAGCATTGAATAACATTACAGAGTTAAAATATTGGTAATTCTAGCCTTGCGCTCATAGTTTTGTTTATAGTTTTGTTTAGAATAAATCACATCCGGTCTATTCGCAGAAGTTCAAGGGTTAGTTCACCCAAACTAAAAAAAATTGTAAATTTGAGAGGTGGATCAGTGCTACATATACCTGTAGGCTCCTAAGGGATCAAAACTTTCAAAGGGATCAAAAATCTCAGAGAACGATTGACTAGGTACCGATGTTTTATTAGACCAAAGGTTCATTGTTTGCCTGAGTTCTCCTTTAAGTCATTAATTACTCACCCCCATGCTCTACCAACCCCGTAAGACCTTCGTTTGTCTTCAGAACACAAATGAAGATATTTTTGATTAAATCTGAGAGGTGGATCACTGCTCCATGGCTTCTAAGGGATTGAAACTTGACGGCCCATAAAGTCATTAAAGAAAATGTTTAAATATTCCATGTGACTACAGTGGCTCAACTATAATTTTATCAAGCGACAAGAATACTTTTTGTGCGAAAAAAACAAAAATAACGACTTTATTCGACTATTCCATTTCTTCCTTCTGGGCCTAAGACGAGAGTTCAAGAGATTCCCACGACGCATGCGCGAGAACTGAACTAGAGAACTAGAGTAGAGTTGAAGAAGATCGCAATTCTTGAGCATGCACTGTTAGCAATTGATGTAATTTTTACAGGAAATTTTACAACAATGTATTGTATTTGCGTTTTACCTGTAAAAGGCAATGCACCATGGGAAATTAATGGACAGTCCTGTATTATTATTGTAATTTCACTGTATTCACGGAGTTTTACAATGGTTTTACAGCCACCGCGTTGCATCATGGGATCTTCGCGGTCTGAATTTTGAATTTTTAGGCGGTTAGTTCTAAACGTACATTCTGGGAGTAAGCCGTCATTCAAGAAGACGGAAAAGAAGCAATTCTGGGACGAAGGTAATCTTCACGTTATGTAATTTACTGTTACCGTTACACATGTATTTTTATAGCGTAAATAAAACGTTATTAGTTCTCGTTATCTGAGTGGATCGTGACGGTTTCGTCTGCTTTGATTAGATAACATTTATTCTTCCATCAGTCCATTGAAATCGGGTACGTAACGTTACTGGTAATTGCTAACATTTGCAACCTTGTTCTTCACAAATTGATGCTATTTTAATCTGCCTGAAGTAACGTTAACGTCAATATGGTTCTTTCACTGTTTGGATGGATTGGCTAGCTAGCTCGAATCTCATTTAGGGCTGTCAAAGAATATTCTAAATTCGAATATATATTCAAAAAGTTTTAAAAACTGAAAATGAATATTCGAATGTGGAAAAACACCCCTGCGGTAGCGCGGCTGTCTGCTTTCCAACTGGGCGCGGCGCGCTGTTGCCTGGTATAACCATAGCTGGGTATAACTTAGTTATTGCATGATAGGTTTGATTAAGTTAGTTACAACAGTTTCATGCACTGCAGGCTTCCACTGGTTTGATTATTTACTGTTTCAGGCCAAGAAAAAGTTACAAGCTCGCTCAGAGCGTTCAATATCAATACTTTGTTTATGAGCAGGTGTCAGGTGTTGAGATATTGGCAGTTTAGGTTGTTTCTCCGCCATTAGCACAGCTGCGGCACACCGGCAATCTTGAGTTTGAACTCGAGTACATGAGTGTGATTGACACTGCTAAGACATTCCTCCTGTCTCTGATTGGGTGTTTCTGACTTTTTACAAAAGTTACCTACAGCAGCTTTAATGTGATCCTGCATATTTAAAATTGGAAATTTGTCAATAGACATGGGATGATAAAAATAAAAATAAATAAAAAATAAATAAAAACATTGGAAAAAACTGTCATGTCAGTTGAATCATTGAAGAATAAGAATGACTTTATTTATTTACCTTAAAAAAATATTCCTGTGCACATTATTCACATAAAACATCCAGTTTGAATTTTTGGCATGTCTGAACTTCAGTGATTAATATACTTAAATTGGGGTCATTCCTCGTCAAATCAACCACATTTTGGAAACTTCCCAGGCTCAAATTTTCCATTTTGTTAGGCTTTTTTAGATTTTGTTTATCTTTTCACCATCATTATTTTATTTTTATACAGAGAGTGGTAGGTCTATTAGTTAAATCGGTTGACTTTAGCAATCTTTGTTGCATTATATATATATATATTGTATATCCAAAGCAACTTACAATATTGAAAATATTTATATATAACCTTGTATGTTGAGCAAACAGCTTTCTCCCTTCCACAGGGTTGTGTAGCTAGACCCGCCCACTTATCCAAATCACTGTATCGCACTGACACATGGGTTGACCAATAAAATATTCGATTGGGAACTTGTGCAACGAACTATCCAATAGGATCGTACATAAGGCGGGGCATAAAGATCATACTTGGTTGAATGGCAATACAAAGACAAGAAGCACCAAAACGGCTGATATAACGCTTAATCAATTTTGTGTGCTTCGGTCTTGAGAATTTGCAGGGAAAGGACGTGCAGCTCGTCCGTCACAGTCAACACGCATCTCTTTTCGAGCAGGGCGGATTCGACGCTCCTGTCGCGTGACAATTCATCTCTCCTCATCTATACGCCAGCGCTGGTGATGTTGCTGCCACTGCATCAAGACCTTTGGAGATACCTATCTGCACAGCACGGATGAAGACTCCTTCGTTAAAGGACACTTGTGAGGTCATCTTGGGGTGACGCAACTTACCATGCAAGGAGCGTTGGAAAGCTCAGGTTTTCACAGCAATCGTGATCATGTAATCATCTAGTGGGCTGCGACCAAATATTCACAGGTGTAGCTTGTGTGGATCAATGGATCAATGCATACGCACCATGGAGTCGTAGCCTACTCTGTACGGTCGTCTCTTATCACATCACACTTTTTCGGACACTATTTGCCCCTGTCATGAAAACGTGGAGATCTGGCGTGACGGGTGTAGTGTCAGTTCTTATTGATTTGGACTAAACAACGCAGTTTTAAGAAGTGTGCGAAACATAGGCTACTTCAAGTGGGGTCGTTTATTTGAAACGAACTTTTTTTGTTTAGAGAGAAAGAAAGAAATAATCAGCTAAATTATTAAATGTAAATTTAGTTGGGGGCACATTTTTTCGAGGTAACGTTACAACTCGTGCAAACGCAAACTGTCATCTGGCGCCACTAGCTAACGTCAGTTATCTAAAATACTTTTTTTTTTTTTTTTTTAAAGCTGAACACTTAAGTTGTAACACACATGTGATATATTAAAGTGATACATAATAGTTCTTGTCATGTTTTATGGACCTATATCGTACGAAACTGAAGGCTCGCGAGCAGCTTACTGTTGTTATGGTTACCTCATCTAGCGAACGCGTCTTCTGTATATTTGTCGACAGGTGAAAAAAACGCTCTCTGATTAACTAATCTAACTTTTATTTAGTGCTGAAACTTTGAAACCTACATAGGCTAGCCTATACGACAATTCACCTTGACGTCACAACAATAATAGACGTTCTTCCGGGTGGCAAAAGCCGAAGCGTCCCTATGGCAACACTAGTAAATTGCATGGAGGGAGACACACCGCCGGCAGAAGCCTAATCTACATTTCAACAGTTGATTCAAGAACAGACGTGGTGGAAATTCAGACATAGTTAACATGATCATTAAAGCTTAGATTCTTTGATCTAGAGACGTGCACTCCCAACGCACTAGACTAGGCGGTAATGCACTCTGTGTGTGCGGATTGCAGGAGAATAAAACGATTCGCGGGACTCCCGCAAACTAGAAATATCTATGAATAAAACAAATAAAAACGAATACATTTGTATTCATCTGTTGCAGAAAAGCAACAAGAACAACTAAAACAAAATAGAAATGACTTACATGGCAGAGTTTCTTTTTAGAACGTGACTGCAGCGATGGGCGATGTAGCCAATCACAGACATTTGTGTTGATTTATTGAACGCATTGGCCAATCAGAAGCATTTACGATGAAGAAGCATTTACTCACCGCTCAAAAGAAAGTAACATAGAAAGCAATAGAAATAACTAAGTTAGTTGAGAACGTCAGTTATATAACGACCCACGTATTAAAATGGTTGGGTTTAAATCGGGCTCAGGCTCATAATTAGTAGATGACATGCACTTTTGACGACGTCCACTCGCTTTAACCTCCTCACCCACAGGTTCTGCTGGATAGATTTACTTTTTTCTGAAGGAAATCGATAAAAAAAACCTTAACCTACACCTTTTGCTGTATATCTGGTGGCGCAACCCCAAACACAACATATTTTCGCTGGATCTCTTCAGTTAGTCAATGGAAGCCGCTCGCGTTCTGCCACCCGGAAGTATCGCGGTGCCTATTGTTTACAAACATTCTGAAATGCCCTATACTGTAGCCTATACATACGTGCGTGCTTTCATTACGTTCACAATCTTTTTTTTTTCTTTTCTTTTCGCTGGGGGCTTGAGCCTCGTAATTTATACCCAGAGGTGGTTTGTGTTTTGAAATCTATGAATTGAAATGTTGCTCACCATTACTCCCTCAGCCGTTTACGTCCTCTAATGTGCTCTAGCCAACTGGGGCTTTGTCCCAAATGACTAGGCTACTTTGTATAGCCTATTTAATTATTTAAAGACCTCTATGTATTTATACTAATGTAAAAATAGCAAAATGCGATTCTCTTTCCCAGGGAGTTTTTACTTCAATAACTGTTCTCATTTCACCCTAGCCCTAACGTTACTTTATTAAAGCAGAATGCGAAATGCTGCAATGAAAAACTCTAAAGGGCCAGTTTTACTAGCTCCTTTTTAATGAGATCCACGTGTGGAACTAACTTTGATTTTCTTTCCTTGTTTTGAATCACCAGCTGACAGCAACGTTGTTTCTTAAATCGGCTAAATAATAATAGCCTATCCCTAAAATAATGACTTCAACACACCCTCTTTAGTGTAAAAGCGATTTAGCTATTTGGGATCATAGACGTATGTTTATAAAGTACGAATAATTCGATGACGTTTAGTGGTCAAATTTTGAAGAAAAAAAGAAAAAAGAAGCTGTTATCTGTTATTATCTGTTTGGGTTTCGGCTGTTCTTGCACAACAAAAACACCAACATTCGTGGCGTGGAAATCGATTATAACTTGATAAGTATAGGCTAACAATAGTGGTTCTACATCGTTGGATATTATGCAAACAGCTACTAAGCCGCTGTTGCCATGGTCACCTCCTCAAGCAAAGGTGATTTGATATCTGTTCTCGAGCGCAGACTGACAAACTTTCGTGGCTACTGAAACATTATTTGAAAACACTGCTGAAACGTTATTTGAAAACACTGCTGAAACGTTTACGAAACAAACTTGTAAGACTCCCGACCTTTTCTTTGAACTAAAACCCCAATGGTTTGCACGCTGAAGTCTTAAATTGCTTGTAGTAGCCTAGTCGAGATCATGTCCAGATCTAACAGCGTGAGCCCACCCGGCGCTGGCGCTCCTGTGTTGAGGGGAGGGACGGAGCACAGATCCGCTTGGGGCGAGTCTGAGTCCGTGGCGAACGGATGTCCATACTCGGCCAGATCCTCCTGCAAAAAGCTCATACGGTCCAACAGTCGGTGGAGAGAGGACGATGACTTCGAGCTACAACCGGGCCGAGCCACGACCACTGTCAGCCGGGTTAGTTTCAGATCCAAGTCTGCTTGGCAAGAACACGGAGAGGAGAGTCGCAACAATAACCGCTCGTCCCCGAGGTGCTACCGAGATGGAGAAGTGAGACCCAAGTCCGTGGAGGTGGGTTTGGAGGACAGGAGAACCAAGTCCAAGCCAGAGGAGGAGCTCATGCCTGAAGTTAACTTTTCCATGAGCGCGTGCTGCAACGGCGTGATGCAGATTTTCAAATCCAAGAAGTTCCAGTCGGAGAAGTTGGAGAGGCTTTACCAGCGCTACTTCTTCCGACTCAACCAGAGCAGTTTGACGATGTTCATGGCCGTTCTTGTGCTGGTGTGCGCAGTGATGCTGGGGTTCCACTGCGCTGGAGGAGTGTGTCGGCTCACTTACGTGGTGGTTTTCTCCGCGACCATCGTGCTCATCCTCACGCTGATTGTCTTGTGCAACAGGAACGGCTTCCATCAGGATCACATGTGGATAGTTTGCTATGTGCTCATTTTGGTGGTGCTGGCTGTACATGTGATCGGTGTGCTCCTGGTGGAGCCGCGGAGCGCGTCTGAAGGCATCTGGTGGACCGTGTTTTTCATCTATGTCATTTACACACTTTTGCCGGTGCGGATGAGAGCGGCGGTCATCACTGGAATTATACTGTCTGCCATACATGTGCTGGTCTCGTGGAAGTTGAACGAAAGGGACGTCTTTTTGTGGAAACAGGTGAGTGCAGTGTGCTTTCATTACTTTATTGCTTGGGTTTGAAGTAATCCCTTATTTATTTATTTATTTATTTATTTATTTATTTATGTATTTATTTATTCATTCATCCATTCATTCATTTAGGCTACTTGAATACGCATGCCCAGTCAGTGGTTGTCATTTGACCGTTAGTGATTCGATTAGTCTATTTAGATATAGCTACACAATTCCGTGTGGTAGCTACTCTTTTCTGTCAACAGTTGTGTAAACAAGAAGTTAGAAATGAGATTTTTTTCAGGTCGTTCATTTTTGTCCCTCTGTCAATGAAGATTCCGAATGAAGTCAAAGCATCATGCTAGAAGAATCACAGCAGGGACTGACAGCCAGTCTGGATAAGGCTGTTTGAGGGGAGCGGAGTGACACCCTCACCTATTTCAAGTGTTCTGTAATAACTCCGCTAGCGCCACTCCATATTTTCAATTTCCCATTCCCTGCTCTTTTATAGAGTTAATTTAAGGAATTGCTTGTGTGTTAAATGATCACAGCTACGCACGCGCAGTATTGTGCAACATGCAGAAAGTTAACATTTTTTAACATTTATTTAATTTTCTGCAATTAATTTACTGCACTGTTCAACTGCTTTTAACTATTTAGTTCTCCATCTGTTGAGAATTTCAGAAGACCTTTAGAAGAATTGCCAAACATTTCAGTTAAAGTTTAAGAGTTTGTTTATGGGGGAAAAATACTTATTATGAGTCTGAAATAATGTTTATTAGTGAACGCTAGGTCTTTATGAAAAGCACTTCGATGTTCTTGTGGTTAATTCTGAAAGCAACAAAAGTTGATGACTCACACTTGTTTTCTCTGCAAAGCCTCTAGTTAAGCACTTACAGTTTCTTAAATTCTGTTCAGTTTCTCTCTTTTTGGGTGACTTGGTCAAGATAAGTTGAGTGATGGAGATGTGTCAATGAATGCAGTCTCTGTCTCTTTGTACTAATGTTGTAGTGAACCTGTGCAGTAACATTTGGCAAAGAAGGAAAACAGTCTTTTTTAAAATGCAATCAAATACAAAGGCACTGTAAAAAATATTTTCAAGATTTGTTATCACAACATATTTTCTTTTGTCAAATCAACTTTATAATAATTTATTTAGTTGAGATAACTTATTATTTTGAGTTTCTGATGATTAAATTAATCTCCATTGTATTAACTCACTTTTTCCAGTTCAATCAACTTAAAAAATTAAGGCAACCCAGGTTACTTACTTTTTTAAGTTAAACCAACAATATTTTTTTACAGTGTAGTAATCACAACATTTTAATTTTCTTTTGTCAAAAAATAATTTAATTAGTTCAGATAACATATCATGTTGAGTTTCTGATGATTAAATCATTCTCCTTCATTGTATGAACTCACTTTTTCCAGTTCAATGAACTTTAAAATTTTGCTGCTTTTAACATCATATGCGTTAAATTTTGAGTTACTTAATTATTTTTCTAATGATTTATTAATATAATTTTTCAAAGTAGGTAATGTAAACTCTGTATACTTAACCATGCTTAGTTGCAATCTTTTGACTTATTACATTTTATAGTAAATGTGCTTTAAACTCCCCTGTCTTCAGATATAATTGTTTTCATTGAAAATACAGACTCTTTGAATGGTGTGTGTGGGAACGGACTGCTGTGTTTGTTTCTCTTTCCACAATGCTGTTGTCTTTAGCAAATCAGATCTCTCTCTGTTTACACGGGACCTAGCAGGACTCTCCAATAATTGTTGTTTTATAGAAATCCTGGGATGAAGGATGTATTAGGAGTGCTCTCATAGATGACTAGCCTTCATCTGGCTGTGATGATCTGTGCTGTCCTGCTTTTTATGAAGTCAGAGTTTTTGGGGAATGAACGACAGCTGTAGAGATCAGGTCACTTTTATTGTTCCTCGTTTGAGATTTAAAGGCCGTTCCGGGTTCAAAATTGATTAGTCTTTTTAGGATTTTCTTTTTTTTTTTTTTTCTAAAAGCATTGGGAATCCACTTTTGGAGGTGTTAGAGCTGGCACAAATAAAGTCCTGATGAGTACAGCATCTAATTATTTGCAACTTCTAGGAGCAAATTCTTTAAAATTATGACATTTTGCAATTATTTTTAGTTGTATTTTAAATTCCACAAGTTGCCTTCCACACCATCTTTTCATTACAGCAGAACCAGGCTACTAGAAAAATGGCAAGGATAAGAAGACTTCAAAGGTGCTTTTCAGGATTGTCTTACAGATCATTGACAGTTCACAATCTCCAGCTCCATTTCCCCCGTGTGCTTCATTAAAGCTTGAGGTGGGACTTAGTTAGAGGAACTAGCTTCCCCTAGGGGGGAAACAGAAGAGGTGGACAGTCCTGCATGGCACATCTCTAGTTGTAACATGGTTTGTGGCTGCTTTAATCGAATTGCCCCACTCTATAAGATGCAGACTCACTGGAATTCAAAACAGATGTCCTCCGAGTCCTTCTTGAAAGAACTGCTATTAATTTGCCTTTCTGAGTCAACCCCTATGGAAGCATTAAAGTCACCATCAAATCAGAATTGACAATTCTTTCTTTTTTATGGAATACTGCAGTAATTATAAGGCGCAGTGAATAAGACCCAGAGAGACCCAGGTTCGAATCCACTGTGAGACACCAATGTGTCCCTGAGCAAAACGCTTAACCCCTAGTTGCTCTAGAGGCGTGCGACCTCTGACATATATGGGTCAGTGACGTTTTAGAATTTCAAAACAGTAAAAAAATAAAAATTAAAGGACAAAGTAAATATAGCATTTTTTGTGTACATCTATGTGTATATTTTTTGTTTTTATTAGTGCCCTTTATAAAAAATAACAATATATGACATTTTAATGTGTTTCTTTGTATACAGTCCTTGAAAATGTCATACGGTAAAACGAAGTGATTTTTAGGAATAAATTAAATTTAATATTCATGACACAGTTAAAAACAACCATGAATGTAATAGTTGATCTGTAAGTATTATATAACAAGTTGCAAAATATAACCACCTACACCACAAATACTAGATATTTTGTTTTTTAACAACCACAGCATGTCATCTATGGACATTTGTTCTATTTTTTTGCAAGAAATTAGTCAAAAATGCCTTGAAGTTATATATATGTGTATATCATACTAGCTCTCCTCCATTATTTTCATGAACCTTGTAAACAAACAAAGTATCTATTTTTATTTCTTTTAAAATTCAATGTTTTACCATATGACATATTTTGTTTTACCGTATGACATAGTACAATTTCAATGTTTCATTGCATTTTTAATGTAATAAATTGATGTAGGCCAATTCAAAATGATTTCAAAGAAACAGGCATCTCAAGTGAACCTTTTTTTTAACAGTAGAATATATTTCCCAACACATGAAAATTTCTTTTAGTCAACTCAACTCTCTTTCAGTACAAGGAACACATGGGACGTGCTATATGTAAAACATGACAATATCAGTTAGATTTACAACTGTGAGATACACACACACACACACGTGAATAATATATCTACAGTGGGGCCAAAAAGTATTTAGTAAGCCACTGATTGTGCAAGTTCTCCAACTTAGAATAATGAGAGAGGTCTGTTATTTTCATCATAGGTACACTTCAACTATGAGAGACAAAATGAGAAATAAAATCCAGGAAATCACATTAGGATTTTTAAAGAATTTATTTGTAAATTATGGTGGAAAATAAGTATTTGGTCAATAACAAAAGTTAAACTCAATACTTTGTAACATAACCTTTGTTGGCAATGACAGAGGTCAAACGTTTCCTGTAAGTCTTCACCAGGTTTGCACACACTGTAGCTGGTGTTTACAGTGTTTACTTTGTCTCTCATATTTGAAGTGTTCCTATGATGAAAATTACAGACCTCTCTCAACATTCTAAGTTGGAGAACTTGCACAATCAGTGGCTGACTAAATACTTTTTGGCCCCACTGTATATAAAGCCACTTTCCAGAAACATTGTGATGCTGACTTCAACTCAGGCCTATAGATAAGATACTGCCTATACTGACTAAACTGGCACATCCTAACATTACTGGCATCATATACTCTCACATCATATACCCTTTCCCTCCTCTTGGCTAGGTTCTCCTCTCTAGCTGCAGGATCTGCCCTTAGCTTTGCACGGAAACATGCACCCCTCTCCTTACTAGAAAAAGGCATCTGTAATAATGTGAAAAAATGCTTAAAATAGGCAGAAATATATTATATATGTTAATATTAATTCATAGTAGTCATACAAACTATATATGTTATATAACTATTAAGAAATAACAGTTAAATGCTCTGTGTCATATGGTATAACAACATGTCATACGGTAAAATCGTTTGTCTGTATGACATTTTTTGTTTGCCCTTATGACAATTTTGTGCTGTGTCATTTATAACAGGCAGTTGCTTGGCCACCTCCTTCCATCTTTACCCTTTACCTTGACTTTTAAACTTTATATTTCACCTGTAAATAAATATTTTTTCAAATTTTAAATGTTTTAAACCCTTTTTTGACGTTTGACCATATGACACCCAAATCTGTGACACATGTAACTCACTTGGAAAAGGTGAAATTACCCCAAATGTAGGAGCAAAATCTTAAACTTGCCTTCAACTTGGCTGGTCTTCAGGGGTCCTCTGAGTAATGTCATCATATTTCACATGACTTAAGTCATTAATATCCAGTTCCAAAATGGCTTCTAAACTTTGTTTTACCGTATGACATAGGGAAAATGTGTTTTTGCGGAACAATTTGTTTTAGATACAAATGACATTTCTGAAAGGACTATCTTACTGATACTTTAATATGCTTATCTTAAGACTTGAAAAAATATGCCAAATGAAAAATTGTATCATTTTTAAACATTTTTAATAATTTTAAATACAATTGTCTTAAATAACTTTAAGTGAATTCCGTTTGTCCGTATGACATTTGACCACATTAATAGTCTAAAAATTACCTATTTTTGAAATTTCACACAATTAAGAACAGTGAGGAGGACAGATGATGTGAGATTAAAACATGTATATAATTTTAAACCTATTTTATATTATTATATAATATTTATTGCTCCTGGAAGTGCAAATCAGTGCGGCACGTCACTGACCCATATAGCAATTGTAAGTTGCTTTGGATAAAAGCGTCAAATGAATAAATGTAAATGTTATATGGAATGAATGGGGAAGGAAAGATTATTAAAACTTCCGTTTCATTCTGACTTTAACCTTTCAGCAGGCCATGCTGACTACGTGCTCTGCAGAGCGACTCGCTCTAGGGACTAATGCAGAGCTCACACAAGATCTTTTGATATACTGTCGACTTTTGCTGCACTGTTACATTTTCTGTGTACTAAATAGTGTTGACGCATAAAAAAATATGACATGCAATATGTCTTTAGTCTCTACATGAAAACATGAGTAGGAAAGTAACACTGTTAAATTATCAATAATGCATCAATGTTTTCTAAAAAGAAACATCAAAAAGGAATGGCTGCATGAGTTATGCACTGAAACAGGTATTGGTTTAACGATAAACATTTTATTTTTACATTTTCATACCGTTTCTACAGTGTTAATCTGTAGACCTAAGCATGTACACTCACCTAAAGGATTATTAGGAACACCATACTAATACTGTGTTTGACCCCCTTTCACCTTCAGAACTGCCTTAATTCTACGTGGCGTTGATTCAACAAGGTTCTGAAAGCATTCTTTAAAAATGTTGGACTATATTGATAGGATAGCATCTTGCAGTTGATGGAGATTTGTGGGATGCACATCCAGGACACGAGGCTCCCGTTCCACCACATCCCAGAGATGCTCTATTGGGTTGAGATCTGGTGACTGTGGGGGCCATTTTAGTACAGTGAACCCATTGTCATGTTGAAGAAACCAATTTGAAATGATTCCAGCTTCGTGACATTGGTGCATTATCCTGCTGGAAGTAGCCATCAGAGGATGGGTACATGGTGGCCATAAAAGGATGGACATGGTCAGAAACAATGCTCAGGTAAGTCGTGGCATTTAAACGATGCCCAATTGGCACTAAGGGCCTAAAGTGTGCCAAGAAAACATCCTCCACACCATTACACCACCACCACCAGCCTGCACAGTGGTAAGAAGGCATGATGGATCCATGTTCTCATTCTGTTAAACGCCAAATTTTGACTCTACCATCTGAATGTCTCAATAGAAATCGAGATGCATCAGACCATGCAACATATGTCCAGTCTTCAATGATCCAATTTTAAAATTTTATTTGTAGTGGAGATGAGTGGTACCTGGTGGGGTCTTCTGCTGTTGTAGCCCATCCGCCTCAAGGTTGTGCGTTGTGGCTTCACAAATGCTTTGCTGCATACCTCGGTTGTAACGAGTGGTTATTTCAGTCAAAGTTGCTCTTCTATCAGCTTGAATCAGTCTCTGACCTCTAGCATCAACAAGGCATTTCCGCCCACAGGACTGCCTCATACTGGATGTTTTTCCCTTTTCACACCCTTCTTTGTACCCCAGAAACCCTAGAAATGGGTTGTGTGTGAAAATCCCAGTTACTGAGCAGATTGTGAAATACTCAGACCGGCCCGCCTGGCACCGACAACCATGCCATGCTCAAAATTGCTTAAATCACCTTTCTTTCCCATTCTGACTTTGGAGTTCAGGAGATTGTCTTGACCAGGACCACACCCCTTGAAGCAACTGCCATGTGATTGGTTGATAATTGCATTAATAAGAAATTGAACAGGTGTTCCTAATAATCATTTTGGTGAGTGTACATTGGTGTTTTAAATATAGGCTTTTTAATATTATGTGAGTGCCTGGACGTATGTATTTATTTAATGAAACATCCACTATATTTATGTGTCAGTTTGTATTGTGTTGTGAGGAAGTAGGCAATCTACTTTATTGTAGATGTTGTTTGGTTACAATACTTGAAGGTGTTACAAGTTTCAAGAGTAGGCTTACAACTATATGTGTAAGCTCTGGGAAAGTTGACGTTTTTTATTTTATCTTTTAAAATGCAGCCGTAGGAGTGAGTTTGTGTTACCTCTCAAGATCCGATTCTGACATGTCTCTTATAAGTGCAGACCCTCAATTGTGCTTCTTGTATCTTAGCAACCAAGGCCTGTTCTTGCAAACAACATCCAGAAGCACTCAGGTCTTCCCTGTGAGAGGACCCCTGCTTTTCATCTCTTAACCACCTCCAGTGAATGTGCGATCTTACCAGAGGTTCAAATTGAGATAATTAAGGTGCAAGTGCCCCTGGTGCCGTGGGCCTTTTCTCTCTTCTCTCCCCCCTTGTGTTGTTTTTTTTTCTTTCCTTTTGTCAAGGTATATATGAAGATAATCAAGCTCTGATGTGTGTGGGTGGCTGCTCTCTTAAACAATGGCTGCAGTATATGGCTTATAGTTATAATAGGTGTCTTATTTGTAGCCACATCTTGAGGCACATTACAAAGTTATTTATATATATATATATATATATATATATATGTCATATATATGTCATATATATGTAAATAAGATGTCTTATTTGTAGCCACATCTTGAGGCACATTACAAAGTTATTTTTATATATATATATATATATATATATATATATATATATATATGTGTGTGTGTGTATATGTAGATATGTGTATTTTGTATATCTATATAAATACACACATGCATACAGTATATGAAAAATATTATTTATATATAAAATATTTATATATAATATAAATTACATATAATCTATATACAGTATATACATAAATATTTCTTAAGTATATACAAGCATGTGTGTGTATTTGTATATATAAAATAATTATACACAGTGCACCCACATATATTATGTAAACACAAACTTTTATTTTGGATGCGATTAATCGCGATTAACTAAATATTGATTTTTTTTTTGTGGTCACATAGCAAGTGCCAAAACCTTTACCAAGTTTTGTACCATTCAGAGGAAGTAAAAAATTATTAAAATGAAAATATTTTTGTCAACTGAGGGATATTACATACGTACATATGCATGAATACATACATTAAATCAACAAAAACTTTTGTTTGTTAGATGTGATTAATCTATGTGATGGCATTTATACACACACACACATTTAATATATTTTATATATATATATATATATATATATATATATATATATATGTATATATAGCTTAAGAGCTCTACTATACTATGCACAATAAAAGAGAAATAAACATTAAACACAGGATGAATGACGCTTCCTCAAACACACAATGACCCCAAACTACATTTTTAAAGGCGCTACTGTCAAACTGGGACACATTTATTGGGATTATTACTTAAAACACATTACATTGTTATTCAGGCCTTATAAATTAAATACACAATAGCAATATAAACAACAATATAAACAATGACAACAAGTCAATAATATAAACTTCACTTTGTTAAGAAGGGGTGCAGGGACAGCAGATTCAACCCACCCCCTCCATCGCCTGCCCACAATTTTATATTGCTTATTTCATACAAATTTAATTACATGATTATTATCATCATTAATATTATTCTGTCAATCTGAAGTTAGCAAATTAATTTGCCAGCTATCTTTTTTATTTGCATCTTTTTTAATGCAAACATATTGTATGAACAAAAACGTATAGGGTTACATGCAGGCTTGTGTCTTCTGAACCATCTCCGTTGACGCATTTAGTTGCGTAACTTTGCGATCTTGAAACATTTTCCATGTTGATTTCTAACTATCGCTCAACATCTCAACACTCTCAACACATTTTCGGTTCTTGAATTGATGAATCTGATGAGTTACATGAAATAAACAGTATTTGGATTAATATATTGGCAGACATCTGGTCATTTTCATTGTTGATATTTTGTCAATATTTAGCAACCACTCTCTACTGCTCTCACACAAGATGAATGCGAGATGCACCACACATGGAGCCGATTATTTCTGTGGAGACTCTGGAATGCATCCGGATTCAAACCAAACTTGGCATGTTATTTTTATTGCAGAACCACCCTCTGTTTCTCCTTTATTTGTCACCCATCTTTCTCTAATTTGCTCTCAGAAATAAGCGTTGTTGCCGCCTACAAAATGTGTATTTGTTGTTAGATCCACATAGTGTTGTCAAATCATGTATGTGCTAATTTTATAACTGTACATGGGAGGCTGAATCTACTGGATGTAGGCTGATATTCAATATGTTTGTCATTGTAATTTTAGTGTCAACCTGGTGTGTGAGTTGCCTCTTTTAATTTCTTTTTTTAAAATAAATGTTGGGGCAAGTATCATATTATCAGTATTTTATGTTTGTGTACATTATAAAACAGTAGCAATATTATTTATGTATAATTGAACAGAACCAGTCTAAAGTTTGGACACACTTTCCCATTCGTGCGTACAAACTTTTGACTGGTACTGTATATATAACACACAGTACATAAACAGAATATATAAACAGATGTTTTGCAATGATTACTCAAATGTGGTGTTCAAACACTTGTTGTGTGACAAAGAAAATGGAGGCAGGGTGAATGTTTGAATGAGAATGATACATTTGAGCTGTATAGTTTGCATATTATATTCTAAATACTGTTGCATAATCTTCACTAATGACTTTGTCTTTTAATTTAGTCACGCTATATAAAAAACAAATTGTATCAATAAATGTATCAAAAGTGTCAATGGCAAAACCTTAATTCCTCTACTCTCTACCAGTGCAGGAAGAACTCCGATCTTTTAACTAAAATAAAAGTAACACCATAATGAAAACGTGTTTAATTACACATAGCCTACAGTTCTTTTATGCTATTTTAAATAAGATTTACGCCGATTTACGTCACGGTTCTTAAAAATGCATGCGAATTTGAAACAATACTTTAATAAAATGATATATGGTATTAAACTCTAAAGTAATAATGAAAGCAGTAGAGCACATATCCATATTTTTTACTATGCCTAATCTAAGGTAAAATTATAAGGAATTTCAGAGTATATATATTGTGTACTCAGCCTGAAATTCCCCTCCATCATTGAAAAAAACAATCATACGAGCAATAGCCCTCAACCTCTTTCTCAGAATAAAATCCACGCAGGACTCTTCTTCTGCCATCACCAACATATCCATGTGGGCAGTTCTTGTATAATTCATTGCAGTGCAAGCAAAGAGTCAAGGAGTACGGCATCCGGAACTTATATTCTCTGGAAAATGCACTTCAGTTCACAATACCTAATTTAGATAAAATACAGAAAAAAACTAAGGCATTAACATTCATACGGTCATACAAGGAATTTCTTTTTTATACATTTTAAACATTATAGGAAAATGTTAGACAAGATATGCTTGAGTGTTATTCGCTTTGACTGTAATGTACTAAGAGACTTACTTTATTTATGAACAACATAGTTTAATTTGGCTTGAGAAAGCCTATCCTAAAAGTTTGAAATAGTTTTAAAAGCTTGAAGTTTGAAGGTTTTCAGTTTGAAGATCAAAGTAGTTTTCAAGCTGAAAGTTTTGAAGGCAACACAGTTTATCATAGGCAGATAGACAGACTTTCTCAAGTACCTTTTACAGTACTCACAACTTAGGTTTAAAGAACTTACTGTCCAGCCTTACAAAGTGGACCTATTCTTTGAATTTGGGCTCACTGACAACGTCTCCAGAAAGCCACATCAACGCTGTCCGTGACGATTTCCATCAGGATCCGCCACAGGATGTCAGTTGCCAACAGTCAGTCCAAAATGTAACTTTACATACGACTTATTAAAAAGGATAACTGATAAATTTGACAGGAGTTTATACTGCGCTTACCTTGGTCAAAAAATAAACAGGCAGGGGGGTTTCATCTCCTCTAAATTGGAGGGTAAGAACAAGATTTGTTCTTACATCATTTTTTTTCTCACATCATTTTTTTTTCATCAAGCTTTTACATCATTTTCAAATCCCTGTTATTTACGGTTCAAGATTTAAAGGGATAGATCAGAATTTTTGCTATATGTTTTAGCTTACCTCAAGGGCATCCAAGATGTAGGTGTCTTTAAGAACAAACTGTCTTCTTGAGACTTAAAATTTTAAACATTTTAAGGTCATACGGCGAAAGAAAGCAACTCCGGAAAGAGTAGAGAGAGCAGGTATTGGAAAAACGCTTACATCTTGTATGCCCTTGAGGCAAGCTAAAACATACCAAAAATTAATTTTAAAGTGAACTATCCCTTTAAAGTGGGAACCAATTCCTGCTCTCTCTACTCTCCTCTTTTTCCAGAGTTGCTTTCTTTCAGTGTCTGACCTTCAAATGTTTAAAATTTTAAGTCTCATGAAGACAGTTTGTTCTTTAAAAAAAAAAAAAAAAAAAAAAATATATATATATATATATATATATATATATATATATATATATATATATATATATATATATATTTTTAATCAAATTTTTATTGAGTCAAGACAGTTTGTTCTTAATGACATCCCCAGGGCCATAATTGAAATCCACTTGTTTAGATTAATGAATTTATTAGCAATAAAAACACTTTTTAAACTGCTAAATTTAAGCATTTGGTAACTTAATTGAAACTTCAATGAACAGTTTTAGTGGCAAAAAGTTCAAATGTGGATTAAAAAAAGGAGGAAAAACAAACCTCAAGGGAGCAGACACCACCTCCTGATGCAAGGCATGTCAGGCTGAGTTAAAAATATACAATCTGTAAGTTTACTTTTAATGATATGGGGGTTTCCATTGCATATTTCACTTACCTCTGTAAAATCAAAGGCCCCTGCTGTCACAAAGCTCAGTGAATACTGATATGGTAAACATTACAAATAGATTTGCTCAGATACTGGATATATGCTTAGTAAGCAACACATCAGTTTTATAAACTAAGACACCACAGCTGTTGCGTTGATGTTGTCGTGGAAGGCCCTGTTAATCCCTGTTAAACAAGTTCCAATGCTTTTACTAGTTATTTATTCAAATGAATATTGGTACCGTGATTTGTGGAATGTTTCTGTGATGACAAAACAGTTACTGCACTGAATCAAACAAAACAATACAAGAGAACTGAAATGTGAGGCAGAACCAGAACTTGGCATGAGTATTAGATGATCATTTTATTGACACTTTACAAAAAAAGTGAATTGAAAACATAATTCGATCCTAAGTCAGTTGAACAAGTGAAAAGCTTTAATGTTTAATGGCCACAATTGTATTCAAATGTGGTTAAGAACGACCACAATCTTATAAAAATGTGGTTAAGAACGACCAAAATCTCTTTCAAAATGTGGTTAAGAACGACCAAAATCTCCTAACTCCGAATAGTGCACTAAAAACCTGTAGATGAGCACTTATTCTTCCTTATTGAATGTTTTGCCGTGCAGAGGATCAAGGAAACAAATATCTTGCTCTCCAGGCTTCATAATCTGTTGTTATGTCACAATATATACACCGAAAGACAATTGCAGTTTATATTATCTAAAAATTATCCAGACATAAGTTATCCCAGGTATACACTACAGATTTAGAACGACTTACACAAACCATCCAATGTCCTGTAATCCATGTTGGGAAGATAGTCGTCGATGTTTTCATCCACCTTGAAAACGAATAATATCGGTCATCACTGAAATTTAGAAACTTTGACTGGGTTTCATATTAAACAGAACTGAATATAATACATACAGGCAGGTGTAGAAGTTGCTCTTCAAGAGTGCTGTTTGGCCATGTTTCAATTTGATGTGAACTGGCCAAAAAAAAACAAAAAAACATTCACATTCTGTATGGAAAATTGAACATACTTTAATTTAACCTAAGGCAAAATTGAAAATTGAAATCAAAATTTAACCTAAGGAAAAATCATTTTAAGTACAACATCTGGGAGTATTAACATTCTGACTGCTGTAAACACATCTGTAAAAGTATGTGTATTTCTGCTAAGTGGCTGCTTAAAGGTATAGTTCACCAATACAAATTTTGGTGTATGAGTATACCAGTACTTGCGTTCATTGTATTGAAAATATTTAAGCAGCTAAAGTAAATTGAGCAAAAAAACAATATTATTTAGACTATTTGACTATTTCACCTGTGATTTTGTTATGGTCTCTACCACGTAGTTTCAGGCAACAGTTGAGAATCTGCGTTTTAATAAAATATAGAAACTCAATATAATATACTTTCACCATTAATTGCTGTATTAAAATATAATGTCTTTGAACTGTGTACCGTTCCCTCAATGTCTCTTTCCGGTCCCAGGCAGCACAGGTCTAGCGTTGTGTTGTATACAGTTGCCAATAGCTCATCTTTGCACTTTCTGACATCCAAAGCATTGTTTAGCTAACATTCAGATTGAAATACATAAATACTTAGGCTGATGAACAGTATTTTGTAAAGATAAAGTCCCTGAAAATCACTTAACAACTTCTGTTGCATCTCATTTGACATGGCCCCCCAAAATGTTTTGCTTGATTTAACAATGTTCAGGCTTGACACCACAGGACTTGGACAAAGTCTTGGGTCACACTGCGACTGGACAGCTGTACATAAGTAAAAGATCAAATGAATTCACTTAAAATGTTAGCAAATCTTCAATGAGTTGAAGAAAAACCTTAACCTGTATGCATTTCATTCTCATTTAGAGTTGTATTCAAAGTTTGGATTGTGTTTGGATAATTTGGTCCCACATTTGGTTCTGGTTCTGCTCCCACTCAGCTGTTATACAAATATAGTTGGTACAATTAATAGAAGAATGATTAGGACTGTCACTGAACAATTTCTTGATTGTTCCAACTTCCTGTTCCATGTGAGATTCCGGTGGTGAAGGATGTTTCGAGCAAGAAAATGTGTCTTAACATATTCATGAAGTAATTGTTTCTCTTTACAAAACAACTGACTTTTGATCTTTCCAGCCAGCTTTGGTACAAGACCAATAGTGTTGCTTTGGTAGAAAACGTCACACAGGCAATAGTGCTCTGAGGACCCTGTCAATGGGTGGCAGTCAGGATCCATAGGTTTTTGTCTGTGAGCCAGCCAGGGAAGATGAATTTTAGCTTTCCTTATTTTGCTTTTTTATGTTTTCAGAGGAGGGGTCTTGTACTGTGACCCTCAAAGGGATGGAAAGGTGGGTGAAGTGGTTTTCGATTATTTGTGTGTGCCACTAATCCTCTAGGGTAATCATAAATTGTGATATTTGGAAAGTGTTTCCAAGACAAGAGAAGATCTGCAAAGTCACGGGGACTCTCTGCTCTCAAGTTAAATTGAATATAGAGTACACATTATTACACCCAGGCCACCTAAAAGCATACAACACAATTGATTGAAAACCACTTTTTCAGAATCGGTGAAATCAGGGGTCCAGACTGTGACCAAATTGGTAGCATATGCGACCATTTTTTTGAGAATGTGCAAGTTAAAATTTTATGTGGTCGCATATGTGTGAGTGGACGCTCGCTTGCGCAAGAGAACGCCGTTGTATCAGCTGCTGCAGTCCGTAACCTATGTTCAAACTGATCGAGTCGGCTACTTCATGAATCCATTTTCCAAACCTCAGTACGCCTATAATAAGTGTTTGTATTCAGACTATTTTATCCCGGGGTCGACTCGGATGCGGATTTGCCCAGTGCCTGGGTGACTCGCCATAGACTTTAATGGAGAAAAGTAGCTCCGGCTACAGTGTTCTTCGACAAGACACGTGCAGTTTATTAATTGATGAACGTAGACGTCACGCGCATTGCACACTAATGGTGAAATACGCTAATTACGAATTCACGAATGAAGGCATATAAAAATGAAAATGTCTCACGAAACAGAGTGCCCCTACGTCTTTTCAGCAGTTAGACGAGAGTAATCGCTCGACTGAGGAAAAGGAAATTATTATAAAATGCAGAAGGTAAGGAGTGTGAGATTTCTGATTTTTGTTACAACTATAAACTTTGATAACGAAAAATCTGTATTAGCTTATTATACTAATCTTTTAAAATGTAATGCATGAATTTGAATGTTTAATGCTTTTTAAAAGATAGAAAGATGATGCTGATAGAAAGATGATAATAGATAGATAGACAGACAGACAGACAGAAGATTATGATTCAAATGTAAATAGATGGATTGTATATAATTCAAATGTAAAATGCTTAAAATTGCAGATTAAAATTACTGTCCAAAATCCATGAAAATCCTGAAATTTGGCAATGATAATTAATTTATTACAGGTATTTATGCTGAAAGCCAGAAAGCTTTTGCTAACATTGGTCCATTAAAACCACTTTCATCAGCATGCATTGATTAATCCCATGGCATGTAGAAAAAAAAAAAAAAGGTGCGACCAAATTAAATGCTGGTGCGACCAACTGAGAAAGTTGGTAGCACCAGTTCAACCAGTGGAAAAGTTAGTCTGGAGCCCTGGAAATCATTCCAATTACACATATGTTTGTCATATTTGATTAATGTTTATTTTGTAGTACTGTGTTGTTAACTTCATTAACACCAAAAAACATCACTCACCAGAAGCACCTTGTTGTAAGTCACTCTGTTTGACATTTTATTACGAAGCCTGAGAATTAGATCCATTTTGGATCCAACATCATCGACCCCATTCTGCCGACATAACTTTTTCAAATCGAAAATCTGATCAAATATGCAAATTTGTGAGTAGGTTCAGCAAAAATAAATGACTATAAAATTATAATATTTATAAAGAGACCCTGTACATAACACGGTGCCGGAGCCAACAGTTTAATTTACATTTACATTTATTCATTTAGCTGACACTTTTATCCAAAGCGACTTACAATTGATTTGCACACAGCTGATTTGCAGAACTATTTCAGTAAGACAGTAATAACATGAGTTAGCCTACACAATATAAAACACAAAACTACGTATTTTGAACACCCGGTAGAATTAATAATTAATCATTCTGAAAAGCAAGTTGTGATTCTGAAAAGCAAGTTGGTCGAATCGTCAAGAAGTTATACTGCAATCATCAAGAAGTTATACTGCTGTTGTATCACTGTGGTGATTTTAACCACTTTGAAAGTGTTCACTACGAGAATTACATTTACATTTATTCATTTAGCTGACGCTTTTATCCAAAGCGACTTACAATTGCTATATATGTCAGAGGTCGCACGCCTCTAGAGCAACTGGGTTTAGTGTCTTGCTCAGGGACACATTGGTGTCTCACAGTGGATTCAAACCCAGGACTCTCACACCAGAGGTGTGTGTCTTATCCACTGTACCATTACTACCCCATGTTTAATGATAGCTTAGTGTGGTAAATACCCTTCTGAACAATTTAAACAACTATTTACCTTGAGGTGGAGAAGCTTTGTTTTGGTTCATTGTATTTCTCCCATTATTAAAGTCCCCGTGAACCGGAAGTTGCAAACGACTTTTCTCCAGTGTTGTGACGTATTTCCGAGAGAAACGGAATACTAAATGAGGCAAAATAGTGGGCGTGGCTTTTTTTCCAACTAGCACCTGATTGGATCTAGAAAAATGGGTGTTTCATTCTGAAATGGAGGATGACGCAAGTTTACACACGCTGTCAATCAATGCTCGCTCAGCGCTCGCAAACACACAGTAGCTGTCAGTTGGAGGGGTGTGGTTGTAGATGTTAAGGAGACACCCAAACCGTAAAGCCTACATCATCGGGCAGGGTCCTCCATTGCAGAGGGGAGGGGCATTTTCAAAATTTGATTAAAGATTACGAAGCCAAAAAATGTTTTTGTGTGGATTGACTTGCATGTATGAATTGTTCACCACAAAATGATCAATTTAGGCAAACAAAGTATGTTCAATTTTGATTTCATGGGGACTTTAACAATTACAAAGTTAGAATCCCAGGTTTTTAAGTAGAGATCACTATTCCATATTTGTTTGTTACTGGATATTCTGCATTTTTCTTCTTAGTAGTTGCTGAATCTGAACGGTTTAGAGTCTTGTTGTAACCAAGCCATTTAGTGTGATCAGAAGCAGATGCCGTCTTCACTCTAGAAATAAATTGTTGGTCCCTAAGCCAGTTCCAATGTTTGCATCATTGCTCATTTTTACTGTCAGGTTCCTGAACAGTCTTCAAAAGTTGTCCAAGCCCTTTCCATAGCACTGTCACTATTGCAAAAGGTGGAGGGAAGCCAGTTGGCCTTGTTTTCATTTTCATTTTTGTATGGCAAGCAGCAATAAGCAGTTTCTCACAATATTTTGGGTGTGGAGAACACTCTCAAACACTTGTACCTTAAATATGTTCCACAAACCATTTGGTGAAATCATGTTATTGAAGAAATGGCTCTGTAGAACAGCTCAAAGAGCACGGACGGGCGTAGATTCAGGTCAGGAGATGACAGAGTCAAGAGGAACTTATAGCTAAACACTCAAATGTGATCAGCGCTTGCTTTGGCGACCTCACTAATGCAGAACAAAAGAAAAGTGTGATTCAAGTTATTCCAGAATCCAGATCATCAGGCTTTAAATTAGAAATGTAGGCTACATACTGAACTGAACTGTTTTTTTTTTCTTTCTGACATTCCTCGAAGAGCACAAGTTACAATTCATATTCTCTTTCTCTCTCACCACTTTCCAGGAAGAGAAACTCTCCTTCTTTGTGGCAGGCAAATGACCTCTTTTGCCAATATTCAAATCATTTTAATATGAAATTATCAATTATTTGTTTTTCTTTGTTTTTGTTGCCTTACAGCGCCTCGCACAATGTCATTATCTGTGTGAGGCGACTTTGTTGTCAGGAAAGCTCAAAAAAAAATTTGTATATGTGGTCTATTTCAGGGTTAGAAATGTGCGCTGTTCAGTGGACTAGATCTAATCTAATTAGCAGGTAAAGCATTCAAATGTGCAGAGTTTGTTTAAAATAAAAAAGCGTCACATTGCGGTTGACAGCTGTTATAGTTTCCATTTAGTCTTGAAAACAAATGATGCTTTGCAGAGGACATCATTTATAAAAGTAGTAATAATAGTAATGTAATACTGTAATTTCAGATGATTCTAGATAGTGGGATTGTAGTTGATAAATGTTTACAGTATGTGTGTGTAATGGATGGTATATCCACATGAATAATGTTTTTTGGCCTCTTTACTTTATCGTTCTAAAGAGATGCTATAAAATGGTCCTCTGCAAAAGAAAAAGCTCACCCACATAACAGATGCCATTTTGTAAATAACCCGGTCCTACTGACTAAGGAACAGATTTCAAGTTTGATGTCACAAAGATTTAATTTGCTTCTCACTCTAGCAGTTGCTTGCTGTTGGAGTGAGAGATGACGTGTTTCTTGACATATTTTACTAGAAAAGGTGTAATGAACGCCATTTTGGCCTTGAAAGTCGTGAGCTGAAAAAGAAGTAGGCCTATATTTGTTCAGAATGATGACACATTATACAGTTTAAAAATGTTTGTAGTTTTTAAAGGAATTTTTGAAAACGCTACTGTTAATTGGTTGACCACAAGTGTAACACCTTTGCAATAAAGTTCATTAGTTAACTAAATTAACAAGAGATAAAAAATACTTTACTAATAGATTATTAAAATCAAAGGTTGTATCGGTTAATATTATTTTATAAAAATACACATGCTCTTTGTTAGTTCATGTTAGCTCAAGTCCATTTAATTATTGTTAACAAAGATTAGGCTGCTGTCACATGACCGAATGCATGCTCTGATCCAATATAATGAACCGCATCCGATCCGCATCCGTCTCAATGGTTTATGTTCTCTACGTTCAACATATCCGACTATGTTTAGGATACTCACCAACATAGATATTGACAATTTTGTGTGTGTTTGTATGTTCAAGCACAAGGCATGTAGAAGAATTCAGTTTCAGTCATATTTATTGCATTATTTTAGTGTTGTGTATTACCCTGATGGTGTTTGGTCTTTGTGCGCATGTACCTCATGGGCACCATCTAGCCTTTTTAGCCATTATATATAATAATTGGTTTTAAGGCCACTTATAATGAACTCTGATTCATCATGTAGCTTTCTATTGTTTCATGCGTAAATGGTGGATCTGTACATTTAAAGGTAAAAAATTATATTAAATGTGGTTATACTGTATGTTTGTAAAATATACAAGTGCCAATATGCCATCCTGTAAATTTAATGAAAAAAAAAAAAAACGTCAGTTTTTTACTTCTGGTGATTTTCTTTACAGTGTAAATATCAATCAATCAACTTTATTCCAGACACAAAGGTCCATAGAGACAACACAGTACAGATATTTAAATAAATAAATAACAATACAAACAGTTAAAAACAGTAAAATTGAAGAGGCATCATTTATAAAACACGTACAGGCTTCGAGTCCAATGTTTCCAAAAGGAAGATGTATGGCTTGTGTCACTCTTAGAAACATCAGTTATAGACACAATGATCATATTCTTAGACCGTGTCAGTCTGCACATGAAACAATACATACACTTTCTTAAAACAGCCTTAAAAGTGGGCACATTGTTAGCCACAAACATTTTACTGGCACTACTCCCCCTAGGAATTTTAAGCACAATCCTCAGCGCATCATTATAAGCCACGTTAAGTTTTTTCATTTTTGACTCACTAAAATTACACCACAGGTGGGCTGTATACAGTGAAGTGCAATAGGTTATGAAGAGTGAGATTTTAACATCAGGAGTGCACATGTGGAATTTGCGTGCCAGCATGTTAGCCTGCCCATACAGTTTTCCACACTGACTCTGCACATCATCATCATCACAGAGGTCATCTCTTATCACATGGCCCAGATATTTCATTTTTTTTACAACCTCTAGGGGTTCACCAGCCAATAAAAAAAAAGGATAGACACATTTCATATCCTCCCTGGTTCTGGCGATCAGTACCACACTCTTCATTGAGTTAAATTTTATATGAAACATTGTAACACCAAACATCTAAATAATAAAGTATTTAAAAAATACACCGGTCTAAATTGTAGCTGCAGCCACTTTTTTGTTTATTTAAATTATTTAATATTCATTTTTAATTATGTAATATTTAAACGTGTAATTAAATAAATATAAAAATATATAAAAATATAAAAAAAATAAAGTAGAATTGCTAGGACATGGTGTGGTGTGTGTATATATATATATATATATATATATATCTGAGGGAGAGAAGAAAGGCCAAGCTCTTTCTCATCTCAAACTGCTGTGATGAAAATTTAATGTGCGCTTCTGCTATCCGTTGCCTTGACTCTACTTTTTCCTCAATCCTCATTTGTTATAACTGGATTGATATTTATAGAAAATATCTCATGAAGCTGATTTTGCATTCCATCGCTCAGCTAAACAGGAAACTTAGTTGGAGTTGGTTGAACTTAGTTGATCTCTTTACGCCTGCCATTTGCTAGATTAAAAGTTATCATTATTAAAGGTGCAAAACGCAAGTATCTAAGAGTTTTTGCAGAACTATGCCCCCTCTGGCGACAAGCGAAACTGCAACTAGAGATGTGCGCACTCATGGAACACACACATACTTGCAGGAGCTGTTCATAACCAAAGGAGCATCAGCCGCACTCTGTGCGACACACATCTTTTGTAACAGTCATAATGAGGTAATACAATTATAAATCTGCAAGTCATTTAAAATAGCCTATATGAAAGGAAATGCATTTGAGTAAATTACACACTTATGTGTGTGTCTGAGGGGAAAACGGGGGTAGTAGAAAACTTCGGTTTTTGCTTCCATCTATCTCCATGTTGAACTGTTTTATGTGCTTACTGTATCCACTTATGATTGTATTATTATGGAAACAAGTTCATGAACAATATAATTACTTTGTATAGGACCTGTTTGAGCCCTAGAGCAGACAGGAGATCTCTCCGTTTGTTGAATGCCTTCCCGATGTTGACTCATCTTATTCCGACGCCTGGCACTGGAAATTGTCTGATGAAGGGCTTGTGGCCCGAAACGTAACATACACACGTGGTGAGCAACCATTACATTTTCGTAGGAGCATCTTCTGGTGTGCGGACTTAATTGTTTACTTCTGTCTCATATAGACACCTGTCTCAGGTGCAGTTCGACGATTTGGGAAAATAAAAGCCCGGGCTATTATTCGAAGTTTTACGGAAATACAACAAAATATCTTGTAGCTATAGACTTTTGTTGTCCCGCCCCTTTTCATCGCTGTGCAATTCGTTGTGTACTGTCTTCTGATTCATATTTACGCTGCATGAAGGTAAGATCTTGCTGAATTTATGAATTTTAAACATTGTAATGTGAAGTTATTATGAGTATTATAATAAATAAATATACTTCATCACCAGATAATTACTCTTTGACTGCAATGCTATAGAAATATACACAGCTACTGCAAAAACTGAAGTTCAAACACAAAATTGTAAAGATGGCTGTGTGCTTGTTTCTCTAGTGCACAGGTCTATCTTAAAATAAAAATCTATAAAGTCAAAGCTTCACACGTGAAACTCCATGTTTTCAGAGACTGAAGTTTGTTCTCCCATAGTTTTTAGACTCCCACACTCAGTTTTGGTGTCTCTGGAGAATCTGCAGCCATTTTTAACTCGCGTCTCTAGATTGTTGTAAAAATATTCTGTAATCTCAGCCCAATCAATCCCAATGGAAATGTTTTGGCCAAAACGCTTATCGGTCAGCTCCCTTCTTATTCACGGCCAGTCAAAAGTTAGGACATACCTACCATCAGTCTTTATTTATAATTTTTTTAAAAAGAGCCTAGGTTTAGAGCCTGTCTTTGCGTATACAAAAGGACTGACACTGAAGCATTTTATGCCACAAAAGTTGATTAACACATCTGAAGTATGCAGAGCATTTGGAAAATCAGTAAGCATGAAACGTTTTTGACAAAAGATGTGCAATGTCTGATTAAAAAGATATATATATATATATTATATAAAAACCCTACCAGTACATGTCAGTGTTGTAGCAAATAAAACCCAAATGTCTCAGGGGACAGAGACATTCAGTGTGGCTTGGTAGGCAGGCATGAAGAAGTTCTCCAGCTCCTGATGGAGACATGGAATAACTCAATTATAATTTTATGGCAAGCCCCAGGACCCCCATCATGACAGCCTTTCACAGATACTTAGACCTGGAGCACTTGGGAAATGCATCAATAAACATTTAAAGGGAGACTCCACCCAAAAATTGACATTCTGTCATCATTTACTTACCCTCATGTCACTCCAAACCTGTATTACTTGAATGTTTAGGGAAAATTTTAAGTATTTTTTTCATGCAATTACGAAGGGGACTGAAGGATGCAAATGCACTTTAAAAAAAAAGGATGCAAATACACTAAAAAGTATCATCAGTGCACCAATTCATGTTGACATTGAGTCAACCAGATGAACAAATCCTTAATTGTTCTAAACTGAATTCATATTTTCAAGAATTTCTTGAGTCATAGAGATTTGGAATGACATGAGGGTGTTTATTTTTGGACGAACCATCCCTTTAAGTTATGCCTTTTTGAGCTATTTCTGATTATTTATTAGAGAAGTTAATAAATGCTCATCTCCCCCTAATGCTTCTGTAATACTTTACATTGATTTGATAAAGCTGACTCATTGTGTTACCAAATATAGCTTAGACACTCACATGCTGTGTTGTGGATTCTACTGTCATCCAATACTGCATATGACTAGCAAAGTTCAGAGTATTACACTAATTTAACTTAAAATCATTATCAACTAGCCAAAATATTTTGCAAAATGAACATTTGCTTTCAGAAATCCATAGAAAACTGTGTCCACAGAATAATTTTTTTAATGTTCATTTTGCAAAATATTTTGCCTAGTTTATAATGCTTTTAAGTTAAATTAGTGTAATACTCTGAACTGTGTTTAACACTGTCATATTTAAACCATTCCACAGAATTCCAAAGATTTTAACTAAATTATCAGCTCAGAAAATGTGCAAAATGTCTGTAATGCTATGATTCACACTTGCACTACTGCTTAGCATGCCTCAAATTAGTTTCTTACCAGTCCATTTAAAGTAATGGAAAAAAAAAAAAAAACCCTCAGATGCATTAAAACAAAGTGGAAAATTGATGACCTCACCATATCAGTCCTCTGAAACTTGTTTAAAGAGCGTTAGTGTGACGTATGTCCTCCTCTTGCTCCTATTTTGCCTCTCCTTGGTTTTTTTTTCCAGTTTGCCTTAAGTGATTAGGCTGTACAAAACAAAGCGAGGTTCACGGGTCTCTCATATGTATCAGTAGCAGCTGTTATTTGGATCAAGCTCTGAGCTTTGTGAATTCCATGAATACAACAGCGAGCATTTGTGTGGCACATGGAAAGACCAGATCAGCTCCATCCAGGGAAACAATATCCCAGCTGTCTACCTGTGGCTTCACTCTGTGAGCCCATATGCTTGTTAATATAACAAGATATTTGTGCTAATCACAGGGTGGCTGTAGTAAATCCAGGTGACTGAAACAAGGCCAGGTGCTCAGGCCTGGTACATGAATAAAATGGCCTAAATTAAATCTCGCATGGTAGTATGGATTGGTTTCATATGATTGCAATTGTGCCAGGGACCAGAGTTAAATTCATTATTTTGAGGCAGTATGCTGGCAAAATAGATACAAGTAGTTTCAAAGCATTTACTAATCAATATTTTGTAGGGCTGTGAAACGATTAATCGCATCCAAAATAAAAGTTTGTGTTTATATATTATATGTGTGTGTGGCATGTATAATTATTTTGTATATATACAGTGGTGTGAATAAGTTTGGACACCCATGCTAAAGTTGCCTAAAAAGAGGAATAAAAAAATCATCTTTTGGATATTGATCTTAATGCCTTAATTAGAAAAATGAGGAAAACTCCAACCTTTAAGGACACAAATTTTCTTTGTGAATGAATAATGTATCATAAATAAATAAATGTTTTTCCTTAAAATACAGGGTGCATAAGTCAGGACACCCCTATGTTAAATTCCCATAGAATCAGGCAGATTTTTATTTTTAAAAGCCAGTTATTTCATGGATCTAGGATAATATGCATCCTGATAAAGTTCCCTTGGCCTTTGAAATTGAAATATCATCACACACCATTCACCACACCTAGAGATTGGCATGGTTTTACTTCAGTTAGCCTAATAGCTGGTTTGATTTGCATTGAAAGATGATCTTATGGAAAGTACCCCATGCCAATCTCTAGGTGTGGTGAATGGTGTGTGATGATGTGGGTCTATTTTAATTCCAAAGGCCAAGGGAACTTTATCGGGATGCATATTATCCTGGATCCATGAAATAACTGGCTTTTAAAAATAAAAATCTGCCTGACTCTATGGGAATTTAACATAGGGGTGTCCTGACTTATGCACCCTGTATTTTAAGGAAAAACATTTATTTATTTATGATACATTATTCAATCACAAATAAAATTTGTGTCCTTAAAGGTTGGAGTTTTCCTCATTTTTCTAATTAAGGCATTAAGATCAATATCCAAAAGATGATTTTTTGTTCCTCTTTTTAGGCAACTTTAGCATGGGTGTCCAAACTTATGCACCACTGTAAATACACACACATGCATTTAAGAACTATGTGTTATATCAAATATTTATATTAACATAATATATATATATATATATATATATATATATATACAAGTATATGCAAATATTTATTAAATATATACATGCATGAGTGTGTATTTATATACACAAAATAATTATACACGCTACACACACATAATACACAAACACAAACTTTTATTTTGGATGCGATTAATCGTTTCACAGATCTAATATTTTGCATAATTCTCACTCAAAGAGTTTATGCACAAAAGGCTCATAAAAAAGACCATATATATATATATATATATATATATATATATATATATATATATATAGCTATATATATAGCTATATATATTTTAAAGTCACATGGGATCATGTGGTTTTTCACCTAAATAAAAGCTTGGTGTGTTTATGTTGAACAATTAAGAAGTTGAAACACCCATAAATATTAGTATTGTAATTGTGAAACAATCATATTTATGAAAAAGATTATAATTGTAAAGTTTCATGATCAAATTTGCTTTCTAAGGAGAGACGGAAAGTGTTTTATGTTAGATATGATTGACAGCCACAAAACATTTTTGCATTTACTACTTATGCGAGGGTTGGAATAGTGATCCTATGAATTATGGGTTAAAAATTTTAAGCTGATGAACAGACATAATTTTGTGCCATTATAGTAATTGCAAAAGAGAGAAGAATAACTTTGCTCCCTTCTCCTACTTGTTTTTTAAAGTCCTTGAGCAGAATGATGAGCGAGAGGGTGATTTTCACACCAATTCCATTTTAGTCAATGATGAACAGTAGCGTTTAGCACAGTTGTGCCTCAATAAATCCATTCCATCTGATTTATCTCCGAGCAGCAGAGTAAATCTGACAACATTTAACAATGAAGAAACTTCACTGGAAACTTCATGTTCTCCCCGTCTAAATGCCATACCTTTTCAGGAAATGTTCTTGTTTTAAATCGTCGCTCTTCCGGATTTTCTGTGTAGCTTGTTTTCATCCATTTAAGCAACAGGAAATATTTAAATAGTGTATTCACATCAGATGGGCTGATGTGCAAATGTGATTTTAAAGGATTTGTTCTCCTCAAAATTAGCCTGGTTAAAACCAGACCATTCTCAGTTGTAACTGAGTTATGGTCTGGCAAACCTTCATAGACCAATAATTTCCAAAGGGGCTTCACCAACAGACGTAGCTCAAATGCCTCTGGGCGTAATTGAATAGACCTAAAACCAATCAGAGCGACGTTCGTCTGTCATAGAACAACTTAAATAAACGAGCAGACACTGATTAGCTACTTGCTCTACGTTTATTTATAATAAACTGCAAGACTACTAGATGTGAATGTGCTTTCCATTAAATAAATCACACAGAGTAAACAAAACCTTAGCAAAAAGAACTTTGCAATGAACTGCAATATAGACACACAAACCGTGTGGCGGTGCGGTGAGACGTAGCTGTATGTTCGGGCAGATTCGGCTTGAAGTTGTTCATCCTCAGACACGGCGCCGTGTGTGCTGTTACAAAAAAAGCCAAGCGAAATGGGGTCTTGACGGTGTTCTGACAATTTGTTCTGCCTTGTCGAAAAATGCTACCGTTGCGTGAATCAATCACAGAGAATGTCGATTAATCTTATATGAAATACAGTTTTAAGTTATGAGTAGCTACTATATACAGTAGATTACTGTTTTTATTTTTTAAAATGGTGTGAAAAGTAAAAGTTATCATCAAATATTCATCTTTGACTTGTCAAACCTTTCCTTAGTAACTGAAATTTTCAGTTATTCTTGTTTAGCTGGCTGACCGTACAAATATTCATATGAAGAGTTCAGATGCAAAAGCCTCTAAGTGCCATTTGAAATTTTCTTCTAAAATGATCATTTTTATCAAGCTTGTATATTCAAGTTCAATAATTTCACTTAAATGGCAATGAAGATTACCTATTAATTGCCATTTAAGTGAAATTACTGAACTTAAATATACAAGCTTGATAAAAATGGTCATTTTAGAGCATTTAGAGGCTTTTGCATCTGAACTCTTCATATGTTAGTTAGCATTTTTTAGAGGGAAATTACATTATAACTCATGGAAATTTACTTTTTGTAAAAAAAAAAAAAAAAAAAAAAGTCTGCACTTGCACATAACCAGTAAGTAGCAAATCTCGATGGGTAGAATGAATCGTCAGTACACCGGTCTTGCGCATCGAACGCTTTTTTCTTTCCTGCACGCACCTTCACATTTGTGTGCACGCGTCGAGTGTAAACAAGGCTTTACTCCGTGGTTGCACGCGCTCTGATCCGTAAAGGGGCAGATATTTCAGACCTCCGTTTATTGAAAAGCTCTCCAAAATTTCTCTTCTTGGGAGGGAGGGGGGTTCACACTAACTCCTCCTCCATTTCCCACGTAAGCTGATATTAGTATTTAAAATTCTCTATGATACATTTTTTTTTTGTGGAAAAAAAAAATATTTTAATAACATGGTTTTTGGTTATAGAGTTCTAATGACGGTGTTCAACTATAACCGCCACAACCCAAGTTCCACGGTGGCATCCATCTTTGTAAATGTACAAAATCTGCTTCACCGTCGCTGTGGTGTCGTTATCATGTCAAGCCCGCCTCAACGTTTCTAATTGGTGCTGCGATATCGACAGATTAGAAATGGGCTTGAATGAGATCTTTGCCAGACTAACTTTCTAGAGCAAATCTAAATTTGCCGTAAGTTGTCTTTCCCAAGCTACCTCAAAATGAAACATTCCTAAAATGATAATTTACTCGCCCAAATGCCATCCAAGATGTTCATGTCTTTCTTTTCTTCAGTTGTTTAAGTTTTTTGAGGAAAAATATTTCAGGATTTTTCTTCACACACTGGAATTCAAGTGCAACCAGCAAGTACAAATCAATGCAGTTTCAAAGAGCTATGAAGTGCTTAAAACGGCTCTGCACGTTCCCAGCTGTGGAATAGGATCTTATCTAGCGAAAATGTATTTTCCACTGAAGAAAGAAAGACATGAAAATCTTGGATGGCATTGGGTTGAGTAAATTATCATGACATTTTCAGGAAATTTTATCAGGAAACTAATTCAGGGTGAACTTGGTCTACGCTTCTTTACAACGCAAGTTCATGTTCTTTTTTATTTGAAATAAATTGATGCAATGTTTGACTTCTTAATCTTTGTCTTTTTTTTCCGCTGCCTATTTTTGCATTCCACCTTGTTTTGTTGTTATGAGATGTAAAACTGCACTAATTGGCTAATGCAGAAAAGAGGTGAGTATGTTTACACCAGCCACAGAGGATGAACTTGACTGTATTCAAGGAGCGATTGCCACGGCAACTGAATGACACTTTGGCGGCCTTGGTTCGCAAGAGCCTCTGCAAATAGTCAAGACTCCAGTAGGAGGAAAAGCTGAAATCTTTGACGGTTTGGGTAGAAGTTATGTAGAAATTAGGGCTGTCAAGTCGAGACAAGTTAATTTAGGTCATTGTTTAAAAACAATGCAATTAATCATGCTCCCTGAACCTTAAATATCTACAGTACCTAGATGTCAAGTCGTCATTCATTTGATCATTAAAACAAAACAAACAAAAAAAAACATTGAGTGACAATACTAGCTAAACTATAGATTTAGGAATAGGTACTAGGATATTTTCTTAATGATAGCCTACATAATCAAAAAAGGGAGTTTGGTTAAAGATTTAGCTTTTTTATATTCGTTTTCAAGGTTGTGTTGCTCTGTTTCATTTCTTAGAAGGAGGCTAGATTTGGTTTTAAAATGGCCCAGAAATTACATATGCTTTTGGCAAGACAGAGATATCCTTAAATATGCGTTATGCTGTGTTAAATAACATCCCACTCTGATGTTTCTCCAGCAAAGCACTCTTAAAGATACACAAGGAGTCGAATGAAATCATACTTTAGTGAGGAGTGAAATTCTCAGGCATTCCATATATGGACCTCCATGTAGCAATTGGATTTGGGTGTAAATTTTAGAGCAGGGTTATTCTAATTCCAAATTGTCTAGCCTCAACATTTCTGATCTAGCAAATGTCCAAACAAACATAACTTGTAACTTAATGTAATTTAATTACAATTGTTTTTTCTCACTCTTATTATTTATTGCTTTAGGCAGATCAAACACAAAGCATGGTGATCTCAATTGTGAGTATGATTATAAAATGCAAAAAAAATAATAAAAAAATAAACAACTACACAAGACAGCAACCAGATGTCATGGGAAAAAAACAGTTTCTAATGCTATTCTATATGCTATCCATTTCCCCAATTTTATCTTTAAATTCAGCTTCTTTCAGTCTTAGAATTTCCATGGTGAATATTTCCTGTACAATGTCCATTCACTGAGAATGGCTGGGTGGCACAGGTTGGAGCCAAATTCTTGTTATCACTTTCCATCCTGCCAACAATAACATCTTAACCAAATACCGATCACCTTTCTTTACATTGGGCAAAAGGTCCAAGTACATTATTGTAAAAGTTAATCAAAAAAGATTAGGTCCAGAAATGTTTTACCTCAAGACAGTTTTAGAAAACATGTGCATCCACAGAGCCACATTGCCTCCAGTACATTTGTTGGGTGAACAGTTGTTTACCTTTAATAGATGGCGTTTCTGTGACAACTCACCAATTTTATACCATTCTTCATTTGAGATTGTGACAGCTGCTTCTCTTTCCCACTTTTCATTGACATACATTTTCTGTTGGTATGCACCACACAGAGTCTCTCAAACTGCATTTGGTTAATTTCTTTAATATAGTATTCTCTTAGTTGCAGGTATCGGAAGAAGTCTTGATTATCTAGACTAAATTTGTCTTTCAGATATTGAAAACTTCTTATTTCCCCATTATTAATAATTAAATCGCAAAAAGATGTAAGCCTCTATTGATCCAATATTTGAAATTCGAGCCATGCATTCCTGGTTTGAAGTCTTTGTCATGAGCTACCCATCTTAATATTTTTCTTTCTTTATTCAATTTTAATTGTCTTGCTACTCTATACCAAATTTCCATTGTTGTGCAATTGGGCCAAGCATTTCTATTACATCGGTTGGGATGGACTCTCCCATGAGTGTCTGAACATTGTACAGGGATGCATGTCTCAATCTCTTTCCATTTGGCAAAGTATCTAGTGTCAGACCAGCAACACCGGTAACGCAATTGAGCTGCATAGAAATAATTTTTTTAATTAGGAAGGGCCATGCCCCCCTTTATCCTGTTGAATACCTAACTCTGGGCCTATTCCCATCCCATATAAACTTCGATAACAGCTTATCCCACTCTGTGAATTGTTTTGACGGTTTATTTACCGGGAGGGATTGAACTAAGTTAAGTAGCTTAGGGAGGATGTTCATTTTACCACATTTATTCTAAGTAGACCATCTCTGGATGTCTGATCTAATGCTTTCGTTTATTGGATTGTCGTTAAAATTATATAGTAGTGAAGAATCTTTGGATAGAAATACTCTGGGGCATTTGTTGGTGCTCCATTTTAATCATATTTGCATGCAGTTTCACTTGAATGATTAAACAATAACCTTGTATTCGGGTTTTGGAAATGTTCAACTTGTAGCCAGCATATACATTATACTTTCCCAAAAGATCAGTTTGGGAAATTATATGTTAATATCTTCTAGAAATAACAATATGTTGTCCGTAAATAATCCGATCCTTTGTTCTCTTTCATTGATCATAATCCCCTTTAAATCATCTTTCTCCCGAGTCAGTGGCTCGGTGTATAAAGCAAAAAGGGTGGGACTTAATCCACAGCCCTCCCTTCAACCTCTACTAAGTTCAAACCGGTCTGTCAGAGATCCATTCACTTTTATTCTTGTGGTCGGCCATTTGCACTAATATGTTGAATAGAGTCAAGTAAAGCCAAATTTCTCCAACGTTAGATGTAAGAAATCCCAATTTGCTCGATGGAAGGCCTTTTCTGCATCAAGGCTGATCAAGGCCGAGCTTATTGCTGGAAATATTGTGAATCACTTGCAGACTTCTGATATTATCTTGCGTTTTCCTACCAATTATAAAAGCAGTCTGATCCTCATCAATTATATCAGAAATAACGTTTTCAAATAGTTT
Source organism: Pimephales promelas (assembly GCF_988280905.1). Classification (NCBI taxonomy): domain Eukaryota; kingdom Metazoa; phylum Chordata; class Actinopteri; order Cypriniformes; family Leuciscidae; genus Pimephales; species Pimephales promelas. The sequence goes on from NC_142775.1 coordinate 14,892,469, forward strand.
CGAAATAATGGATGTATCTTATAGTCCACATTTAAAATTGATATTGGCCTGTAATTGGCACAATTATCTCTATCTTTATTTTCTTGTGGGATCAGCTTAATAATGGCTTCCTTCCACGAGGGAGGGGTCTTGCCTTCTTTATGGATGTAGTTTAAAGCTCTAAGAAGCAGCTTCAATTCTTCCTTAAATGTCCTATACCACTAGCCGGGGAAACCATCACAATGTATCTTTTTAAAATAATTCAGTAAACCTGTATTTATTTCAGAAGCAACCATTTGCATCTTTGAGCAGTGATGTTTTTTTTGTTTTTTTTGGTCACCAATTCAGTGACTGATTCAATGATTCACTTCTTTCAGAAGCAACCATTTGCATCTTTGAGCAGTGATGTTTTTTTGGTTTTTTTGGTCACCAATTCAGTGACTGATTCAATGATTCACTTCTTAAGTCAGTCACTGAATTGATTTAAAACACTGATTCCTGAGTTCAAGAATCAGGAAGAAGAATTCAGTTCACTGATTTTTGTCTTTAAATTAATCAGTTGAATAAATGATCGAATGATCATGATGAGTCATTACTCATTACGTCACTTAAATTAAAAAGATTCAGTCATCTGACTTTCTAGTATGAAACTCCTTTCATTCTCTATTAAATAGGAGCACTTGTACTCTGCGTCCAGCCGACTGTACAGTTGCCTGGTTACATGTGAACTGGTATGAAGGATGGTGCCAGGACTTGAACATATGAAGGAAACATTGGCTCAGTGGGACCAATCTGGCAGTCAGGCCCCTCATGCCCTCTGCTCCCCCTGCTAGCCTGGCCCTCTGGGCTTCTCTTTCCATTGTCTCAAAGCCAACGATATGCATTTTTGAGCAAATTGCATTAGGAAAACAAGGAGTATGAGAACTTTTGAGTTGCATTTATTATTTGCTAGAATTGTGTTAAGAAAAACACAACAGGGCAAAACCGGTGGCCAGCTGCATGTGGTAAATGTGTTTTTAAAATGTCCAGCACAGAAAAGTTTAGGCTACCTGTGCCAATTTTCCAATATTTAAAGGTGTGAGAATATGCAGTGGTATTTTGGCAATTTTTTGTCAAAGCAACCCTCTAAAATGCGATTGCATGTGTGACTAGCCTACATCTTTACTCCGGGGTACTGAATAATGTCTATCATTAGCCATTGGCTAATGAATTCTTAGTTGATCATGCTGATAGTGATAAGGAGCGGTTCCGGTTACATTTCCATTTGAGATTGGTTAGGCACTGCATGATTATAAACTGCTCTCGACCCAGAATTCTCAGCATAGTTGTATAATCATGCTGGTAAAATGCATGTAGTGACGTCACCACTCTGGATTGGTAACTTGGTCTGTTGCCAGTCACTCTGTGTCTGACCAAGTCCTCATTTCATGCTTTTTCAAGACCATGACTGATGCATTTGTATTACATTCCAAAAAGTGGCAGATATCAGCTCCACAGTTTAAAATGAAATCATATCTGTACCAATACCAACTGGGCCGGATCGGCACGGAATGGAACGGTTAAGCAATGAGAAGGGTTTGGCTGACGGTGGAAAAGTGGCTGAAGCGATTCTATAGATTCGTCACTGTTTGCGCAGAGATCACTTGCCTCCTTTTAAATTCTTGACCTTCAAATTTTATCGACATCCACCTATTTTTAGATATTGATATTGCTATTGAAAGTACTTTGTCAGTGCTTTGTTATTGTGAGCAACATGTATGATTATAACATTTTGAACAAGTTCTGGGATATTCTGATCTCTTTTAATGTTTGACAAACAATTTGTACACTTGAAAGCCTAAGAGGGTTTGGAGTCTAAACTCCAAAGTTGAGGAATGTCATTAGTGTGTCAACAGCATGGTTTGTAGACTGACTGTATATTCTGTAAGAGATTGAAATTCTCATGCTCTGGCTTAATGCTGTTTCTGGTTAGCTGCGCTCCACATTAGCAGCTTTGCCTGAGCTCAGTAATGGGGGCTCAGAGGACCTGAACAATACAGCCCACTGTCCAAACTTTTGTGCCCTGGAACCATAATCCATAAGTGATCAAAAGGTGAAACATGTGAATTAGCCCAAGACATAGACATAGAGCCTAAAAATAGAGGATGTATTTCTGACATAAACTGCCTGAGGTTGCTAATGAAAATACCAGTTCAAGCTTTTGTCTTTTTTTGTTGTGTTATTTATTGCTGTTGTGTGTGTATTTAATAATTTTAAAATGTATACTAATTTTAAGTTATCCTGTGGCCCCCTTTTGAGGTTTTCTGAGGATCCCAGTTTGAGAAGCACTGTGTTAAACTAAACGTATAGTGTTTATATCTGTTTTTCATGATGTTGTGATCATTTGCTTTCATTTCCTGTATTAAATGGCACTTATTATATTTCTACAAGATTTAAAATAAGTCGCTGATGTCCCTAGAGTGTGTATGTGAAGTTTTAGCTCAAAATACCCCACAGATAATTTTTACATTTTTTAAAAATTGCCACTTTTTGAGGGTGAGCAAAAACGCTTTTTTGTGTGCATCTCTTTAAATGCAAATGAGCTGATGCCCCCTTTCATGAAGCAGGCGGAGCTTCAGGAGCTCGGTTATAACTTATTTGTCATCTTGCTTTTATCCACTATTAGTACAAGCCTGCTGTAGCGGACCCCGTCCGAATGATGGCCAAAATTATACTGATGAGTTTTACAAAAATGTTACTGTCCAGTTCTGTACATTTATGTAGTTGTTGTGGAGTTACATTGATTCATCTCATTGACTTACATGTACCGTCATGTTTAAGTTTCACAAAAGTTGATGCAGTTCGCCGAGGTTTTATATGACAACTGTGACTTTTTTTGGTCAAATAGTGTTCTGAGCGCGTCTGTGCAGTCAACCACAGGACAGTTTGCATATTCAAACTTTTGCTACTGCGTCAAAACTGGTCACACTGTTGTTTGTGAAAACCAAATGACGGCGACATGGGTGGGTAGAAACATGCAGATTAAGGTGCGGTAATAATATAGTGAGATCTCCTTCCTACGTCAGAAGGGGAGCAAAATCTGATCAGTTTATTTTTTGACATGCTTGCAAAGAAGGTTTACCAAAACAGTTACTGGGTTTCGATACGTTTTCTGGGTTGGTAGATTCACCCGATTATAGCACTAAATACAGAAAACGTCAGATTTTTATATGTCCCCCCTATATGCTCACATTTTAGCACTATTTATATTTTGTTGAAGTTGATTGAAGAGTCTCTTTTCAACCCAGGCTTTGAGACACTGCATGCATCACAATCCGGTCGAATATTTCAGGATATGAGAACATGAGGACTGGAAGTAAAAATGTCTGTTCAGTGACAGGCAATGTTTTACATTTGGCATTCTGGTCCTGAATTGGATTGGTTGAAACTCTGTATTCACTGTGAGATTGACAGACAGCTTTATCTATGTATGCTGTGGCAGCATTAGAATTCATTATTTCTCATGCATACTTTTTTTTTCTCTCTCTCTTGGAGATTCCCACACTCCAGAATTGATGCCATATGCACTTGTGGGCAAGGGAAAAATAAAATCCATCTGTTGTATTTTAGATTTGGAGAATCCATTTAATTTGCTAAGTTTTTTCAGCATAAGCAGCCTTTTTTATGCTACTTTATTAAAAAAAAAAAAAGGTCTTTCAAGGAGAACGACCAAACAATGACGGTTGCAGAGAGCTTGTAGGTGGAGTGGGATTGTGTCACCAGTGTAATTGAGAGAGGGAGATACACACAATTTAATTTTGTTCATTCCTCCTTTCACTAGGCAATATCTTCTTTTCAGTATAGAATACATGCACAATCAAGAGCTTTTACGTCTCACAAGCCTCTCTGATCCAAGGTCTAAGAAGACGATGGATATTAATGTAACCGTGAATTATGAAATGCTTAGAGGTTTGGAACAAAAATGAGTTTTAGCAATTTGAAACTCTACAACTTGCTAAATTAGGTGTAGCATGCCCCCAGAACAAGGATGAGAATTTTATTGATGGTTTTATGGTGTTTAATCTTTATGCACCTTAATCCATTCACCATATCACCAACGTAAGAGCTGAAATGTAACATTATAGATCACAGATCATGTACAGATCAGCTATTATTGTTCATTATATTATTGTACATTAGTGCAAAAACTGACATATTTACAGACAAAATGCTCTGTTAAATCGCAACTGATTTAACATACCTTTTGCCTCTTCGGAGGGGTATTTTGACATTTACCACCACGGCTCCGTTTCAAAGTTATTGCCGTATTCGGGATAACAAGCTACAGGGGTTGGACAATGAAACTGAAAAACCTGGTTTTACAACACAATAATTTGTTAGTATGGTGAGGGCCTCATTTTGCATCCAAATACAGCACCAATTCATCTTGGGAATGACAGATAGAAGTCCTTCACAGTGACCAAAGGGATTATGAGCCGTTCCTCTTCCAGAACAGTGTCCAGGTCACTATATGATGCTGGTGGACTCGCTCCTCCAAAACATCTCAATAATATTTCGATCTGGTGACTGTGCATGTTCAACATCACTTTCATCTTCATCAAACCCTTCTGTCACAAGTCTTGCTGATCATGCTGATACACGGTTTGAGCATCAGGTGCTCATGATCCTCCAGAAGGGTTTGGTAGTCCTCGGCAGTGTCGTGTCCATCAAATACAATCAGGATTGTCATGATATTGGAGCTCAAACCATCACTGATCCACCCGTGCTTCACTCTGAAGATTGGCCGCCAGCCATATAGATGTGAAACCTCCAACATTGGCCAGTGTTTCAGTTTCATTGTCCAACCCCTGTATATGCTATAAACTGCGCTAGCTTCCAAAAGAAAAACGAAACCGCGTTGCAGGGATACTTCACCTCTAGAAAGATATTTAAAATGGTTCATTTATGTAGAAGAAATGTGAAATTATTTTCACATTTTTTGACTTTCTAGACTGAGAAAAGCCAGAAAATGTATTTTAAGCTTATTTGGATGAAAGACAACAACTCCTAGAATGCACTTGCTTCACTGCCCTAGGAGGCCACGCCTACCGGTAACAAGAAGTAACCTTTAATGCCATTACGGCGTTATCTACACAAAAGCCCAAAAGGCTTTGTTAATTTAATGTTTGTGTGCTTACAGGACATGCAATTATGAACTGTTTAGTGTGTCTTTATTCAGCTCCGTTTTTTTTTTTTGTTAATTTACGTCTTTTATATTCGTGCCAGTCAGTCATGTATGTTTTTTTTTTTTGGTGCCACTCTTTCGTGCCACGCTCTCTAAAGAGGCATGATCCCTCTGGTAATACATGAAGCACCAATGTAAGTTTGAAGCCCTTGTGTTTTTTTTTTTTGTTAGTTTTTTTCAACAAGTGTGTCTGTTGTTTCAGCATTCGTTTCACATTTTTTTTCTATAACACAAAGTCACAGTGAAGTGGAAATGTACTGCCAGAAGTCCATTTACTCAAGGACTGTGGATTATTATCGGTACAAGGCAGGGGCGGTTTCTTCATTGGGGCGATTGGGCGACGCACCTCCAAAATGTGAATCACATTCACAATCTCATTCAACCAGAGAGTTACGCTAGCCATCACTATATAGTCCAATCAGCGTCATGTCACGTTCTGTGGAGTACCGCCTCTTTTTGGGCGATTTCACTCTGGCTGAGAATCGCCCAGAGTGTTCCCATAGACTTGCATTCAAAGATGTTTTTTTTCGAACTGCAGGCACTGCAACGCATTCTCTATGGGTTCCGGGAGGGCTCGCACTAGCGTGCTTACATCATCATACGTATCCTTAACTTGTGCAGCGATTGGTGGGAACAAACATACACTATTAAAAATCTTTAATATTTGACAAATAATATTTTAAAACATTTTTGAATTCAAACAGGAACAATAAAAAAAATGAAACACTACTTTATTATCTTTATCAAATTGATTTAAAAAAAAAGCGAGAGTGAGAGAGACTGTTGGGACATCTCGCGAGTTGTGGCTTAGACAGTTGAACTTGAACAACGTCATGGCGAACACAGTCCTTTAGAAGCCTACACAGCAAATTTCAGGAGTTGAAAAATCATGAGTTTTTATTTTTTTAACTCTGACTACACTTTGTGTTATTGGATACTCCCCGGCTGTGTTGTATTTTCAGTTCATTCATTAGTGTTCAGGAGTGTGTTTTGGTTTTAACACTAGCTAGCTACACCTGGAGTTATTTTTGAGAAGTGCGCCACGACACGACCCTGCCGCTGGATAAAGGAATAATGGACTTATGTGCCTCGTCGTGAGGTAGGTAAAAGAGAATATATTTAAAAATGTTCTATATTTTCTGACAAACACGTTTGGTCATCGCGTAGCTGTTAAGTTATAGGCTAGTTATACTGTTTACTAACGTCAACGACTCTGACAAACTTGCTGTTGAACGTTTGTTTACTTATTGTTTCAAATTTTTAAATGGCTATTTGCGTGGAGTTTTTGTCGATGTAAACGAGTTAACATTAGCTAACCGTCTTTCCATTCACCATGTTTCTGAAAATGAGTGTTTTACCGTGAAATTGATGCATCAATGCATTACAGGAATAGCGTGGTTACACAATTGCAGTGTCTAACGTTACCCTGGAAAATAAGATATAGTTGTGCTGTGTAGGCCTGCAATGATTTGAATTGTAACAGCTATAACGTTAGGCTACGTATTAGTGGTGACCCACGATCACGATGTGCATGATTTTCAGCTAATATATTTTTGCATTCTCAATGAATGGTGCTAGATTATTCCTCATACTGTTGTTTTTGTGATCTTCAGATACGACTGTCCTGCAGACAAGCGGTTGAAGGTTACTCCTCCTCAAATCTGAACCAAATGGATTTGCTGAAATAAAGGCAGTAAATCAAGAATATGGTGTTCAGTGCAGTAATTTCCACACAAAACATTATATTGTGTTAAATAAATGTTAACTCTAAATATTTTTTTAAGTGTTACTTTTTAACACTGGTAATGAGTTCATATAATTATTTTTAGAGTTCCATTTACTCTCCGTAGGTTTAGTATTTTAACTCCATAAATTTTAACTCTGAAAAAGTGTTAAAAATTCAACTCCAAGAGCAGTTATTTTAACTCTGTGCTGGAGTCTATTTGATGGTCTCACATGTACACTCAGATTGAGTTGATTTTAACTAACGGAGTTTATTCCAAAAACCAGAATTTGCTGTGTATGGAGGAGTGATCCAGCTCTTAGATATAATCAAAAATATCTTAATTTGTGTGCCGAATCTCTTTAATGTGATGTAATAAGTGTAATAATAGTGAGTATAGAAACAAGAAGATTTATTGTTATTAAGTCACTTTATTTGTCATTAATATTAAAGTGAAGTTGACTTTACATGCTTAAGCTCTTAATTTATCCATTGCATGGGTGGGCCTTGTCCTTATCAATCATCCAAATATTTGCCCCCCCTGAGAGATTTTGCAGGAGCCGCCACTGGTACAAGGTCTTTTTAAATGCAGGTTTATAAAAATCCTCTTATATATATTTGCCATTTTTAAGGTTGTTACATAGCATGTTTACTTTGCTTTTATATTTAAAATGTGGCCATCTTTAATTTGTCGTAGAAAAGAACAGCAAATTAGAAAAAGAGTTTATTTTATTTTATTGGGAGCACCTTTTTAAGAGCCAATATCCTTTTGGTAAAGGCATTATTTGGCCTTTTTACTCCAGGAGGAAATTTACCATATTTATCGGCTATTTATTTATTTGTTTGTTTATGTATTTGTTTCATTGTTTTTTGTTTGCTTGGTTGCATTTTTATTTGTTTTAATTATTAACTAATTTTTATATTCCTTTTTTTTTATTATTTAATAATTTAACTAACACTGATTCTATCCAATTGATAATTGAGGTGTTTTTTTTCCGTACCACATGAATTATGATGGCAAACATCTATCTCACTATCTATAAACAACTATCTCTTGAATACTAATAGGTTCAGATGAAATATGACTTTTCTGTGCTGATTTTGAGAATTGCCTTTATTCAACTGAATGGTCATGAACTTAGAATTAAAATTTTCCTTTATCTTTTTTGACAGTTAAGAGTTTGTTATATTATAAAAAATACCCTGTAAGTTTCAAAACTCAAAACTTCCTTGTTATTCAGCCTGTTCTCCTACGGTGTCATCTAATTGACGCTTTTGACCATGCGTCAACATCCGACGCACATGGCACCCTTTAACGTAAATGAGACGCGCCTCCTAGTGGTCTAACCCTAACCCTACCCCAGACCTAAACCTACCCATAACGGAGGGGTCATCTAACTGACGCTAAAGGTTGCCATGTGCGTCGGATTTAGACGCATGGTCAAAAGTGTCAGTAAGATGGCGCCGTAGGATGACTTTTATTGAAACCACGGCTAGAAAATGACAGGATCTAAAAAGTGGAGACTCAGGGCAGCAAAAGACCACCTTTGCAGAAGATTATCAACGCCTACGTCTACATCATGCGTATTTGGCCCCGCCCACTGGAGCGTTAGTGAATAGTTACATAAGAACGAGAAAAGATCGACACAGGATCAATACCATTACCTTCCAAATTATCCTAATGCTAGGATAGTGGGTGGGTTGTTTTTCAATAATGTGAATGTCCCAGCAGTGCATTATTTATTTGTATTCGGTACATTTAACTGTGGACAAACTTCCGGGGCGCGGCTCTGCTGCTGACCCAGTGCTTCTCGCTTCGCTTCACACGCTTTTCACGTTTTAGCTGTTTATTGTTTGTTTTATGTTTTTTATTTTATATATAGTTATTTTTACTAACTCAATATGAAGCTTTGCTGGTTTTTGGTTGGAAAAGTGGCATGCCTGGCTACATGTTTGATCGCGGCTGGCACAGGAGTGGATATAAATGGCGTCCTCGCTTACACCAGGGAGGAACTTTTACTACTTCTATCCCGGTCCCGTCCCTGTCGACTACAGGTGAACTTACCAGAGGATTGTAAAGGATTGATTTAGGAATTCCGGGGAAAAAGAATGGTAAAACAAAGTTAGGAGTACTAAACACTAAGTAGGAGCTTAAAGCTTTTTCGAACTATCCCAAATAATTAACATAAACACACAAGGGAATGTGTAGAACTAAATGGAGTTTTTGGGAATAGTATTTTACATGCAGTAGCACTCTTTCTCCTGGAAACTTTTTCAACTTTGGCTTGCTGAACAAGTTCTTAGGCCTTTCTTTGTTTTGGAAGAATTTCTTATGAAAAGCACTATACAAATAAATAGAAATGAAGTTGGATTTCCTCCATGTTTGTAAACAAAGTGAATCGGATGCAAAGCCCATAGAGAAAACCCTGAACATCCGACAGAGGTCAGACAGGTTAAAACACATTAAAGTGAACCTCCATTTGCAGGCGGTCAGATCTCACTGAAGAAACCAAATGAATACAAGTTTCATGTGACCAGCCAGCAGACATGTTCCTAAGTTAAAATACACAGAGTTGTTGTTGTTGTTGTTCGCTGCCTTTTTTTCCGCTCTTGCTGTCTTTAAACACCACCTTCTTTTCTCTTCGATGTTCTTTCACAAAGCCTATCTGAAGACTTCTAAAGTCTGTTTTCTGCATTTCACTTTCATGTGTTATTCTACATTTGCAGTCAGCTCAAAACGGAGAGACCAGTCCAGAAGCATGACCTACTTACATGTTTCATGCTAACAGACCAGTTGTTTCCAACCACTTTAAACATGATAGACCTTACAGCTATCCTATAGACCATTTTACAAGATGTAAACAACACTGGTGCAGAAACCCTTCCTGTTTCAGTTTGTAACTGTTTTCTTTATTTTACATGTAAAGAAAACATCTTAAAGATATTTGTTGAACTTCTTGATTCAGTTTTATATGTTCTGTTGGTTGTATTTTATCCCAGCTTTTATGTAGTGTTAAAAAACTGAAACAGGAAGTGCTTCTAGATCAGTGTTGTTTACATCTTGCAAAATGGTCTATAATGCTGTAAATCCATTGCCCTTGTAGACAGGGCATACTGGAGGACCATCTTGCATCCCTTTGGATGTGCATCTCTGGTCTGTTTTGCCATTTGGCTGGCTGTTAGAAAGTATGATGCCAACTCCAAGGCTCTGTTCTGAAACCTACTCGGCCTGTGTTGGCAGCATTTTAAAGTATCATACATAAATATATTCAAAACACTGTCTGTTCTAAAAGGCAAGGCAGCATTTAATTCTAAATGGCTGATTTATATAAAACAGTCATACTATATCTACATTTTCCAGTCTTCAGAGTCACATGATACTTCAGAAATCACTGTGATATGCTGATTTGGAGCCCAAGTAACATTTCTTATTATTATCAATTTTGAAAACTGTTGTGCTGCTTAATTTGTGTGGAAACTCAATTCAGGGTTCTTTGATAAATAGAAAGTTCGTAAGAACAACATTTATTTACAATGGAGATCTTTTGTAACATTGTAACAGTCTTTGTCAGTTTTGATCAATTTAATTAGTCCTTTCTGAAGAAAAGGATTGAAAAATTCTTACGGACTCCAAACTCTTAAATGGTGTTTTGTTGTAGTGTTAACTAAACTCAGTTGCAATCAAATGTAAATAGTCTCTCATGTCTTGTGTTGGGAATGCTATTTATGGCAGGCAGAGTCACATCTCAAATCGATCACATGAGCTTCCATTTTAAGAACTTTTTTAGGTGCAGCTGCCTGTGTAGGGTATATAGAGCTCACTAGGTTTTGGAATCCATGTCTCAGTAGCTGTTTTCACAGCCTGGTCTCATCCCCAAGGCGTCATATACTGACGCTTTTGATATTATGTCTACATCCGACGCACATGGCAGCCTTTAGCGTCAATATGAGACGCGGATACATATGGGCCAGAAGATGCCTCCTAATGGTCTAACCATAACACTACCCCAGACCTAAACCTACCCTTAACCGAAGCGTGTTATATTGACGCTAAAGGGTGCCATGTGCATCAGATTTAGACGCAATATCAAACAAGTCACTATATGAAGCCCTAGGATGAGAATGTGTTGGTTTTCATCCACCTAATTTTAAGTGCATTTTGGGATATTGCATAAAAAAACAGTGGATAGAAAGACAAATTCTAAAAATATACATAAAACATAATCACTCAATTGAGGTTTGCGAAAAAAATATATTTCCGATAAGAAAACCTACGCATAAACTACGATGGAAACACATTTACTGAATACATTTCTCTTTGGACATCAAATAAGTCACGCGACGTTGCGTGATGGGACGGCATAGGCTAACTGGAGTAACCAGCGGGCCGATCTCATTACACAGCATCTGAAATACTGAAATTCTTGTGCCAAGTGTGTCGTTTAAATGGCTCAGTATGACGCGCAAGTTTATTACAAATGAAAATGATATACGGTGGCTTCTTCTACTTTTCTTAGTGTTATTTAGTGTTTGTTTATCAGGAAGTAACAATTTTGTTCTTTTTGACTCATTGGATGGAAAGCGTGCTTTATTTGCAAATGTTTAATGCGATATGCCAATTTTGCTCAAGTTTATTTCGCAACTTTGGATGGAACCAGCTAGTGTGAATGTGTCATAGTGGTCAACCAATATGGGCACATTTAACTCTTTAAAAATGTTATAACCAATGAAACCTTATAAAAATTGCTATTATTAAGTATTTGTCTACCCTAAAAAACAACAATGTGTAAAATTTTGTTTTAATCTGCCAAATGGGCACAGATATTTCAAAATGGCCAAATATTGGCTGTTGGACTGGTTGGAAAATCACAAATGAGCTAATTTATTTTTAAATATTCCAATTGTTTTCCTAATTCAGAGCTAATTGATTGTTGAATATTCATCTCAGATTTTTCTCCTGAGAAGAACACCCAAGTGATCTCATTCGTGTCTTTTAGGTCAATGGTTTTCAAACCTGGTTCATTTCCGTTCACAAAGCTCTCTACTAATGGGCTGTGATCTGAATCCGGTATGTTTAATAACAGAAACAAATAAACATGCAGTGATGTGAATCCACACAACCAGGACTGAAAACCTCTTGATTTTCAGAAGAGGTCTCGTGATGGCAGACTTCGGTGTCACCATCACCAAGACAAACTTCAAAGTGGTCTTATGAATTTTATAGCTCCATACTTAATGATGATCTTGTTTGTCTCTAATTTCATTCCTCCAAGGGGATTTTAAGAGAAACATCTGAGACAACATTAATGCGCAACAGAACGTTATGACTCTTGAGCTGTGAAAGAAGAACAACCTCCGAGCGATAGTTTTCCTCTGGGTATCATCTGTCACTGCTCTCCATGTTGCACTGAACTGTACACTTGAAGTCAGCTGCTAACAACAGTGAAAAATGAGCTTTAGAAATGGGAAGAATAATACAACAACATCTTATAGCAGTTGTTTTCTGGCACGGATGGTGTAATGCACCTGACAACAAGAGCAGCCAGATCTGTGTTTTTTTGCCTGAAGCCTGTTGGATGAAGCTTGTTAAAAAAAAAAAAAAAAATCCTTTTTCAGAGTAGGTTTAGAGTTGAGAAAAACAAACAAATACAACTTGGTTTAGAGAAAGTTCAGCAGGCTCACAACGCTCTTTTGGAAACGTTCTGTGGTCCTATTGCCATTTGCAGAAATACACCGCTCCTGACCAACCATTTTACCATGGTCTGACTGTTCGCAGGCTTTTTTTCACATCACTTAAGCAACAATAAAAAAATAATGTATTGAAGCAATTCAAAATACTCTAGTGCTCTTTCTTTTATACATTTTTAATGCCGGAAAAAGTAGCAGGTAAAATTGGGCATCCACCAGCCACCTTTGCTGGTAAAGCCAAGTTCACACTACATGATTTTAAAACGTTGTACCGAACTGTGCGGTGAATTTGTTGAGCTGTTCACACCTCACAACACAACGTGATTGATTCGCAACAGGAGGTAATGCATTTAACGAGTTGACAACAACTCTGTCACCCAACGATTCTATCTTGTCTACAAACCACGTTTTGTCACGAAAAATCATGCGATAAAACGAACCGGAAATGACGCGAAACATCACGCACGCCAATACCAAGTGAAGACGACGAAGAACACAACACACGAATATGGATGTCAGGCAGAAACTAGTGCTGCAAATTGTTTGCGCAATGATTTGCTCTGAGAAAAAAATGCAAAAAAAGAAAAAAAACAAGATTTACCCGGTGACCTGATGATTGGTTTTAGCTCATGACATCACTGAAATTGAGTCGTGCGACAGCTCTGGATATCTAGCATGCTAGATATTTTTCTGGGCTCGGCGATGTGCCTGCGAGGCGTCTGCGAGCGTCTTTGATGCGTTGTTGGCTCTTTCATACTAACAGTTGAGCATACAAACGTGAGCAGTGCTTATTATTTCTGTCGCGCATGTTAATCAGTGAGTGCATTCACACTGGGAGCAGTAGCAGCGGTGATACGTGGGTTTCGCCGCAGAGTCTATTTTTGCTGCACTGCTCACGCTCAATTAAAGTGAAAGCACACTTTTGATGGACAAATATGATTTCACACAAAAGTGGCCAAAATGCACAGAATTTGCATGTCTGGCATGTTTTAACAAGAACTCAAGTATATGTCAGAAAAGAAAATGAATTTTCTTTTTGAAATGAACACATTTTTTTAGTTGGATATTGGATGTGAAAAGAAGGAAATGGTTGTTCCATAACACTCCATAACACATGAATTTCCCACACCAGGAGTTCTTTATTTAGTCCTATTTTATAGCGATTACTGTTCAAAAATGTTCTGTGCAAAATGTAAAATGTTCTACTAAAGGAAAAAGAGAAAATAAATATTTGTGTTTGCTGTTAAGTGGTTAGAAAAAATGAAATTGGAATCGGCTAAAATCGGTATCGGCAGGTCAAACTCTCAAAAATCGTAAATCTGAATCGGCCTAGAAAATTGTAATCGGTACACAGTGTTGTGCCTGAACGCGTTCATTGAACGAACGTGAACTGAACGTACTGTTTTACTGCCCGATGAACGTTACTGTGAACGTGTTCATTCTGGTGTCTGTGAACACACTCTCTCTGTTTAACTTTGTTCAATAGGGTGCCAGATTTCTATGGAGCCTTCCAGACGAAAACCCGACTAAACACACGTAAACAAGCCTTAATATGTAGCGAAAAAACACCCAATCTGGCAACACCAGCCAACAGTGTTGCACCGCGTGCGTCATCAAAACAAAAAGCAGCATGTAGTCGACAAAGCATCGAGGATGAGTTGTATCGTACCGTTTTAAGGCAAGGTCGGCGAGGATGGGAAAAATCTTACATTTTTGTGCAAACTTTGCCCGCCGATAAAATAATTGCTGTGTGTGGTTGAATGTGGGCTGTGGCAATAATTTAAAAAAAGCTCGCAGTAACATATGGAAAATAGACCCATGAACTAGTTATTTTTTTGGAAACTGTGAACTTAGTTCAAAATTGTGATGTATGAACTATGAACTGAACTAGTTCAGTTTAAAATGTGTGAACTAAACTTAGAGCTAGTTCATGTAGAAAGTGAACTTTCCCAAACACTGTCAATGCATCTCTATTCATTTCCAACCCTGTTTGCAAGAGACTGACCATTACAGCCAAACTAACGTCCCTATTATAAAAACAAAGCCTTTGGTAACAAAATATAAAAGAAAAAAGAATGGCAGACATAGAGAGAGCAAGCCAATTCACTCTGTTCTAGGTGAAGAGATTGTCGTTATGGCAAATATCATGAATCTAAACGAATTTACGAGGCAGGAATAATCTGCTGCTGCAGCAAGAGTTTGAGAAGGAACATAACTGACTATATCAATGCATGTGAATCAACTGAATTTAAATAATTTATCACAAAGAGCTCAAAAGAATTTTGAAACCGGTTTCATGCAACAGGCCTCTGAGGAGTCATTGATTGACACCCATTGATTGGTTTGTGATATTTTAGAGCCCGAGGTTAGAGGTTTTTAGGCTTTTTTACTTAGATGAACCTCAGATGACCTGAATTGGAAAGGCTATTAGATGAGTCTCTCCAAGCATCATGTCATAGCCGCAAAATGTCTATTCAACCCTTCCTCGAGGAGGTCTTAAAGTGCGTCATGAATGCATAAAATCAGGTACTTGTTGAATAACTTCATTGGCTGATTACAAACAACATCCACCCTTAGCATAATGAGCAGTACAGTCATTTGAATAAGGTTAATCATAATGAGGGTGATGACATTCATTAAAGACTGACATTTACTGAAGTTTAGTGTGATTGCGGTCGGTTGTTGTCTCCTAGCAACAGTTTGTTCCAGTTGTCATAGAGAATTGCATTCCCTAGTGGGGTTATCCTGGATTTTCCAGCTGAAGAGTGAAGAAAAAAATATCACTGGCAAATGGTTATATTGGTACTGAAGCCTGAAATGATATAAGGATGAGCTGATGGCTGTCAACACTGATGGAATGCCATGTATATCCGCCTGTCATGGTGAATTGGAGTTATGGACACGAAGCAGGATCAGGGATTCCATCCCACATCCCAAAATGTCTTGGTTCTGATTTACACCCATATAGTTAGGGGAACAGAATTACAACAGTAAAAAGTACATTCTAATGAAACAGCTTCATCCGTGCTGTCATTTTACATTCAGTTATGGATTTTTAGGTATTTAGGTGCAGAGTAATCTAAACCGAGTACATACAAGTCATTGGGTCTTATTTACAAAAAAAATTGATTGGGTGGAATATTTGTATTTATATGCATTGGAGAATTTCTCACAAAAATCTTTGTGAATTTGTTTTTAACTTTATTCTAATTTTTAATTCATTTGGAGTGTTTTAAATGAGTGACAATTTAAATGATAGTCATTTGCATAAACACTCCCGTTTCACTACTGTAAAAAAATATTTTCATGATTTGTAATCACAACATTTTCTCTTTTGTCAAATCAACTTAGATAATTTATGTAGTTCAGATAACATAATATTTTGAGTAATGTCCTTCATTGCGTTAACTCACATTTTTCCATTTCAATGAACTAAAAATTTTAAGGCAACCAGGTTACTTATTTTTTTAAGTTAAACCAACAATATTTTTTTTACAGTGGGTCTTTCAACCTTTCCATTATAGCCTTTCATCACTCTCAGCAAACATATGACACTGCGCTCTTGATCAAACGATTCTCAAGCATTTTTACAATGGCATATTGATTTATTAATTAATCATATTTTTTTTTACGTGGAATTTTAGGCAGATTTCCCTCACAAATGAGTGCATTCGCGGTTGGTGAATAACCCATAGTCTTCGAATAATCTTTCTTTTTGCAGTTTTGTACATTTTTAAAGGTATTTCCCCAAAATGTTTAATTATGTAATTATAAAAAATATTTTTAGCTCGTGTTTTCCCAAACCTTTGTCTTTCTTCTGATAAAAATAAAAGATGTTTTGAGAAATGTTAGTAACTAAACTATTTTCTCAAACTCCACAGAAGAAAGGAAATCATACAGGTTTGGAACTGGTCTAACGTGAGGGCAAATATATATATTTTTTTAAATTTATCAGATAGTCCCTTGTGCTCGTTTCCAAACAATAAAGGTTGCTGAAGAGCTAAATTTGTTAAAAGCACCATAAAAAGTCCATAGACATGCAAAGTCATGCAATAAAATTAATTATACATTATTTATAATAAGTTCTATAACTGATGCCTAAATTTACTTGTAACATTTAAAACTATTGCTATTAGTCATTACTGATTTAATTTAAACCCATTGGTGTAGGTAGAATTTATATTGTCAGCCATTTATCGGCCTTGCCAAGAAAATAATTACTGGCTTATTGGTCAGAATTGTAATATTGGTGGTGCAATAAGCTATGTTTAATGTATGTTTAATGGTGCCCTTGTTTCAGTTTTGGAGCCTGACAACATTCCATCCCTATTAACTTTCATCGTATGGGGGAAAAAGCACCTGGTACAAACTGTTGAACTTTTGTGTTCTAATGAAGAGAGAACAAACACAACTGGTGAAATAATTTTGTATTTTAGATGAACTAACCCTTAGGCCGTGTGTCCACCAAAGCGTTTTTATCTAGCTGAAAACGCCAGACGCTTTGCTGACGATGCCGTGTTTTGGGCGCTTGAAAGCGTTTTGGCAGCGCAGCGTTTTTTCCGTTGAGACGTTTCGTTGCTATGATACAGAATACCCGCAGCACAGTTTACTTGTAACTGATTTCGCAGGTAATTTGTTTCATACTAAAAATTTATTTTTTTTCATCCATTTTGTTCGGTTAGCTCTGCTGGTTGATGTCGTTGTACAGAAAGAATGTTGTGACAGTTGGTCGGTGTGGTTTAGTCCCGCCCCTCCTCCACTGTGATTGGACGGCTGGGTAAAAAGTGACAGTGATGAGTGCTGCGTTTTATCCAAAGTTGAAAATTTTTCAACTCTCTGCGACCAGTAAAAAACGCTGGGCGCTCAGCGCTTTAGCGTGAAAAAAAAACACTCAGGACCTCGTTACGCTCATAGCGTTTAAAAAAACGCACCACTCCCATTGAAAACAATTGAAAACATACGCCAGGCGCGTGGAAAAACGCTTTGGTGGACACACAATGTTAGACGCTCTGCTGAAGACGGCGTGCTGTGGGCGCTTGAAAGCGTTTTGGCAGCGCAGCGTTTTTTCCGTTGAGACGTTTCGTTGCTATGATGCAGAATATCCGCAGCACAGTTTACTTGTAACTGATTTCGCAGGTAATTTGTTTCATACTAAAAATGTATTTTTCATCCATTTTGTTCAGTTAGCTCTGCTGGTTGATGTCGTTGTAAAGAATGTTGTGACAGTTGGTTGGTGTGTTTAGTCCCGCCCCTCCCCCACTGTGATTGGATGGCTGGGTAAAAAGTGACAGTGATGAGTGCTGCGTTTTATCCTTTAAGTTTAACACTTTTCAACTCTTGGCGACCTGTAAAAAACGCTGGGCGCTCTGCGCTTTCAGCGTGAAAAAACCGCTCAGCACCTCGTTACACTCATGGCTTTTAAAAAACTCGGCGCTCCCATTGAAAACATACGCCAGGCGCGTGGAAAAACGCTTTGGTGGACACATGGTCTTAGCCTTAGGCACCATGACTGAAATTTGTTGTTAAGCCGTTATAAACTAGTCAAAGATTTAGTTTGAAAGTCAGTTTCAAAAAGTACGCCAGGTACGGCCAGTTACTTATGAATAGCTATGTTCTTTGGCCCATTCATAAAATGATATTTCTGAATGGTGACCCATTTTGCTTTTGTTATGGATGCATAGCATCAGCACATAATTTCTGTTGATGTATGGAGGAAAGTAACACAGCAAACGATGAGTGTGTCCATCCACTAGAGAGAAGCATCCTTTCCATTTTTATCACCTTTACTCCTCTGCTAAGGTAAGGGAGAGGTTCCCAAGATCCTCAGTGCTCTGTTTTGCAAGATGTGTCCTTGTAAATCTTCCAGCTTCTTTCTCCCGGTGAATGTTTGTCTTGAGTCTTCCCTGTTGACGTTTTCTGTATACAAAATTCATACGTTCCTGATAAGCTAGATTTGTACGCTCGACAAGGTCATATTTTAGCAGCGTTCTGAAGCTGATTGATTTCCTTTTAGATTAGAGCTGCACAATTCTGGATAAATTGAGAATCATGAGAAAAATCGCTGTCCTCCCACCATTCTGAATGGACAACAAAACAAAATAACATCATTTACGAGAGGCTCTGACAAAATGTTAGTCGTTGCAGTCTATTTAATTTTTTATTTATTTATTTGAATAAATTAATGGTTTGATCAATGAATGATTCAATGACTTACACATTTAGACTCCACTTGTTTTATTACTAGATGAATCAGCGTTTTTAAACAATCTTTTAAATGAACGATGTCTCACAATCTCGCCCCTACTGGTGTAACAATGTAATTGATAGTGATACAATCATACTTTAAACCTTCGATACCATATCATTGTTTATATCCGAACTTACAGTATTTATAAACTTTTAGTTTTGATAATTTGAATTATTGTAACAGAAATAGTTATTTTATGCTTGAAAAGACTGTTTGGAATGCTGTTTAACATGACAACTGCTCTCTCTCTCTCTCTTTGGTTCAGCACGAAAGCTTGAATGTTTTG
This sequence comes from Pimephales promelas, assembly GCF_988280905.1. Lineage (NCBI taxonomy): Eukaryota > Metazoa > Chordata > Actinopteri > Cypriniformes > Leuciscidae > Pimephales > Pimephales promelas. The sequence continues at coordinate 14,911,616 of NC_142775.1, forward strand.
CTGTGATTGAACTTGTCAAAGGTTAAATAAACAGCCGAATCGTTGCCATTATTAAATCTTGTGGGTGTTTGAATCGAGATCAAGACCTTTGAATGATTAATCGTGCAGCTCTACTTTAGATGTAGTTTCTCCTACAAATTGCTTCCTTGAATAATCTATGCTTATTAAACAACACGTTTTGATTTCAACTTGATGTACACTCCATTCTAAAGTTTGTGGTCAGTAAGATTTAAAAATAATAATAATACAAATAATTATTCAGCTAAGATGCATTAAGTTGTATTTCACAATTCTGCTCTTTTAAATGTACTGTTCATCAAAGAATCATGAAAAAAAAGTATCACCGTTTCCACACCAATTTATTAAGCCATATTTTCGAACAAATAAAGCCTGGGTAAGTATAAACAACTTTCAAAAACATAAAAAAAACTCAAACTTTTTCACTGCAGCCTGTCAAAAGCACTATTGCTATTTGTCTATTTATAAAGTGATTATAACTATAATTCTGATGATTCTGACTTTGATTAACATCTACTTGGTTTGACATTGATTGGGGGATATACTTCATTGTCCTTTGCTTACATCTGAATGACGTGGATGGAAATAAGAGCCTCACTATAGTGACATCAAAGTGCTGCTAAAGCCCAGAGCCACATGTGGCTGCTGTTTGCTGTGGCTATATTTGGAGTATGTGTATGCTTTATTTGTTTTGATGTGGTGGATGAAAAATTTAAAATGCTTTCTATTCAATTTTTTTCTTCTTTTTTTTTTTTTTTTCCAATAGGCCTTAGTGGTCTTCTACAAAGGTGTGACTCAGAATGTGACATTTAGAACCCTTTGAAAATCAGACCTGGATCCCACCAGTGTTACTGCGAGAGCACTCTGAAGGTCTCGGTGCTGAATTCACAGGGAGAAGTGTCCTCAAAAAGACATGGATGTCTCTCAAGTGTATTGTCATCTTTATCTATGTTTTATCGAAAAATCCTTTTATGAGATCAGTACAAAGCCCTGTAGGCAGATAACTGTATTCATCTTTCGTGACCTTTCTATTGTGTGAGGTCGCATGAGCTTTATTCCATGAAAAAGGAACACAAGGACAAGTTCAAAAGACATTTCCTGGAAGAGAGAGAAACGGTGACAAAGTGTGACATATTCTTTTATCTTCTTTTTAATGAAAAGCGACTGTCCTTGCTATTGTAGAGTCACAGTATGTTGTATACATACTTAATTTATCTTTCTAACTTAAAGAATTGTTGGGAACGACTTTAAATTATAAACACCCTTTTTAATTTCAAAGCCGTTTAGTTGCAGTCAATTAAATAAAAGCAGTTGACAACACTCTTAACAAAAAGTAGTACGTTGATGCCTTTTAAAATTATCAGTATTTTAAATTTATATTAAGAACCATATTTATCTGAAAAACACTGAGGGACATTACATGTACAGTAAATATGATACATATTTAGACTACATAATGATGATCAATTTAAGCAGCCATGATTCATTGTTCATCAATATATATATATATATATATATATATATTTATATATACACTGTATCTATATATATATATTTATATTTCATTTTATATATATATATAATTTATCAAATTATTTATGTAAATTTGATCAGTCAAAATGTTAGGGTTGGTTGGTAAAGTTTCTTTCTGCATGCTCACCAAGTCTGCATTTATTTAATAAACAATTTTATTATTATTATATGATAATAAAATGATAGTGTTACAATTTAAAAACAACTGTTTTCTATTTTAATAATTTTATGTAATCTATTCCTCTGATGGCAAAGATGAATTTTCAGCGGTCATTACTTCAGTCTTCAGTGTCACATGATCTAATATGCTGATTCATATCATCAATGTTGCTGCTTAATATTTTTGTGGAAACTGATACATTTTTTGTCAGGATTCTTTTGATTCAAAAGCACAGATTTTTATTTCAAATGGAAATCTTTTGTAACGTTATTAATGTCACTTTTAATACATTTTTAATGCGTCCTTGTTTTTATTTACAAGGACGCATTAAAAATGTATTAAAAGTGACATTAATAACGTTACAAAAGATTTCCATTTATTTACATATAAAAATAGATTTATTTACATATAAAAATAGATATCTTACTGAAACCAAACTTTTGAATGGTAATAATCTGAAAAGCTTGTAGTTATTACTATTTTTTGATGGTTTATTCCCGACACTGCTGATAAGATAATTCTTTGCCTTAAACAGCTAGAATCCTTTAGATGTAGCCTTTGTTTTGAACCAATACAGATAGCAGAACTATCAGAAAGAGGTGGGGAGAGTGGAAGATGGGGGACTCACTTTCGGACAAATATTGACTTTTGGCACATTTTGCTCGGTGGGATTTTTATGGTGCCGCCAGCAATCATTAATCTCTCTAAAATAATGTTTTGCTGTGCGCTGCCTGTTCCCTAGTTACAGTTCATGCCGTCTGAGGTAGTACGCCTCTGTGAACACAGCCAGCTCAGCCAGCCATGCCTCTCCAACGGCCATGTGGAACAGGGATGACAGCTCTATCCCTGCTTTTGCTCCCATGTGATTGACGACTATATTGCATAGAAAATGAGTTGTTGACTGTGTTTTATTATAAACAACACACTGTGCCCGTTGTCTGTTATTAAATCCATATTCATCAAAGATGCATGAGGGGGACCATCTCCTGGCTTGTCGGTGTGTTGATTGATTGATGGATTTTTTTATTTGACCCTTTTGTTTAAAATTCAACAAAACAACAAGTTAACAAACTTAATACATAAAAAAAACAACATTACCAACCAAACCTAACATTTTGACTGAGCCATTTTTTCAGTGCCAGCTTAAAACCTACTAAACTTTTAGTCATCTTGAGATTTCCTGGCAACCTGTTCTACATACAAAAAGCACTCTTTACCTAAATTACTCTTAACTCTAGGAGGTACAAAATCAGTAGAGCTGCCCCTGGTGGAGTAGCACGTCTCTCACTCTATTAAAATAATGAATCAAATATTTAGGGACAGTCCAATGCACAATACCATGCATAGGGGAATCTGAGAGACTCGATCTTCTACTTTTAACCACCCTATAGTCTCACAATGGGAAATATCAAGATGAGATCTCATGGGGAGGTTTAAAATAAGCCTTATAACCCTATTTTGAGCAGTCTGAAGCCTATGTTTCATGTGCTTTAAAACACCATTCTACCAAGAGCAGCATGCAGAATCAAAATAAGGCTGAATTATACAGCACTTGCCAGAGTTAACATTGCTTTTTTGTCCAAAAACTCTGAGATTCTGGACAAGAAACATACTCTTTGATTTACCTTTGTAAGCACCTTTTGTGCTTGGCACTGAGAGTTCTTTCAAATATGTTCTTAACTTTATGCGAAACCAATAATGCAGAATCATCTGCATATAAAAAAAGTTCACATGAACATACAGACTTAAGGTCATTTTATATTTATATATATATATATATATATATATATATATATATATATATACCAAGAACAACACACGGAATCAAAATAAGGCTGATTTAGAACACTTGCCAGAGTTAACATTGCTTATTTGTCTAGAACTTTGAGATTCTGGATGGACATGAAACGTACTCTTTGATTTACCTTGGTAAGCACCTTTTGAGCTTGGCCCACTCCACAAAAGTGGCAGTCCATCACACAATCCAGGTACTTACTATCTCCTTAAAACTAAAACCTTAAAACCAGGGGATCTTCTCAATTTTATTTTATCTTATCTTTATTTGAAACCAATAATGCAGAATCATTTGCATATAAAAAAAGTTCACATGGACGTACAGACTTAAGGTCACATATATATATATATATATATATATATATATATATATATATATATACACACACACACACTACCGGTCAACTTTTCAATCGGTAAGGTTTTTTATGTTTTTAAAAGAAGTCTCTTCTGCTCACCAAGGCTGCAATTATTTGATAAAAAATACCAAAAAAACAGTAATATTGTGAAATATTATTACAATTTAAAACCGGTTTTCTATGTGAATATATAGTGAAGTGTAATTTATTCCTGTGATGAAAGCTGAATTTACAGCATCATTACTCCAGTCTTCAGTGTCACATGATCATACAGAAATTATTATAACATGATGCTCAAGAAATATTTATGATTATTGTCCATGTTAAAAACAGTTTTTTACATTTTTATTTCAGGATTCTTTGATGAATAGAAAGTTCAAAAGAACAGAATTGATCTGAAATGGAAATCTTTTGTTACATTAATCACTACCATTCAAAAGTTTGGGGTCAGTAAGAATTTATTTTTTATTTTTGGGGGAAAGAAATTAGAAAATACTTTTATTCATCAAGGATGAGTTAAATTGATCAAATGTTACAGTAAAGACATTTATAATGTTAGAAAAGATTATATTTTAAATAAATGCTGTTCTTTTAAACTTTCTATTCATCATAGAATTTTTTTGGGAAAAAAACGAATGTAAATTACTGTTTTCAACATTTAAAAATAATAATTTATGTTTTTTGAGCATAAAATCAGCATATTAGAATTATTTCTGAAGGATCACGTGACACTGAAAACTGATGCGTAATCAGCAACAATAATGATGTTGAAAATTCAGCTTTCATCACAGGAATAAATTACACTTCACTATATATTCACATAGAAAACCGCTGTTTTAAATTGTAATAATATTTCACAATATTACAGTTTTTATTTTTTTATTTTTTATCAAATAATTGCAGCCTTGGTGAGCAGAAGAGACTTCTTTTAAAAACATTACCGATCTAAAACTTTTGACTGGTAATATATATATATATATATATATATATATATATATATATGAAGAGTTCAGATTCAAAAGCATCTAAGTGCCATTTGAAATTTTCTTCTAAAATTATCATTTTTATCAAGCTTGTATATTTAAGTTCAGTAATTTCACTTAAATGGCAATGAAGATTACCTATTAATTGTCATTTAAGTGAAATTACTGAACTTAAATACACAAGCTTGATAAAAATGGTCATTCTAGAACAACATTTCAAATGGCACTTAGAGGCTTTTGCATCTGAACTCTTCATATATAGAAGGAAAAAAAGTGGACCCAAGACACTCCCTTGAGGAACTCCACATTCTATATATTGTGGTTGAGACATTGTTCCTCCAATATCCACCACCTGCTTCCTATCCTTCAGTTAAGAACTCACCCATCTGACTGCTAAGTCATTAAAACCAATGGCTTTTAATTTGCGTACCAAAATATCATGGTCAACAGTGTCAAAGGCCCTCTGTAGGTCTAACATGACCTTTATCTACCTCCCTCTTAATGTGGTCAGTTAAATACAATAAACAGGTGTCAGTGGAATGTGATTTACGAAAGCCAGACTGGAACTCAGAGTAGATTGTGTGATGCTAAATACTTGTCAATCTCTTAATGTTATCAATACTTGTTAATGTTTACTATAATATTTGAGCTTTAGAGAACATGCTGTATTTGAGGCCAGTACATATTTCTTCTCTTAAAGGCCAGTAAACAAGTATTCAAATGCAGAGGCAAATGCTTGGTCAACACATTTGCAAGTCAGTGACATATACGTTCGATATTACTGCGCTGTTTTCATGGAATCACGCACAAACATACGTCACTTGCACACAGAGAGCGGAAATGAATTGTCTTGGCAAGCAACAGTTTAGTAAATACTTTGGGGAAAGGGTTCTTTGCCTCCACGGATTTACTACAAACTGTTTTGAATTGAATGGACAAAATGAAAATAAATACTTTAGTAACACAACAAGAATACAGCACATTCTTTTCAAATTAAGCAATAATGCATTAGGTTTGTGTAGCTGGATGCATTTCATTCTTGTATTTGCTTACATATATTAAGTTTCCGGCCTTGACACATTAAAGGTGTTTGTAAAGTATGTATGTGCGACAACCAGCCATTTCTTGTTCATTATCACTTTTTTTCTTTAAAGAGCATATTGCAGGTAAAAAAAATCTAAATTTATAGATTACCTTGTATGAAAATACGATATGAAAAGTTAATGCAGGATTTAAAATGTTTTAAAACAACATAAGGGCACTAATTTAGTAGCTAAAGTGAGCGTTTCTTGGACTGCTCGTAAAAATGGCTTTTTGGTAACGCTTCCTTTTACAGTACAGTACTTACAGTGTACTTACAGTGTACTTGTACTGGCTAATATAAGGTAAGTACATGGAACAGGCGTAGGTTCAGGGTGTGTACTAGTTATTACCCAGTAATTGTAGTTACTAAAATAAGTACATAGTATTTACATGGGTAACTGGACTGTAAAAGGAAGCGTTACTGGCTTTTTTTCAACATTGCGTCATTTTACGTCACGCTAGGGAACCTCAGCCTCGGCTCAGTGCAGAGTAGGTTGGTATTCAGTGAGAGCGGTCGTCAGTCAGTGTGCTTTCGGTAGTTTTTGTATTTTAATTTATCATCGTCATGGTAAATTATTGTGTTTGTGGAGGTTGGAAAAACTCCGGCCTGTTAGGACTTCAAGATCGAGTCCACAAGTTTTCATTACAAGAAAAGGGACGCATATCTTTCGTTCCTGGTGCGGTTTGTGTAGGTGAAGAGACGGGATTTCTCTTCTGCATCGGCTTCGGAAAACGTGGTCGTGTGTAGCGTTCTCTTCAGATCAAAAAATGATTATCATCCCGGCGATATGATAGAGTTCAACATGGGATGCCGAAGCAAGAATATTGATCGTCGTATACTATACCAATGGCATCAAATAGTGTGATATAGGTAACTAGTCATGCCCTAAATAGAGGCAACTTGTAATTGAAAAACAAAATTGGTTGTTTAAATACTCGAATCTTTAATTTTCTGTTTATGTTATAACCCAGGTGAAAAATATGTATTAAAAATTTACCTGAGTATGCTTTTTGTACAATAGAAATATACTCAAGTATAGTTTGTATACATTTAGTATAAATCTACCCTAAACATACTAATGTCTTCTGGCCTGTTATAGGATCATAATAATCTGTACAATATTGTGAGCACAGTGTATATCGTTAGCGAGCGTATATATCTATAAACACGTCTCTCACCTAAAGGCACCTGTCCTGTTCTCCAATGGTTCTCCTCACGTCACACCAGAACTCAATTTGTCTCTGACCGTTCTGTCTAACATTATCCTGGCCTGTCCCAGCAGGTTCATAACTTTATGGCTTGGTCCATCGTACGAGTATTTCTTCAGCGTCCGAAATGTCATTGCATTGAATTGTTTTTCTGTTGTTTGAATCGACCGCTCTCCCGCTCGTTGTGTCAGACGCGAAAGTCAAATTTTTTCACGAAAACGAATCCAGAAGCTTCTGTACCGTATTTATAAGTATATTTTAAAGAAAATCTAGTTCCTACATTATTCTATGCATTGACTCGTTGGGTCCTCTAACCTGCAAAATGCCCTTTAATAGCATAGTTTATTAGGTGTTCAAGCACGAAGTGCTGAAAACCTATTCTATTTGCTAGAAAGAAAAAAAAAATCCCCTAAAACGCATCGTGCAGCCCAAACCGTAAGGGCTGGAGCTCTGAAACTTTGTCAAATGGTAGGGCCTCAAATTGAGGAGAACCTATCATAGTATGAGCCCGATAGTATGGGACCAAACCAGTCTAGGCCTATTCTCTGGACTCTCTAGATACTGTAACAGGGTCTGTAACAGGGTCATTTAGTGGTCTGTGGCAAAATTCAGTCAAAAGCCAGTAAATCCCCCCCACAAAGTCACAACTTCACAAAAATCGATGAGCATATGTGTCCTAATATGGTCGAAATTTTGCTTTTGATTGGCTATAACAGGGTCGTTTACAAAAGGGGTGGGACAAAATGCACCCAAAATCATACAAATCCTAAAGGAAAACTCAGAATTTCACAAAAATTGATGAGCATATGTCTCATAACATGCCGAAGAAGCATGCACAGTTTCATGGAGGTCGGACCATATGTGGCACTATAACTGTTAAAAAGCTTTAAAACCATGTATTTCCAATGTTAAATTGCCTGTTTTGATTGTAAATGGTGTTTTACGTCTATTATGTCGGTGGATAAATGCATGTTAAATAAAATTAAATGCCTTTTGATGCTTTTGTGCTTAAAGGCCTGAACTGCTTGAACACCGATAAATGCTGCTCAGATCTGCCAGAGCTCTCCAGTACTGTAGGTGTGTTGGACCTCAAAGTTGAGCTTGAAGCTTATACTTTACCATTACCTTTGCTCACCCTGCTGAAATAACGCATAGCTGGAACACAGTGTTCATTCATGTGTTTCAAAACATGTATCATATCATCACCTTAGTGTTTCGAGAGTCACTGCTCTGACCAACATTTCAGATTCCTGGCTAAGACAACAGCCAGCTGTTCCAATTCATAGGGTTTGCAACTGGCACCTGCAGGTTTGCTGTACTGGCTGACCTTGACAGTGAGTGAGTGATTGGCTTCCCAGAGGATCCATGAGTGACCCATCCTCCCGCTGCTCTGCTCATTATGAATATGTCAAACAAACGTAGAATATTGGCTATCTGTCAAGGTGGCAGTTCGCATTAGTACCATTATAAATAATATACATATGAAGCACATGAAGATGAAACACAAAAGGCTAATTTGAGAAGCGTGATGCATACATTAATCCGTTAAAAACAACAAAGCTCCTACTATATTTATTCCCACTCTGATAGCCCCGCATTCCTACGGCTGAGAAGCACTATTATGCATCTCCTCCTACTCGGTGACAGAGGGATTCCGCCTTCCTAACTTCCTAATAAGGACATTACGGAACATGAAAAGGGAGTGTATTAATAGAGAGGATTATTGCTCAGGAATATTTTCATTGCAGTGTGTATGTATTTCAATGGCATTGGTGTAGTCTGATATCACATATTCAATCTGCAGAAGTTAATTGAGCTGGAATGAAATGACTCTCAGGGCCAGACACAGCCTTTCGCCATAGACTCCCTCAGCCTTGATCAACATGCATGTAATAAGTGGGGGTCTAGATGTGTTCATTTGGATGTGTGACACAAAACCAGTCCTTTCTCACACTTTGAGTTCTGTTGTGATTCCTGCATTTCTTTACTGAGTGGTGGTAGCCATAAATAGATACACTGTTAGACCTTACCAGGTTTTTTTTACAGTAAAATACTGGCAACACTGTTGCCAATAATTTACTGTAAAAATGCACTAAAACTAATAAGTTGTATTTTTTTTAGTTAACTTGAGTTTTAGTGCATTTTTACAGTAAATTACTGGCAACAGTGTTGTAAAAATGCACTAAAACTAATAAGTTGTATTTTTTAGTTAACTTGAGTTTTAGTGCATTTTTACAGTAAATTTTACTGTAAAAAACCTGGTAAGGTCTAACAGTGTAGTTCATGAAGATAATGTCATTATTAACTTGTAGTTTCAAACCTGAATTCTGAAATCTTATTCCACTCTTAATGCTGCTCTTTTCTAGGATACACAATATCGGGTATCAGCAGATTTTCTGTGTAAAGTGTTCACTTTACATTCTAAACGATGCTGGGTTGTTTTAACCCAAAATTGGGTAAAATATGGACAAACCCAAATGTTGGGTTAAAAATGCCATTTAAAATGTGAACCCAACTTCAACTTTCACTTTCAACTGTACAGTTTTTAACTTTAACATTTTTAACCCAACATTTGGGTTTGTCCAAATTGGACCCATATTTAGGTTGAAATAACGCAGCATTTTTTAGAGTCTATCCATCCGTTCATCTGTCTAATCGTTCACTTTATCCATCTGTCAGTAATTGTTATTGGTCGCCCTTCTCCACTTTCTCCGCTTTCTAATTATGAAATTAGTCAGCAAACCTACTTTTGTGTCTGTTTGTTTCATTATATGTCAGTAGCGTTTTGATAAACACTTAAAGCAGAAGGATATTAAAGCTTTCCCTGATAATGTCATCATGTTCACCTTGTCATGCACAACAAACTTGATCTTTTATTGGATTTATTGAAGCTTCATGTTTTTTGTGTCATTAGTTTACAAGAATTTTTTTTTTCAACAATGAGTGACCCATCCTAATCACTGAATAATTACAACTTTTATACTAACCATTAAAGCAAAAATACCCAAAGAGTAGAGTAACTATTTAGATCATCACATCTGATAATTTAGAGACAAATTAAAGCAAAGTTATGTTAACGCAGTCCATATAAGGTGAAGCATCTGGTGCGGCTATGCTTTGGACCCTGAGGTCATGGCAGAGATACAGTATGTCCTCTGAAGTTCAGTCCAGCTCAAGCAAAGATAATGGGAATGCGTCTCGCTGCCCCTGATACCAGTGTTTAGGAGGAGTCAAGACGCCCTGTTCCTGACCCCGCTTGTGGAAGAGAGGGAGGAGGGCCTTTTTAAACCTGATAAATTGAAACGCGTTGACACTGAACAGCTTCAGGTTGTTGGCTAGTCTTTATCGTACGCTCTATTTTAAGTTTGCAGACATCCTGGATTTGCCTTCTCTTATCCGCAAACTCATCCTGGACATCACATTGTAAAAGTCAAGTAAGGTGTGTGTGTTCTTTATGTGAGTTTGAAACTCTTCTGGTTAACAATTTCCAGTTAACTTCTTAATAGCAAGGCTGTAACCACAAATTCAGCATTGGAGTAATCAAATTATTAGTAACAAATTAAATATCATCTATTTTAATAAAAATGGGTTATACAAAACATCAGCGCACACATCATAAAAAATAGTTTGGCAGAAATGTATTAGTTTGAAACTCCCAGAATGCCAAGACTTACACAATAGACTCCATTCAGTAAATCATAGATAAACTACTCCAGATGATTGTCAACTTAGTTTACTGAAAATTTATTAGAGTCCCCTGAGTTAAGCATACTGAAAAAAATAAATAAATATCATTGTTTTTTATAACAAGTGGTTGTTTCAAAGTGGTTTCTTAAATAGATAATACACTGCAAAAAAAAATGTTTGAGAACTTAAAAGTAGGGCTGTGAAACGATTAATCATGATTAATCGCATCCAAAATAAAAGTTTGTGTTTACATAATATATGTGTGTGTAGTGTGTATAATTATTTTGTATAAATACACACATGTATATATTTAAGAAAAATGTGTTATTAATATATAAAATATTTATGTATAAATAAATATAAAGTATACATGCAAATATTTCTTAAATATATACATGCATGTGTGTATTTATATATACAAAATATTTATACACTCTACACACACATGTATTATGTAAACAAACTTTTATTTTGGATGCGATTAATTGTGATTAATCATTTGACAGCCCTACATAAAAGTTTAAGGCAACCAGCTACAGGACAATTTTGAGTTTTAGGGTCATCAGTTGTACAAATGTTTGCATGTTAAATAGTTGAATTAACTTTAAAAACAGAATTTGTCAAACAAAATGTAAGTTGCATTTTTTGAAAATGAAAATTGTCATTTACTGACCCTCATGTCATTTCAAACCTGTGCGACTTACTTTCTTCTGTGAAACGCAAAAGAAGATATTTTAAAGTGTCTAAAATAAAATAATATACAAAGTAATTGGGGCCCAATCTTGTTTGGGGGTAATTAAATTACTATTATTTTATTGTTACTATAGGGGATTATCACGCTGATACGTAGGACTTCCGGATTCAGTGATCTTTGTGCACTGCCACTTCCGTTGATTGACCGATCTCGCTGGCGAACTGATGAAGGACTACACTAAGTTTATTTATACGGCATCCCTGGTAAATTAGTCTGATTCACTAAAGTGCCGGCTGCAAACAAACGTGTTACCTTGTTTTATTTTAAAGTTTTAATCCAGTTCTTCCTTATACTCAATTCAGTCGGGAATCCATGAAAACTTACGTAGGGTTGGCGTTGTTGGTTAGATTTACAAAGTGGAACAGAGCAGTGACATATAGCCTTCGTCTCAGCCATTGTTGAACTGTGTCGGAAGTGGACATGCACAAAGTTGACAAATCCCGCCCATGAAACCCGGAAGCGTGATAGTCCCCTATTGTTAAATCACTATTACTAATATAAACTTATATTAACAACAGTAATGTGCAAAGAGCTTATTTTTATTGGGGAAAATTTGAATATTCTACTCTTATTAAATGTATTGTTCTTCTGTAGTATCATACTGACCGACAGCTTCAGTGATTATAAAAGGAGCGCTCTTTACTTGCAGTCTGTGTAATTCAGTCGCAATTTCAAGTTTTTGTTTTCATGAGTCTTTGTGACTTTTCCTATTTAAGGACGAAAAATGTGCCAAACAAAAATTGATTTATTGATGATTCGATATTTTGTAGTGATTTCATGTCTATAAATATTCAAATATAAATTCAAAACCAAAACGTTATACTAAATTTATAAGGGAGTGGCAGGGTACCCATGGATCCTTGAAATCATTGAAAGTTTGTGAATCTGAAAAACAAAATTCAAGGCCCTTGAAAGTTTTTGAAAATAGAGGCAGGTCCTTGAAAGGGCTTGAATTTATTTTGTGCCAGAGCTTTACTATGTCCACTAATGTGTTATTTCGCCAACGCTTTGTGACCAATGCACACTAGCTTACTTGATTTACGTGAGTTACACACATTTACATGTTACGTTAAGTGTTTCCCACGTGAGGTACTTTGTTATATATTTTGCCATGACATTCACACGGACACGAAACCGCTACGATGGTTCCCATAACGTTTCACAGACACATCTTGGAACATTGCAAAAATAGGCTGAAACCAGTGAAACATGATGCCTGGAAAATGCTAGTTTCAAGATATTTGGAATATTTTATAATGTATTTGATCTACACTATGTTGACCCTACATTAGTCCTTGAATTTGAGGGTATTGTACCTGGAAAGTCCTTGAAAGGTCCTTGAATTTGAAGTTAGCTGAGTTGTGGGAACCCTGGAGTGGGTAAGCCAATGAGTGCTCCTGGTTATAGTTGTAATTTCATGTGTTTTTAGGTCAGGGTTTTTTTCAAGTCAAGTCAAAGATAGTGGCCCTGCTTTCTAACAGCAACTCTCCATTGGCTTTCGAGCTGGAAAAACCAAACTCTAGTCTGGCCAATCACAACGTGTATAGAGTCGGTGGGCGGGCTTAACATAATGACAACAGAGTTGCGACGGTTACTTGAAAATAAAGAATGGCTGTTGCTACTGGTGAACAGCGGTCTTTCGATTCGGCTTTGGCCGCGACTCTGGAGGACTTGGAGTTAAGCTTTTATTTGAGAAAAGAACAAAGAAGGGCACTGAAGTCATTCTTAAAAAAGGAAGATGTGTTCGTAGTTTTGGCGACCAGATACTTCTATTACTTTTTTATTCATGGCACAATGTCTCCTGGTTTCCACATCAGCGCTGCTTGATCTGATATCTATGGTTTATAGCAGAGAACTATGGGTGGAATTTGAATGCTTCTCACTGGATCTCCCATTGCTGTGTAGAAACAGTGTCCCATATTTTGCTCTTATTAGTTGGGCAGTGTGAAATGCAAAATGCAACCATTTAGTTAGCCCTCTCAGTAAATGATGATTGGTTTTCTGAAGGATAAAGAGCTCACTTGTCATGTTTCAAATTGTTTGATGTTGTATTTTGCTTTCTTTCACAGCTCGTGTCCAATGTCCTGATCTTCTCCTGCACTAATATAGTTGGCGTGTGCACACACTACCCAGCAGAAGGCTCACAGAGACAAGCCTTCCAGGAGACCAGAGAATGTATTCAAGCTCGTCTGCACTCTCAGAGAGAAAACCAGCAACAGGTACAGTAAGAGACCAACAGAAATCAAGAGGACTCCTGTGGCTACAGAGCATCTTTTAATTTCTAGTGTTATTCTGTGAGTCTGAAAGATTTGTTACTCAGCTTGATGATCATCAAATTTCCAAGGCACAGGTACACCACTGTTTAAAAGTATGGGGTCAGTGATGGAATAAATGCATGAGAGACTTCTTTCAAATACATAAAAAAAAAAAGACTTGCTGAGCCAAACCTTTGAACATGATGTAGATGGATAGATATAATGGTATCATTTAACAATAAGGTTTCATTAGTTAAAGGGATACTCCACTTTTTTTGGAAATAGGCTCATTTTACCACTCCCCCGGGGTTAAACAGTTTAGTTTTTTTTATGTATATATATATATTTAGAAGAGTATCAGTAACCAGACAGTTTCTGGACTGGAAGTCAATGCGACCAGAAACTGTCTGGTTACTGATACTCTTCTAAATATCAGAAAATCGGCTGAATGGATTCGAAAACGGTAAAACCCAACTGTTTAACTCTGCGGGAGTGGTAAAATGAGCCTATTTCCAAAAAAAGTGGAGTTTTCCTTTAAAATTATTTAAGTAACGTTAAAACAGATACAACAATGTTATGGTTAGTTCATGTTAGTTAATACATTAATTAATGTAAACAAATGAAATCTTATTGTAACATATTGTTGCAATATGTTCTTTAAAATAAAAGCCACTTGTTTTGGTATTTTGTCTTATAACGGTAAGATAATTATACAATTTTAAGTGTGGCTTTAGTGCCTAAATAACATATTTGGTTAACAAAATTACCATGATTAATATATAGCATTCATTTTAAATACCTAGGAGAACCATATGAAAACTATATTAAATTGTATTAGCAGCATGATACTCGTTCAATGCAAATGTCTCCTCTAAGCTGAACGAATGTGGAAAAAAGTATGTCCAGAGGACATACTCAAACATGTGTGGGGAAACAGCTGCAGATTGCTTGAATTAGAGCTAAATGAACGGAGAGCATTTCAGCAGGAGTCCATTCACATGTCCAATGATTTTCAGTATGAAACTGAGGCTATGAAGAAACCTGTGCATGGAGACATGCAGTGCTGATTAATATGAGATTAGACCCACATCCTACAGTCTGGAGATTCAGAGTGGCACCCAAAGGAAAAAATAATGGCTGTTTCCTCAGACACACAAGCCCACAAGGGCCACACATCATTATTTTGACAAACAAGTGATATGTTATTTTTTTCTTATCAAGTCTTTCAAATATAACAGCGTGGCCTTTATAAAACTTACCAGTATTAAATTACTATTATCCTCCATGGTTAGTGTAAAATTTTTAATATATGGAACAAGAAATTTCACTCGTTCATTTATTTTTGATTTTTTTTATTTGAATTTATACAATAAGTAAAAACAGAAAGCTGGTTTAGTTTCTATATAAATTCTATATAAATAAATATACAATTAAATAATATATAAATAAATGGAAAGAACAATGATCATTATCTATATATCTATATATATAATACTGAATATAATATCGAAATACCATGCTGTTAGCATCTGATACCATCACTGTACCATGCTACCACAGGACTAGTGGTAAAGGACTAAAGTAGAATTCATGTAATTTTCTGCGGTGTCCTTTGGTTTGCTCTATTTTTGACAGTATGGCTGATATATTGAGATGATACCATGCCTTGATACTATGATATGTTGTCTATTTCTCTCTTTGTTTTGTGTTTTTCTCCTCTTTTCCCCCTTACCATTTCTGTCATCATTTGCAGGAACGCCTTCTCCTCTCTGTGCTTCCTCGACATGTCGCCATGGAGATGAAAGCCGACATAAATGCCAAACAAGAGGATATGATGTTCCACAAGATCTATATTCAAAAGCATGACAATGTGAGGTGAGTGACTCCTCAAATAGCCTGAAAGATGGCAGTCAGTGCTTGCACCTTAAAGCACCTTTTAAAGCCTGCAATAATATTTTAAGCCATTTATGTTAACACTTAAGGTTGAGTGCTTATTTCTGTTCTAAAACCTAGTGAGCTTCTCTCATAGACAGTTAACTTCTTGGTAACTGAAAATGGAACCTCATAAGCGAACACAAAAACGGCACCTGTTTACATGTTGCTAAACTAACATGATACCGTTTCCTTATTATTAAATGAATTCCGGTGAGAAAAATAAGTATTTGAACACCCTGCTATTTTGCAAGTTCTCCCACTGTCCACTGTGAGAGGCATAATCTAAAAAAAAATCCAGAAATCACAATGTATGATTTTTTTTAACTATTTATTTGTATGATACACCTGCAAATAAGTATTTGAACACCTGTCTATCAGCTAGAATTTTGACCCCCAAAGACCTGTTAGTCTGCCCTTTAAAATGTCCACCTCCACTCCATTTATTATCTTAAATTGATGCACCTGTTTGAGGTTGATAGCTGCATAAAGACACCTGTCCACCCCATACAATCAGTAAGAATCCAACTACTAACATGGCCAAGACCAAAGAGCTGTCCAAAGACACTAGAGACAAAATTATACACCTCAACAAGGCTGGAAATGGGTTTCGGGGAAATTGCCAAGCAGCCTGGTGAAAAAAGGTCCACTGTTGGAGCAATCACTAGAAAATGGAAGAAGCTAAACATCACTGTCAATCTCGGACTGGGGCTCCATGCAAGATCTCACCCCGTGGGGTCTCAATGATCCTAAGAAAGGTGAGAAATCAGCCCAGAACTACACGGGAGGACCTGGTCAATGACCTGAAAAGAGCTGAGACCACCGTTTCCAAGGTTACTGTTGGTAATACACCAAGACGTCATGGTTTGAAATCATGCATGGCACGGAAGGTTCCCCTGCTTAAACCAGCACATGTCAAGGCCCGTCTTAAGTTTGCCAATGACCATTTGGATGATCCAGAGGAGACATGGGGGAAAGTCATGTTTGGAGGAAGAAGAATGATGAGTACCATCCCAAGAACACCATCCCTACTGTGAAGCATGGGCGTGGTAGCATCATGCTTTGGGGGTGTTTTTCTGCACATGGGACAGGGCGTCCATGTATTGGGAGATTTTGAGGAACATCCTCCTTCCCTCAGTTAGAGCATTGAAGATGGGTCTAGGCTGGGTCTTCCAACATGACAATGACCCGAAGCACACAGCCAGGATAACCAAGGAATGGCTCTGTAAGAAGTATATCAAGGTTCTGGCGTGGCCTAGCCAGTCTCCAGACCTAAACCCAATTGAGAATCTTTGGAGGAAGCTCAAACTCTGTGTTTTTCAGTGACAGCCCAGACACCTGACTGATCTAGAGAAGATCTGTGTGGAGGAGTGGGCCAAAATCCCTTCTGCAAACCTGGTGAAAAACTACAGGAAACTACAGGTTTGACCTCTGTAATTGCAAACAAAGGCTACTGTACCAAACATTAACATTGTTTTTCTCAGGTGTTCAAATACTTATTTGCAGCTGTATCATAAAAATAAATAGTTAAAAAATCATACATTGTGATTTCTGGATTTTTGTTTTTTTAGATTATGTCTCTCACAGTGGACATGCACCGACGATGACAATTTCAGTCCCCTGCATGATTTCTAAGTGGGAGAACTTGCAAAATAGGCAGCTCATTCTCATTCTTTAGCTTCACATAGAACGCTATATGACAAAACGGCGCTACGCACATGGCACCCTTTATCGTTAATATTCACACGAATCCAAGGCGTCATAAATCCTTTAGCGTAATATGAGACTACCCTACCCCACACCTAAACCTAACCATCACAGCACGTGTTATATCAACGATAACGGGTGCCATGTGCGTAGTATAGCGCCGTTTTGTCATATAGCGTTCTATATGATGCTAAAGGATGAGAATGCGTTGAAATAGCAGTGTGTTCAAATACTTATTTTCCTCACTGTAATTATTTTTAGATTTATGTAACATATGCTGTGTTAGGGTTAGGGTTCTCTGATTAAATGCTGTCTTGATAAGCACCTTACTAGGTTTTTGGAACAGAGCTTGTAAGTGTCATAGTTCTGATAAGCATTAGATATTGCACCCTCTTGTGGATTTAGAGATGAGAACACTGGCTCATCTCTATCTCCAACTGACCATCCATGTGTCACAGCAGCTCTTCTGGACAGCTCCAGACACGTTCCCACTCATTAAAAGTTGATTTCCACAGCACCAGGCTAGTTAGGACACTCACGTCATCACAAGAGGCCCTATTAGGTGTAACCTGTTTCTTTCTTTCTTGTTGATCTTTGATTTATTCTTCAGCTTTTGTCTTGTGAAGACTTTGAGTTTGCTTCTAATGTACTAAGTGTTACAAGCATGTCCATGACATAAAATGACCATGTGATGATTTCTGATTCACCACTGTAAAGAATTCAAAATCTGGGCCCTGTACCATGATGGAAGTTGAACACACTAAGGGTTACAGGATTAGTTTTTGAGGTGACAAAACCAAATCAATCCAATCAGGCTTTGTTGGTACCATGATGCTGATCAACTTTCTCTGTCAACTCAGACTTTTATCCTGAGTTTAGGTGTGCTGACACTCTATATGCTGACACTCTTCTGTTCATATTGTGGTAAAATCTTCTAAAAAGACAAACCACTTTCATGGTGCCTAAAACCCAGGGTTAGCACAAACTAAACTGAAACATACCTGACTAAACCGGCTTCACGGTATAGGCCCCAGGAGGGGTGACAAGATAAAACGAGAGGAGTTGGATTTAGCGCCAGAGAGCTAAGGCATTGCTTATGCCTGTCACACCATATTACAACTAAAAAGAGTTCATGAATACACAGAATTTTCTGCAATTTTTTTCCATTATTATTATATTTCATTTATTGATGGTGATCATTGGCAATGGAGCAAAGTTGAGCAGAAACTATGCTAACTTTTTTAACTTATCAATAAAAGCCAATTTATAAAATACACTGGTACCCCTTTTCCACCAAAGCATTTTGAGAGCCGGTTCGAAGCCGGTGCCTACTCGCGAACCAGTTCTTTGCATTTCGATAGCCAAAGAACCGGTATTCGGCCAGGAAAATTGGTTCTAAAGTGGCACCAACTCTTTGCTGGACTAGACCCAGAGAACCGTTCTTTTACCACGTCACCCTACGTCGTGGGCTGGGGGCGGGGTAACCAACAACACGACGGGAAAGGTTGTGACAGCCATTGCTAAAAACAGAGTGCCAAATATTGGATCGTAAAGCCAGGAGAAACATTTGCAGAAAGACGATGTAGTCCGCCATTGTAATTGTTATGCTTAAAGTTGTCGCAAGCATTTCAGGGAAAGCTAATACATATGGCGACGTACACAGTGACGTAACAACGTCATTCACTGGGCAAACAGGTTCTGAGAAGGGGTTACAAGTTGAACCAGCACCAGTTCTGAACCAGTTCTTCTTTGGTGAAAAAGGGGTATGGGTAACATCTACCCCTTTTCGGAGCCAGAGCCTAGTTTCAAATCGGTTCTTTGTCTTTCGACCACCAAAGCATCAGCTCCGAACCAGTAAAAGTGGTTCTTAAGTAGCACCAAATCATTGCTGGTCTAGAAGTAAGAACTGCTTACATCAGCGGCTGGGGGCGGGGTTACTGTGACCAACAAGACGAATAGAAACTTGTGACAGCCATTTTTTAAATAACGGCTAATTACAGCAGCTCAATTGGAATCTCCGTTAATGCAAGTTACGGCAAGCTGCACGGACATGCTGGATTCGCCGTGTTTGGATACCGATGTAGGTTTGCAAAGCCATGAGCATAAATAGTAACGCAACAATCGCCATTGCTGATCGAAGGCTTGGTCGAGATACATCGGAGCTGCGTGGACTGATCAGAGCTGCGGGAGTGTTTGTTTACTTCAGAGTTTACGACTCCTGCTTTTGAATCGAATCTTTTTCTAATGTTTTTTCGAATCGCTCTCGCAGTTCGAGATTCGTAGTGCCGATCCATCTCGAACAAGCCTGGTGTGTTTGTGTGTGCCGCGCTAGCGTTTCTGGGCAACATGAGATGTATACAGTGACGTAAGATCTGGCTATGTGGCTCTCTAGCCTGTGAAAAGGCAAACCGGTTCTTTTGAAAGCTCGTCAGTCGAACCAACTCCGAACCAGCACCTGGTTCTTGTTGGTGGAAAAGGGGTAATCAAGTGTTTTAATGGCTGTTGGGGTTGGATACTCTCTGCCAGCCCTTTTCTATAATCAAATGGTAGATAGACTAGACTAGAGCAGCAAAATGCAACATGAACTTGAGGTTTGTGTGCCAGTGGGCAGTGAGACTCCTGGCCCTCTGGGCTGTTGTCTGCAGTCGTGGGTCTGTCTGTTTTCCTTTTCCAGTAAAACCCCCACTAAACAGGCTTGATTATCAAAGGAATTATGTAAGTGTGCAGCCAAGCGATATTTTGCTTAGTGGAATATCGATATTGTTACTAGAGAAACCCAGTAGTTTAATTGCTGAGGACGGTTGTATAACAATGTCTGTATTTGAGTCTTGAACAAAACCCACACTTATGGGAAGAGGAGGCTGGGAGTTCTGGAATGAAAAATTGGATTGATCTGATTTCTGAAACAACTCTCTGATTCACTGATCTGTTCGGAGCGAGTCTCCAGTTAATGATTCAGTGAATTCAGAAGTCTGACTCAAAATGAGCCAAGAACCAGGAGATCGTCTGAGCTTGAGTGCATGTGTGACTGATGGTACGAAAAGTAAGTTGTTATTACCAAATTGATTGATAATTGTAAATGAAAATTAGGTCATGACTGCCAGTTGTTTGTGAACTTAATCTGTTGTGAGCTATTTAGGCCTTGAATCCAGACATCTCCACATTTTGTGTATCATCCATTTCAGAAGCATTATTCATGGGAGGAGAGTAAATGAATCATGCAAGGTGATTTACTAATGTTTGTGCTCAGCAATTTACTGGTATTTGCGCCATTATTTAGGGTACCATCCAAAAAAAGCACGACTCTAAGTGTTAGATTGTGTTGGTCATTATGGAAATGATCCGGCTGCATCTGTGTTCTTTAATTGGTGCATCGTCGGTAGATCACGCGCAGAACATTCCACTCCCATCTGTGCTTTTTTTGGAATTGCACTCTCATGCTAAGATGCCCTGTTTTGTAAGTTATGGCCTTAATGTTGTGATAATCAAATAAAACGTTTTCTTGCAGATCAATATAAATTGTATCTACATCCACTAATCTTTCTTATTAACTTGTGCTACTTGATAATTCATAATGATGTCAAACTTGAGCAATAGGTTTATATAAAATGTATGTACACTCTCAGAAAAAAAGGTACAAAAGGTGTCACTGTGGCTGTACCTTTTCAAAATGTAAACTTTTGTCCATTTTAGGTGCTAATATGTCCATTTCAGGTGCTAATATGTACATTTTAGGTGTTAATATACATTTCAGGTGCTAATATGTCCATTTCAGGTGCTAATATGTACATTTCAGGTGCTAATATGTACATTTCAGGCGCTAATATGTACATTTCAGGTGCCAATATGTACATTTCAGGTGCTAATATGTACATTTTAGGCGCTAATATGTACATTTTAGGCGCCGGTATGTACATTTCAGGTGCTAATATGTACATTTCAGGTGCTAATATGTACATTTTAGGTGCTAATATGTACATTTTAGGCACTAATATGTACATTTCAGGTGCTAATATGTACATTTTAGGTGTTAATATGTACATTTCAGGTGCTAATATGTACATTTTAGGTGCTAATATGTACATTTTAGGTGCTAATATGGACCATTAAGGTACCAATATGCAGCTTTTAGGTACAAAAGTGTATCTTTTGAAAGGGTACAGCCCCAGTGACAGCTTTTGTACCTTTTTTTTTCTGAGAGTGTATGATATAAAAGTATACCAATATATACAATTACAAAATAAAAATTCATTGATCAGTACTTTTTACTTTTAATACTTAAATTAAAAATCAATTTCTTTTGTACTTTTACTTGAGTAAAATTTAAAAAGAGTATTTAATACTTTTACTGCAGTAATATTACTTTTACTCAAGTACTTGATGTGTTTAAGGATTGAAGGAAAATTCTGTAAACCTAATGGGACAAATACTGGTAATTTTCTGCCAGGATATTAATCTTTTTTATTTTTTTCCTTCCAGTGGACTTGCTCACATGCTGTGCATTGGATTAGTTAATTTGATTCATTAGAAATGGTGGTGACACTGTGTAGTTTAGGGTCCAATTCTCACTATTAGCTTTTAACTATGACTTTTCCCTCAAATTACTGCTTATTAATAGTTAGTAAGGTGGAATTAATTGGATAGAATTAAGGGATGTAGAATATGGTCACGCAGACTAAGGCATTAATATGTGCTTTAATTATAATAAAACAGCCAATATCCTAGCAATATACGCTAATTAGCAACTGAGAATTGCCCCCTGAAATAAAGTGTTACAGAAATGGTTTCACGAGACAAGGAAACATGATACTTGCAGGGTGAATATTTAACTTGTGTTTTTATGTTTAATTTGAAATATTTGATTTGTATAATTTGTACTTTTCCTACAAATCACTTGAGGAGGCAGGCATATTTTACAGGCTATTAGACAACAGCTGTAGATCAAATTAAGGAATTATGAGCTGGTGAGAGGGAGAGAGCTATAAGGAAGCTACTGTGAACAGGTAAAACAAATTAAGTGCAGGTAGTATGAACTATGGTCTTGCGATCTGTTACAGAGTCAGAACTGATGGGTGAAAAGAAAGCAGCAGCCCTTGCATTTTCAGGGGAGAGGGATCAAGAGGTCAGACTTCTCACGCAGTGACCCTTGATTGATTTAAGAGGCCATGTTATATAAGCAGGAAGTGTGACAAAATTCCTTCTAGGCAGTTTTTTTTTTTTTTAAATTTTCATGCCCATGTCCCTCACCAGACTGTTGCTGACCCACTACACACACCACTTATTAAACTTCCTGCCATTTTATTCTGCAATTTCCCTGTCAAATCTTTGCTATTCTGGCTCCCATGATAATTTGGTATGTTCAGAGAGCAGCTATATTTGACCTTAGGATTGCTGTCACTACAAATCCATTAACATTCCCACTGGCATGAACTATTGTTTTGTCCCCAATGAGATAATATATATCTCACCAGCTTCTACGGGAATAATACTTTCTTCTTAATACTTTTATAGTATTTTTACATTTTACATTTGATCAGAAGTGACACTAAGACTTTTACTTTGTTACAAAAGATTTCTATTTAAAATAAATGTTATTCTGTTGAACTTTCTGTTCATCAAATTATCCTTAAAATAATTGTAATAACAGTTTCTACAAAAAATAAGCAATCACAATTGTTTTTAACTGATAATAATAAGAACTCTTTCTTGAGCATCAAATCAGCGTTTTAGATCATTATGACATGAGTAATGAGACCCTCATTATGACATGAGAGAGAGAGAGAGAGATTTTTCATTTTATATTCTAAACAAGTTACAGTAGTTGTACAGTGTACAGTTTGCTGTGTTTTAATAGAGGACCTATTATGCAAAATTCACTTTTACATTGTGTTTACATCGACAGTGTGTGTACACAACCACCCTAAAATGGTAAAAATCTACCCACTCCTTTTTTTTTAAATCCCCATAAATCATAAACAGTCTCTCAGAATAATTTGTTTGCAGTTTTTATGCAATGTGACATCACAGTCCCCACCCACAACTGGTGGCTGACTCTGCCCCATTAGCATAGATTCTGCCCTGAGTGAGCTTTACACAGTCCGACGTGTTTTACACAGTCCTCGCCAGAGTATTTAACGGCAGCAAGAAGTGTGTTTTTTTTTATTGAAGGGCAACTAAACCCTAAACCAACTTTTTTTAGTTAATGATCTGTAAGAATGGGGCTTTTTTTAATGCTGATCATTGATTCGAGTAACTTTTTTGACATTTGGATATAAAGTGTTTTATTTCTACAATATAAGGTGTAAAAACTTCTTAGTGCTGCCCTCTTCAGGTTGAACGGTGGCTACTGCAGTTGAATTTTCCTATTGGATGTTTGCGGTTCTTCGTGACGTAGGTTTCAGCTCACCATGCCCTTGGTACGAGCTACAGCTACCACGCCCTCGGCAGTTTCACAATTATCTTGTCATTAGCGACACCGGTGGCCTTTGAGTGAACTGCAGACAGAAACATATTGCTCGTACTCGCACTCCTGCACACGTAGCGTACAAGAGACTGAATGTGATTAAAGGCCCCCAAAATAAACAGATCAACAAAATAAAAGCACAACTAAAATTACATTGGAGAGAAAGCAGCAGTTAAGGCCCCGTCCACACTTCTGCGTTTTCGTTTAAAAAACGGAGACCTTTTGCTACGTTTGCACCTCCCGTCAAGACTAAAATGGAAAAAACAAAGACCTAAAACGGGTTCAGAAGCGCTGACGCAGAGGCTGACGCTCGGCTCTATGATTGGGTGTCATCAGTCATGACGTATCCTTCCCTGATTCGTTAATCACTGTTTACACAGGCACGCGCATGCCCAGTGTTGGTGAATGGTCACGTGATCCTCGTTTTCAGTTGTTTTAATGTGGACAGAGATCATTTCTAATACTCAGATAAAACGCTGGTGTGGACGGAGATCGTATTCGTTTTAATTCCCCGTTTTTAAATGAAAACACAGCAGTGTGGACAGGGCCTAAGAAAGCATTCTGATCATAATGATTTGGATATGTTTGCACCAGCTCTCAAGTCACCAGCATCATGACCAGATGAGGTAGCTAAAATTATACTGTCCTGATAGTTTGATTTTACAGTATATTTGAGACTAAAGACTACAGTATATAGATTTGGCTATGTGAGACTATGGTTTGAATTAATCTCTGACGCAGTACAGAATAGTTCTTTCGTCATTATCCTGAATTTAAGTTTCCTTTCTATGTGTCTTAGCATCTGGGCTCTCGGAAGTGCGCGTAAACGTCACATTCTTTTGTTTTTCCCAGCAAAAAGTCAGTCCTCCACATGCTACATGCTTTCATAGTCAACCTAAGAAGTCGAGGATCTTGGTCTCATTTTTTAAAGTTTCACGACAAGCTGTTCACACAATGGCAATAAAAAGGCAATTAATATGAAAATTCTTACATGTTCAAATGGCCGTGCATTTCCAAATGATTTTTCTTGACGCATTTAACCACAGCTTTTTTTTCCTTTATGATTGACATTACTGGTCTCCAGAAAGCTGACGGTCTTGGCAGCCTTTCTTCTAGGAATGGATTTGATTGAATACTTTGCCTCATGTTTACATGCTAAAAGCCCTAGATTACCAGCACCTAATAAAGGACCCTGAGTGTGTTTCGTAATAGACAGCAGAAATACTCCAGAGGCCGTAATGCGTTTGGATTCACTTTAAAGAGCCGTCCTGCCATTGTGCCACTCTGCAGCGACATTTTTGGTCTGGCTACCGGGAGCGGATGAGTCACCCCCGTGTTAACGATTAAATGAGGTTTAAAGATCCATCTGTGATGCTCGTAGCAGTCCCGATGCTCCAGGCCTGCCTTCAGAGAGCACTGCACTCTGTCTACTTTCAGAGTAAACTAACCTTAATCCACCCACCCAGGGGAGGCCTTTTATTTATAGAAGCTCTAATAGATCTGTCAGCTATATAGAAACCTTTGATCTGTGACTAATGTAAGGGTTTCAGCATGCTATATGTTATAAGAAAGGGATTGAATGTTGTTTTTGTCCTATTAGTTATTTGTCTATTTTTAAAGGGATAGTGCAATTCGTAATATTTTCTTATCCTCATGCAGTTACCAACCTGTATGATTTTTTTTAGATAATATAATATGAAATAATACTTTTACATTTTTTTATATAGTTGGTTAATTCGAAAATG
Organism: Pimephales promelas; assembly: GCF_988280905.1. Lineage (NCBI taxonomy): Eukaryota > Metazoa > Chordata > Actinopteri > Cypriniformes > Leuciscidae > Pimephales > Pimephales promelas. The sequence continues at coordinate 14,937,298 of NC_142775.1, forward strand.
AATCAATTACTCACCCTCATGTCATTTCTAAAGGATTTTTTTTTTTTTTTTACAAAATCTTCATTTTTGCATGAAATATTCCTTTAAATCTGCTAATCTGGTATCATTTAAAATGTATTTCTAATGTGTTTATTTTTGGTTATCATGCTTTTCAGTTGTCTGTGATTATCTCCTATGATAAATTGCAACAGGAGGCAACAGGAACCCTTTTTCCAAAGTCACATACTTAAAAATTTCATGGCTCTTTCTCCAATGACCAAGTTGTGCTAATGAAAAGTTCTTTGCAACTTCAGGGAAACAAAAAGGTATAGGAGAAACCTATAGCAATATTGGTTTACAAAGAGTTTTCTTACACTTACTGTATACAAACGGTCAAAGTGCTTGTTTTAGTTTGATTGACTTGGCTCCTAAGAGATTTGTGTATCGATGAGAAATTCCTTGCATGCTCAGGCATACTTGGCCAACAAAGATGATTTAATTCAATTCAGCTCAATTCAATTTACAATTGTGTGATGCTTTTGCTTAGTTGTTTTTGAGTGCTGTTGTAATAAGATATTCCTGTGCTGCTTCTTAGTCAGCTTTCAGACAGCTTTCAGTCTTTATGAATAGGATACAATTCCATGATGCTCTTTGTGCACTTGATTTACTATGAAGAACTGGCATTATTAATTCATTGTGGTGTATTGACATCATGGAGGAAGTGGGCTAATTGTAGTTAAGGGTTTTGTTGTCCTTTTGTGCATTGACAGTGTTATGATCTTGGGTGTATAAAGCGCCCAAAAGTAATCACAGGAATTTAATTGAACACGAGGAGTATCACATACATGGAACATAAACAATAACCGACAATGAACACAGGCATGGGAGGAACTTAAATACACTGAGGAGTAACGAAAACAACAGCTGACAATGATGAGTGAGGATGACTGGGAGGTGCAGGAATAGGAGAAGGATGTGCAGGTGTGAGCCAAGGAGGATGCTGGGACATGTAGTGAAAGTGAGAGTGATGGGAGAGATGAAGATTGTGACAGACAGGGGCATGTTAAGGGACACAAATCAATTCCAATAATCTAATATGAATAATTAAATCCGGTGTAAAAAAAAAATCAATTCGAAAATTTGTGCCACTACAACGTGAATGAGAGGTCTAAATCACTCTTTATTTCTTATTTGTAAGTCTCTTTGGATTTTATTTAAAAAATGGTGTGAAAAGGGAAAAACATCCAGTATGCGGCAGTCCTGTGGCGGAAATGCCTTGTTGATGCTAGAGGTCAGAGGAGAATGGGCCGACTGATTCAAGCTGATAGAAGAGCAACTTTGACTGAAATAACCACTCGTTGCAACCTAGGTATTCAGCAAAGCATTTGTGAAGCCACAACACGTACAACCTTGAGGTGGATGGGCTACAACAGCAGAAGACCCCACCGGGTACCACTCATCTCCATTTTCCACTACAAATAGGAAAAAGAGGCTACAATTTGCAAGAGCTCACCAAAATTGGACAGTTGAAGACTGGAAAAATGTTGCCTGGTCTGATGAGTCTCGATTTCTGTTGAAACATTCAGATGGTAGAGTCAGAATTTGGCATAAACAGAATGAGAACATGGATCCATCATGTCTTGTTACCACTGTGCAGGCTGGTGGTGGTGGTGTAATGTTTTCTTGGCACACTTTCGGCCCCTTACTGCCAATTGGGCATTGTTTAAATGCTGCGGCCTACCTAAGCATTGTTTCTGACCATGTCCATCCCTTTATGGCCACCATGTACCCACCCTCTGATGGCTTTATCTAGCAGGATAATGCACCATGTCACAAAGCTCGAATCATTTCAAATTGGTTTCTTGAACAAGACAATGAGTTCACTGTACTAAAATGGCCCCCACAGTCACCAGATCTCAACCCAATATAGCATCTTGTGTGCACCCCACAAATCTCCATCAACTGCAATATGCATCCTATCAATATGGGCCAACATTTCTAAAGAATGCTTTCAGCACCTTGTTGATGGAACACAGTATTAGTATGGTGTCCCTAATGATCCTTTAGGTGAGTGTACATTTTAGCACTAGGCTTCATGTTTTTACAATCACATTTCATTACGTACATTTTAGTTAGGCACCAGTTTAACTAGAAGCTACAATGTAACGTTTATGCCACAATAACATGCTACTGTTCTCATCATCAAATCGTGTTTTTCTATTTCTTCTGAGGTAAATCCAAGGTAAACAGCACAAACAACTCGATGAAAAGCAGAGCAGTACTGAAGTCGCTAATTCTTTGTTTAGATGTGATGAGGGCGTTAACAGCTCTGCGTTCCTCCGTGTGGATCATTTGCGTATGGACAGCTCGTGTGCGTGTGGGCGTGGTCACATTAGCGCTAATCAGCCCGGGCTGGAAGAAATGTACATGTGGTTGCTTTCATATGAATTACTTAGAGAATATTTGTTTTTGATATGATTTACATCATTTAAAAATGGAGACTTCAAGCTTCATAAAGTCATGTTTCATGTCACAGTGACAAGCATTTGCTAAGTTATTAAGCATTTGCTAAGTTTCATTTTTTGTCGGGTTTCAGAATAAACTTCACACTGAGAGAGACGGGAGAACACGCATCATGTTTATTTTCTTTATTTTACGTTTTTATTAGGAGTGTACACAAATAAAAGAAGACTTAACAGTTGTTAAGCTGCTCGGTTAAGATGGTTAAGCTGCTATTTTAGCTGCTATCTTAGCATTTAATTGAGGTTTGAACTTCAGGGTCTTTTGTAGAAAAATATGTAGAAGGTCTGCAGTGTCAAAGTTCACCCAGACAAAGATCGATTGACTGAAAGTCATTAAGCAGGATTTTTCAGGCAACCAAAGCAGCCTGTGTGCTTCGAAAAAGGGAGTGGTGCACATCATGAGTTGAGTTTTTTTTGTTCAAAAACAGCCTGCCTTCTGGGCCCATTTTAAACATTTCTGGAAATCATCTTTGATATTAAATCTGAATGGAGGGGTCACGCTCACCCGGAACCTGTCACGCAACTTGAGTGTCAGACCAGCCCAGAGCTCTTTGAAATAAAGCTAGATCAATGTCAGCATTTAGAAAAAGCTCTGTAGATGAATATTGAATAGGACAAGTCGCCCACAAGCCCACAAGGTTTTGTTTTATCTTTCATTCAAGGTGCACAAAGAAGAACCATATCTGTTACCGGCTCCCACAGGGGAAAATCGTGCTTTATTCACTTTCTTGTCTCTGTAGGCCCAACATTCTCTTAATGTGAATGTCATCTGTTGCTATAGAGAGTGCGCACTCCCAAACGGACCTGTCTGCTGTGCCATTGGCATGGTAATGGAGCTGTGATGCTGGGATCACATTAGTTAGCTCATATTGTATATGTAAAGTCTGCCTCGCAAATGCTCAATTGAAATGCATAGCTGTGGGCGAGGGTTTCAATTGTCATCCAGGTAACCGTGGCAACCGTGTAATACACACTGTAGGTGAATGTGCACCGCACTAATGTGAGGGGATGAGAGCCTGAGATTATAAATGAGAATGACCTGCTTTTTTATTGGGTTTATTCATTTGGCAAATGCTTTTATCCACAATGCTGGTTCTCTATTCTGATTGACTATTAGATATTCTACTAGTATCCAATAGTTTTACCACAGGTAACGTTTCACCATTTGTATCACTGCTTGCAGGATTTCTTGGTCATGTCATGGCGGACAAGCAAACACCGTAATTTTACAAATACTATAGTGTCACAGCGAGAATGTAGTCATTTAGACCTCAAAGATGCGACTTGTATGCAAACATAGCGGCTTTTTGACAGTAAGACGTTTTTGGAGATGTGAACTCAAGGCCATAAGCAGCCATTTTTAACGTTCATGCACCCTCCGAGAACAGATTTATCTCAGCCAATCCTTTGCTAATTTGCCGCTGGCTCTTATGTTGTTTAAAGGGATGCTCCACTTTTTTTGGAAATAGGCTCATTTTACAACTCCCCCAGAGTTAAACAGTTGAGTTTTACCGTTTTCGAATCCATTCAGCCGATTTTCTGATATTTAGAAGAATATCAGTAACCAGACAGTTTCTGGTCTCATTGACTTCCATAACAGTAAAACTCAACTGTTTAACTCTGGGGGAGTTGTAAAATGAGCCTATTTACAAAAAAAAGTGGAGTATCCCTTTAAACTCAAGGTTTAATTCATTTTGGGAATATCCATCGTGCAATCTTTGGTCTTATTAATCTATTACTTTTTCCAGAGCAAATCGAATTGCTTAAGGGCAAAGTTAAGTTTCACAATTCAATATTTTTATTTAACTGAAATCCTTAACTATAACTAGCTCTCGTTTTGCACTTTTGACTCAACTGTTTGCTGGTTATTTTCTATTGTATAAACTTCTTATACTTTTATAATGGCTAATATTGATTATTTAAATATTAGTTTTCAATAAATATTATTTTATATTAATAACATGCTGTATTTGGTATTGAGAAAGGGTCCGTTAGTGATTGTGATTTTGGAACTGAGACGAAATGTTTGCTTAAATTGAATGCCACAATTGCGGGAATTACATATATTTAATATTTAAATGTATTTGTTTATTTATTTCTTATTTTATCATCTTTATATAATAGTTAACCATATTACGATGGATTTTTAGTATTGAAGGTCTTGGAGAAGGGATGTTTCAAAACGGATCTAATGAGACCTTCATACAAAAACAAGAAAAACACTGAAATCTGTTCGTTTTCACAGCCCGTTCTCATCCCAAGACGTCATCTAACTGACGCTTTTGACCATGCGTCAACATCCGACACCCATTTTAGGGTACCCTTTAACGTCAGTTAGATGATGCTATAGGCCCTAGGATCGTCATCTAACTGACGTTAAAGGGTACCCTAAAACGTCGGATGTTGACGTATGGTCAAAAACGTTAGTTAGATGACGTCTTGGGATGAGAATGTGTTAGTTTTCAACATCTAAGATATAAAAGTACCAATAGCTGATGAAACCTCCAACTTTGTTTAACATTTCTTTCTCTCTCTATCGGCAGTATCCTCTTTGCTGACATTGAGGGCTTCACCAGTCTGGCTTCCCAGTGTACTGCCCAGGAGTTAGTGATGACCCTCAACGAGCTCTTCGCACGATTCGACAAACTAGCCGCTGTAAGTGTCCATAGAAGAGCCCACACCTTCAGCCAAGCAGCTTTGTCTTTTTTCCTTTTTTTTAGCAAAACACGACGGCAAGCTGAGATGCAATCGTATTAATTCCGTTTGCATCCCACTCACACTGCTGACTGGGATAGACAAGCCCTCCCTCCTGTCAAATGAGTGCTTGCGATCACGCTTCTCACACTGAGCTTCCCGCTGTTTTCCAGCCCAACTATCTCCTTGTTATCTCCACCAGTGGTGGTGACTCATCGCTGCCAAGTTGCCATGCATTCATGTACATACGTATACTCTGCTGCTGCAGAGAGGTGTCGCTCAACGTGTGGAAACCATTTGGTGTCTGTTTAGATGTTTGCACACTTCCCAAAACCTTCGAGCAAAGACACAAAACGTATAAATGCACACTTCGCCCTGATTATCAACAATAGAGGTTGTTGTATAGGCAGCGGGTTAAATCAAGGGGTGACATTCAGGTGGCTGTCATAAGACCCAGGCCTGCTGCTGAAAGTCCTGTGCTCAGCCCAAGGCTTCCTCTTCTGCTCTTCACTGGTTTCTTTTCTTTCTCCTCTAATTTCTGTCATTGTTTATTCAACCGTATGTTCCTTCCAATGTTTGAACAACATTCTTGTTCTTTTTAATGTCTCAAGCTTCAAAAAGAATGCAAAAACACAGTAAAAGCCTTACAAATGATATATGAGTTTTATTTTTAAAAAATATTTTATTGCCTTTTTTAATCTTTCTGTTGCGATTACTCATGTTTTCCAAGGAAAATATCAGGACAAATTGGGTTGGATTTTTGAATTCATGATACTGGGATGCCAAACTTAGTACATAAACAAATACACTGTAGACCGATTCAAATCTGACCTTTTTTAAAGCCATTTGGGAACAGCCGTTTGGGATTTTGAGTTTTCCCTGTGAAAATCGCACCCTTTAAAGGAAAAACCATGTGCGGTATGTGAAGGGGCTTTAATGGCGGAAAGGCTAATGTAACACATTCCCAGTATGAGATTCACCTTTGAGTATAGGTTTTATAGAAACTAATACAAACATGGTGAACTACAGTTACATCCAAAATTTGTTGACCTGGTTTACACACCAGCCCAATCTTTTTCACTGTTTGGTCATTCTCTGTGTGTCCGCAGGAGAATCACTGTCTGCGGATTAAGATCCTGGGCGACTGCTACTACTGCGTGTCGGGGCTGCCCGAGGCCCGTGCCGACCATGCGCACTGCTGCGTAGAGATGGGTGTGGACATGATCGAAGCAATCTCGTGAGTATTACAGTGTTGCTTCTGTTCATCAGACAGGAACAGCAAGGCTTTTGTGTCTTGTTTTAAATGCCTCCCGGGAGACACACAAGAGACGCTATGGTGAAGCAGGACCTGACACTTTCCACCAATATAGATACACTTTGATGTCCCGTACAAGTCCGTCGTTATTATCATATTTTATTATAATAGTATGGTTTCCTCCATTAAAGTGCTTCATTATGCTTTTTAGAATATTACGTTTCATGCAATGTGTAATGTAGCTGTCTGTGAATGTAAAAGACATGCGAAGTTGTGAAGCCGAAAATGCACAATACATAAAGTCATTGTCTCTCAAACGATAGAATCAACTCTGAACTGCCTAAACGAGTCGTAATCCAAATCCCACTTCCGTGATGTCACTGTGTAACACAATTGTCTAATGCCCCCCTATGGTCTTCATTGGCTGCCCTCGAACAACGAAAAAGCTAAATAATAATGGGGTGGTGATGGCGCAGTGCATAAGACACATGCCTTTGGTGTGAGAGTCCTGGGTTCGAATCCACTGTGAGACACCAATGTGTTCCTGAGCAAGACACTTAACCCCTTTTTGCTCCAGAGGCGTGCGACCTCTGACATATATAGCAATTATAAGTCGCTTTGGATAAAAGCGTCAGCTAAATGAATAAATGTAAATGTAATTCTCGTTGTGAACACTTCCAAAGTGGTTAAAATCACCACAGTGATACAACAGCAGTATAACTTCTTGACGATTGCATCTCAAATCTCTATGAGGTCTCGTCCGTGATCCCCACTTTATTTGGACCAACTTGCTTTTCAGAATCACACCTGTAAGAATGATTAATTATTAATGTATATGTTTTCTACCGGGTGTTCAAAATACGTAGTTTTGTGTTTTATTTTGTGTAGGCTAACTCATGTTATTACTGTCTTACTGAAATAGTTCTGCAAATCAGCTGTGGGCCACTATTACCCAAAACTGTTAAAATGCAGATTGTCTGTCGTTCTTACTACTTTTGTTTATGTACTGAGTAAGGATAAAGGATTGAGCAAGAGCAAGAACTTTAATGTTACATTCACGCCATTCACGTTAGTGCTCTGCAGCTAATGTATGCACTGTTATTGATGCAGTTCCCACATGTGTTGCTATAAATTGGAAACATGCACATCTTTTGTTAATACTAATGGTAAACATTCTGCTCAAGACATCCTTGTGATGAAGGTTCAGGTTGAATAACTAGATCTTCCATTGTTTCATATTCGGACCAGTGGCGTAGGCAGAAATTGTATTTTGGGTAGGCCAGTGGAAATGTGAGTGGGCTTTATATTCGGCAAATTATCATGTTCAACCAACAGAGCTCAATAGACCTTATGCACCAGAGAAACGTGAGCGCCATCATCTTTAGAATATTGTCTTTGAACTTCCGGTTTCGCGATCGCTCTGTATATTTCTATGACATCGCTGTCGAGGAGTTAGCTGGTGAAGTGAATTTACTTATTGTAGAGTTAACAAAAGTTATCATGAGCATTGTAATGTTTATCATAAGCATTGTAAAGCAGATGTCTTAGCAAATGTCGACCGGGAATTTTTTTACGAGCATTCATACCTATGCAAGATCGCTATGAAAATACAGACCGGAAGTCAAAAGACAACGAACGCAATGTTGAAAAGGGGTGGGGCTACATGAGGTCTATAAAGGCTGGACAAATCAGTATAGACAATAACCTGTCTATTTTTTTCAGGCTAGTCAGCAGAGGAAATGCAGTTCACCCGAAAATAAAGTAAGCTAAAATAATAATATCGCAGTTAGATCGGCTGGTAAACCCGCGTCAGGCTGACCGGTAGAGAGGGAGCAAGAAGCGGCCCCCGCCATCACCTGACTATCCTTGTCCTGGGGTAATGAGTCTGAAGAACTGGGCTGGGTGGACTTGGTAGATAAACGTAGTGGCGTGTCTTCTTCCTCAACTCTTGCTTTTTTCAAATAGCACATTAAAGAAAGTTGTTTAGCCATTATTGTGGCGTGGGCGCCGCTCAGAGAGTTTACCTTTTGGAACCCCTAGCAACGAATAGCAACCAATAACGTTCCGGAGGGAGGCTTTCTACAACTTGCTTCAGCAGTTCCATTTTATTCAGGAAACAAATTAAACACACACAGCAGTCAACAATAAATCGGGTATTTATTAATATATTTTCTTAAATACATTTGAATAATAAAAATAAACTAAAAATGTATTTTTTATCAAACTTGCCTGGGCCATAATTTATATTTAAATTATGCCCTGGCCCAATACTGGCTACGCCCCTGCTTCGGACCCGCCCTCGGATTGATATGGTAAGATTGACGCCATTGTCACTGTATAACTTACCGTAATACAGTATGTTACAGGAATCACCAACCCGTCGAGCGGTCGACAAGTCGATCTTGGAAGCATTTTAAGTCTATCGCGAAGAGTTTTCAAAATCAGAGAAAAAATCCTATTGTGTGTAGTAAATGGTGTCTATAGGATGCGGAGGTGCGTGCGCTGTTACAATCATGTCATTGTCATATCAAACTCGCAACCGAACCACTGGATGTCACTAAAAATCACACACTGCACCTTTAATTTCTCTTTTTTCTTTCTAAAATCAATCACAAGTTCTTTAGTCTTCCATACGTTCAGTTTCAAAAAGTTCGACTCACACCAGCTGTAAAAAGACTGAACCTCCCTTCTGTCCATGGTTATGGACATTTCATTTCCGAAAAGCACTGTAAGCGGTAGACCAATCAGAGCAGAGTAGGCTCGCAGAGAGGAGGGATTTAGAAAGACTAAATCATCGGACAAGTCATTTGAGAATCATTGAAAAAAATGTGGTGATGTGCAATGTATATTATGATAAAGTAAAAGCATATTTGACCTTTGACGCATTAAACCTGTTGTAGGAGACTTATTCCTTATTCCTTTTTACCTTTGATGTTTTATTTCTCGAAAATTGCAAATTCCTAAACTATATTTAGACATTTTGATAACAGGATTACAAATTTGAAAACCTAAAATAAATCTGCTCATAATATTTCGTTTGAATTCGTTTGAAATGTACTGCACATTGACAACAACATCTAGCCAGTTTGTGTGCGACGCCTGTGGCCGGCCATGTGCTTCAAGGATCGGCATCTATTCACATCGTAGGACGCACCAACAACAACAGCTCAGACCACTGCACATTGATCAACATCTTCTGAAGGGTCTGAAGGTGCATCCTTGCACAGACTAACTGACTCAATAAATGCTTTTTTTTTTAGGAGTTTCGGGCCCTATTTTGTCCCCTGTTCATGGAAAGTGCGGATATTCCTGCCATATGAAGGTTCACAGAAAGGCTGAGCTGAGAGAGAGAACACTTAATTTTATTTACTTGCCTTACTAATCGTGACTAAACTCTTCTAAGCATTACGTTTCTTTCTAGAAACTTTGAATTACCCTCTGTGTGGGTCTGTCCTGCCCTTCTAATTGGTCTCTTAATTGAGTTGTATCCAAGTTATTTGTCTTGCGTGCATGTGAACGTGTCCACAGGCCTGACTTCTCTAATGTTCAGTATCTCTGAGCAGTTGTTTGTTAAGGCAGGAATGGCAGTGATGACTGGCTTTCTGCTCCAATGAGCACGTGTCTGTGTTTCTCTGAGCTGCAGCCAACCGCCTCAGCGCCCCATCACAGGACGAGACTATTTTCCGCAGACTTGTCTGTCGCCCTCAATGTTCAAAGGAGTTTGATGGCTTGTTTGCTGTGTGATGTCGGGATCATAATGTGCTGTGTTAACTTGTTGATGTGCTGAGTGGAAAGGTGCATTTAAGGTAGCGCTAATCCAGTTTATGACTGTTTCATAATGAAGTGAGATGAGATGTGTCAATGGGTAAGGTAATGAATAATGCCATGTATACAAAAATGGTAGCCGTGGGATAAAATGTGCCGGGGTCAAAGTGTAGGAAATACTGATAAATTGGACAATTAAATTGAAAAAGGGAAAGCTAGCAAAGAGAAACCCACCATTTAAAGAAAATGATCACAAATTTAGCCCACTTATAACTTTCCCAAAAGCTTTTATATATATAAAATACTTATAATATATATATATAAAGTCAATTGTTCACAGATTCCCCTGGACATTTTGGGACACATTCACATTCTTCTCAGTTCAATTGATTGCTGACACTAAGTTTAGTAAGTTTTTCTCCTCAAATAGAGGACAGCTTCAATAAAAAGTGACAGAACTTATGTCATTCTTCCTATGTGCTTCAACAAAGTTTACATCTAAACAGCTTCTTTCTAGTAATACTAGAAGTTTAGTGTGTCCTTTAGAGTTCAAATTTAGCATATTGTTGATGCATGGTATACAAATAAATGATTCACAAAAATAACAGCAGGTATATCTACATGTTTTGTCCTTGTGCTTCAGGTTGGTGAGGGAAGTCACTGGGGTCAACGTCAACATGCGTGTGGGTATACACAGCGGGCGCGTCCACTGCGGGGTGCTGGGATTAAGGAAGTGGCAGTTTGATGTCTGGTCCAACGATGTCACCTTGGCCAATCACATGGAAGCTGGGGGCGAAGCAGGGTGGGTTCATGAATTTTAGTTTTATTTTTTGGTCATGTTTTCTCACCTGAACTCCTTGAGACTCTTGACTTTTAAAATCTGAAAATGTCTCTAAGTGCCTCTCCAGTTAACTTTCTTCACCATAGTTTTGTTTGCAATAACATACTACAGTAGCATAGCTTTCTGTATTATGTATGCTGTACATAGTATTTCTGAATGTAATACCTGACTGATTTACTACTACTACCAAATTTCTTAATATACTTAAATCATAAAGTGTGTGATTTTTGCAATTTTCTAAAAAATAAACGTCAACACGAAATAGAGAATATTATATATAGAAATTAAATTATAAAATTATATTTAAAAAACACAGCTGTATGATGCATAATATTATGTTATATTATATATTATGTAATTATGCATAGTGCTTCCACAATCCAATCAACTTTTCTTTTATGATAAATGTTTTATTTTCCAAAAAAAGTAAGTGCTCCATAATGTGTTTGACACACTATACAAATGGAAGGTAGAAAATGAGATATATCCAGGTGCAAAACACATAATTTTCTTTTATTAGATGAGAGTTATTTTCACATGGATTTTTATTGGATGGATATCTACAATATTTAACAAAACAAAAATAATTTTAAATAAGGTTTCTTTTCAATTCATACATGTTTAAGATATCATGATGTACAATGAGCATTAGACAATAGGTAGTGCAAACAATAATTTTATGTTCATACTGCATGAACTTATGAGAACAAATAATTTAAAATTTTCATTTTGAAAATATATTACAAATTGTGTAACCGATCCGTACTGTAAAATGTTTCCCATTTGACTGGATTATGTGATTAATTATTACCTATTTCCTATTATTTCCTTCGTTTTGTTACAAATAGTATTTAAAGTCACATAGAATGGATCAAATTAACCAAGTTAAATAATCAAATTAAATTCAAAATAAAAATGTTATACAAAGCGAAGAAGTTACTGCAGTGGCGTAGCTTTGATTTTGAAATTGGTGGGGACGGGGACATCAATATATAAATGTATTTTAAGTTTTGATCGAAATTAATGCTAGGGATATATCAGTGTCACTGGATATGGGTAGGGACGCGTCCCTACTAAATTCTACGCCCCTGAGTTACTGTATGCTTTGTGTTTATTATTAAAGACTATAAATTATGAATGCTCATACTGTACTTTTTTTCCTTTTGTTTAAGTAAATATATCATTAATGTGAATCATGAATTTAGTTTTCAGGATGACAGGTCTACAATACAATGGGTTTAACCGGCAACAGTTTTGTGTTTTATTTGTATAAATTATTTGTATAAATTTGTGTTTTATTTATTTTGGAGCTGTTTAAACATGCATTTAAATTGTTTTAGCTTTATTTTATTAATTAATCGTCTAACTGGTTTTCATATATGAATTGAAAGAATTGTCATTAAATATTGTAGATATCGATCCAATCAAAATCCATATGAAAATAGCTGATATCTTATAAAAGAAAATGATGTCTATACAGCAAGTAGCGGTACACTCTCAGAAAAAAAAGGTACAAAAGTTGTCACTGGGGCTGTAGCCGCTGTACCTTTTCAAAAGGTACACTTTTGTACCCAAAGGATGCATATTGGTACCTTAGTGGTACATTTTAGCACCTAAAATGTACATATTAACACCTAAAATGTACATATTAGTACCTAAAATGTGCATATTAGCTCCTGAAATGTACATATTAGGACCTAAAATTGACATATTAGCACCTAAAATGTACATATTAGGACCTAAAATGGACATATTAGCACCTAAAATGTACATATTAACACATGAAATGTACATATTAGTACCTAAAATGTGCATATTAGCTCCTGGAATGTACATATTAGGACCTAAAATGGACATATTAGCACCTAAAATGTACATATTAACAAATGTACATATTAGTACCTAAAATGTGCATATTAGCTCCTGAAATGTACATATTAGGACCTAAAATGGACATATTAGCACCTAAACTGTACATATTAGGACCTAAAATGGACATATTAGCACCTAAAATGTACATATTAACACCTAAAATGTACATATTAGTACCTAAAGTGTGCATATTTGCTCCTGAAACGTACATATTAGGACCTAAAATGGACATATTAGCACCTAAAATGTACATATTAGGACCTAAAATGGACATATTAGCACCTAAAATGTACATATTAACACCTAAAATGTACATATTAGTACCTAAAATGTGCATATGCTCCTGAAACGTACATATTAGGACCTAAAATGGACATATTAGCACCTAAAATGTACATATTAGGACCTAAAATGGACATATTAGCACCTAAAATGTACATATTAGGACCTAAAATTGACATATTAGCACCTAAAATGTACATATTAGGACCTAAAATGGACATATTAGCACCTAAAATGTACCTATTAACACCTAAAATGTACATATTAGTACCTAAAATGTGCATATGCTCCTGAAACGTACATATTAGGACCTAAAATGGACATATTAGCACCTAAAATGTACATATTAGGACCTAAAATGGACGTATTACCTCATGAAATGTACATATTACCTCCTGAAATGTACATATTAACACCTAAAATGTACATATTAGAACCTAAAATGTACAATTAACACCTAAAATGTGCTTATTAGCACCTAAAATGTACATATTAACACCTAAAATGTACATATTAGCACCTAAAATTATACATATTAGCACCTAAAATAGACAAAAGTTTACCTTTTGAAAAGGTACAGCCCCAGTGACAGCTTTTGTACCTTTTTTCTGAGAGCGTACATACTCCTGTATTCCATTCTGAATTCAAATGTGCCGCTTTTGATTGAGTTCAGGTAACTTCCGCACAAATGAAAGTTGTTTTTATCATCTCAGGCGTATCCATATCACCAAGGCTACCCTGAACTACCTAAATGGGGATTATGATGTGGAACCTGGATTTGGTGGAGAAAGAAATATCTATCTCAAGAAGCACAACATTGAAACCTACCTCATTGTGGGCTGCAGTCAGAAACGGGTGAGAATCCATGTCAGTTCAGTTTTTGAATTCATACATTTTAGAGTGTCCTTGCTCTTTTGTATTTTGAATCGCACATTAACAACACATGATTTTGACGAGCTATGATTCTCCTTTAATATGCACATCCTTTTCAAGAAGAAACACCTAGTACTCAACAAGTGATTCTGACTCACATGATGCAGGGCAGTAGATGGATGCAAAGTAGCTGAATAGATAAATTCAGGGAAATGTGACGTCAAAAGACAAACTAGTTAATGGCTATGACATTAAAAGCATGGACCGTAATACTGCTCTGGTTTTATATTTCCCTTCACAGAAAGAAGAAAAGGCCATGATTGCTAAGATGAACCGGCAACGCACAAACTCTGTAACTCATAATAGCACTCACTGGACCGACCGGCCCTTCTACAATCACCTGGGTAGCAATCAGGTTTCCAAGGGGCTGAAGATGATGGTGAGGAAGCTACACTTTTGAAAGGATGAGAACATTATCTGATTGTTGAAAAGCAGTTGGTTTGCATTTACTCTAATTGCCTTGTCTAAAAGCCATTACCGCCTCTGTTGGAGGATAAGGCCTTTGACTGGGGAGGCTTTTTGGACCATGTGTTAACTAAGCCAAAACAATCCCAAGGACATTGCTTTAGGGTCACATGTAAGGGGCCTTCTGCCCTTTGTGTAGTTCCTGTTCTTTCATTCAGTTCTCGGCTCTGGAACCCGAAGGGAACAGCACTCTAATTAAATAAAGCTGGGCTGCCTCACATACCACCCTGGGGGATTTAATCAGGCAAAGTGGAACCAGCAATTAGTTCCTGTGCACTCCATGGGAATACCCTTTTATTTTATTTATTTTTTTGCCTGAATCACCTTTTCCTTCTCATCTTGGTTAACATATTAAGAAAGAACACAGAAATCCAGCCTAACTTGTTCTTTCTACGACCGACACACTTAAAATTTAGTTGTCAAATATTGACGTTTCCATTATAAAAATAGATGTCTACTCTTTTTCCAATCCAAGTTTATGATTTAAAATATTCCCAGTGTTGGGATGGTTACTTTGGAAATGTAATAGGTCACAGATTACAAGTTACCCTGTTTAAAATTTAATAAGTAGTGTAACTATTTAAATTACTTTATTAAAGGAGTAGTTCACTTTAAAAAAAAAAACCTTTGCTGATAATTTCCTCACCCCCATGTCATCCAAGATGTCCATGTCATTCTTTCTTCAGTCGAAAAGAAATTAAGGTTTTTGATGAAAACATTCCAGGATTTTTCTCCATATAATGCACTTTACTGGTAACCAAACGGTCCAAGGTCCAAAAGACACTTTCAGAACAAACTGCAAACTGTTCAAAGGGTTTTAAACGATTCCAGACGATGAATAAGGGTCTTATCAAGCGAAACGATCGCTCATTTAAAAAAAAACAAAACAAGTTTTATAAATGCTCGCCTTGCTCTGTACTGCGATGCACGTTCGTGACTCTCCTGTTCAAACTCATTCATTAAAAAATGAATGAATCAAATGACTTGGAAAAAGATTTGTTCATTTTGATTAACGAGTTCAAACAGGAGAGTCACAAACGTGCGTCACAGAACAGAGCAAGGCGACCATTTGAGCTTATAAAAGCTGTTATTTATTTATTAATGTGCGATCGTTTCGCTTGATAAGATTTTTTTCAAAAGTGAACTACTCCTTTAATGTTAGTGTTTACATTTTGATTGGTTATATACATTTCTAACTAATGTTTTCAACTGTTAATCATTTTCAAACATTTAAACCAGGCAAATTCAAACATTTATGCAAATTCAAAAAATAGCGCTGCAATTGACAGGTTCTCAAACATGAGAACCTGTCAAAAGCATAAGAATAGCATCGCTTAAACGGCCTTTAAATGGCAGGAGGCTTTGTGCACATCAGAAACCGTTTAAAAGTTAATATTATTTAACATATTCTTGCTTTTTATCGATTCGATTTTTATCAATCGGCCAATCAGGATGCAGTCTTGCATGCGCTTCGTGAGGCACACACACAAGGTCGCTCGCTCGCTCTTTTCCTCTCTGCCGTGCACGCAATAAGGTTTGGAGCACAGTTTTTCTGTCTCGGCATGCATGCACGTTCGCTCTTGCTCACTCAAGATTCCGGGAGATTTTAACTAATTTGCGTGCATCATGGAGCCGCTATCAATATGCGGGAGACTCCCGGCACTTCCGCAAGACTTAGGATGTCTGCAAACTGTGTTTTTTTTGAAGCGTGAACGTTATCAACATTACTCACTTTAAATCCACTCTTGTGATTTCAATGAAAAAGGAGGGGGTTCACGTTCTGTCGATGGGTCTCCTGCATCTGGAGTTTCCATGCTATCTTTTGAATGGCTGTAGCTAAGTTATAGAGGAGGTTGACCATAGACTCGCAGCACTTCAACATGTGTTTTTTTCCGCTTGGCAAGCCGAACGGATGTGACATGGGGGCGTGGCACCATCGACGATTCCATTTTTTTAATTCGATTTTCGAGATTGTGAATTAATTGGATCGATTTCGATTTAAAATCAAAATCGTGACGCCCTTAATCCTGAACATAGACAGTAAAAGAAATGGACACAGCGACCCCATAGACTTCAACAGAGAGAATTTAAGTCAATTAGAAGCACTCACTTCCTGATTGCCAAGCGTACTGCGCAGGCTCAAACTGAGCTTGACGACGTAGATGTGACGTGAGCAACCTGTCTGACAGTTGTACGTCTTCTAGTAACTGTGCTAAGAGGAATCTCAATCATTCCTTTCCGAATCTTGCAGAGACGGAGAGCGTTAGTAGAGCTGTCCAGGAGCAACTTTATGACTCTCTATGGGCTTCTCCCTTGACTTTATGCCTTCTTCAAGCTTCTACTTCTAATTTCTCTACTGTGCGACAGAGTCGCGTGTTACAGTATGATGCAATCGTTAGCCTATTTTTACAAAAACTGCTTTTATGGGGCCATAACCTAAGATACAAGGTAATGGAGCCTTTTATACATTGTCGTGTTTCTTTAAGCCTAGTTCACACTACATGATTTTAAAATGTCGGGCTGAACTGTGCATTTCACACTACATGACTTGCTCTCAGTGAAATCATGAGTGTTCAAGTTGTTTAGCTGTTCACACCACACAACACAACGTGATTGATCCACAACAGGAGGTAACTCACTACACGAGTTAACAACGCACTACATAGCGATACAACCACGATCGGATGATAAGAGCATATCATTTGTGACTCAATGAGAGCTGTTTCAGTACTATAGTACGGTCTAAATCCTGAAAATAATCAAACAAATAACGAGTTGACAACAACACGATTCTATCTGGTCTAGAAACCATGTTTTGTCACGAAAAACCACGCAATAAAACGAACCAGAAATGACGCGAAACTGCAGAGAAGAACACAACACGCGAATATGGACGTCAGACAGAAACTAGTGCTGCACACTGTTTGCTCGACGATCTGCTCTGAGAAAAAAAAATGCAAAAAAGAAAAGAAAAAGTAAGATTTACCTGGTGTCCTCAACCCATGCGTTGCTATGATTGGCTGTACTCATGACATCACTGAGATTGAGTCTAGCGACTGCTCGAGATATCTAGCATGCTAGATATTTTTCTGAGCTCGGTGACCTGTCTGCGAGGTGTCTGCGAGCTGTCTTTGATGCGTTGTTGGCTCTTTCACACTAACGGATTGGCGAGCGTTAATCGTCCGCTAATCGCCCGCGATTTGCACGCGATAACACCCTGACTTGTCGGCGACTCAACGATTTGCAAATCGGGCTTAAATCGGGCTTAAAATCACGTAGTGTGAACTAGGCTTTAGAAATAAACAATGGACAAATAGAGTCTTTAAACGCCTCAGATGTAAAGTTATTCGTTGTCAAAGTGACGCCAAAATGAATGGGAGTCAATGGAATGCTAACAGCAGGCGGCCCCCGGGGAGACTTCAGTTTGTGGCTGGTGGATTATCCCCTTGATCCTGAACATTGCAACATTGTCAAAGTCAATGGATTTTGCTGTTGGAATATCTGTTTGTCCGACCAACAGCAGATGTGGGGAACCTGTTTGTAGTATTTTTTCTGTAATTGCATTTGGCGGTGATAGTGGCACTCATAATCCTGTCCGATATATCCTGCCGGGCTGGCATGTAATATCCAGATCTATGCACACCTACATAAACAATGAGCATTGATGAAGGCAAATAAACATGCTGTGTATTCTGATAAGGAGAATATCTGTTTCATAATACCAACAGCACCCTTTTTTGTCTGTTGTATTGTCTAGAGGCTTGTGTTGGCCCAGAATGTGTTGCTCGGTCCAAGGAGAGAAACAAATGGTGTAACACATCAACATACTGACTGGGTCATAGTCTATGTCGAGTGAATACATGGAGGCCTGTGTGTGGGAGTGCATCTGAGTCTGCTGAGACCAAAAATTGACTGACTATTATTATGTATCTAGCAACATGTCCCATGGATGCTTTTTGCTCCCATAATTTAATGTTTAGTGGTTAGAAATTACCATTTAAAATGGTCATTTGATATCTAATGGGAACATTTAGACTGTTCCTTGACCCATATCTAATGGTATATATATATATATATATATATATATATATATATATATATATATACTGTATACATATATATATATATATATATATATATACACTTTGTATATATATATATATATATATATATATATGTGTGTGTGTGTGTGTATATGTGTGTGTATATATATATATATATGTATATGTTTTTTTTTTTTGATTAAGTAAGGAGTCAATTAGCAGATGCTTTTATTCAAAGTTGTAGAGACTGGGGTTCTCATATAACTGGTTTTCAGCAGTCGTCACCATTACAAGTGAAACTGCAATTTTCTGTAATTCCACTGCAAAAACTAAAATAAGTTTGGATCAATTTGATGACTAAATTTGTTTCTCATGGTCTTTAAAAGGCTTTTGCTTAAATGTGTAAAAGTCAGTTTTGGAGACATCTCTCTCTCTCTCTCTCTCTCTCTCTCTCTCTATATATATATATATATATATATATATGAAGAGTTCAGATGCAAAAGCCTCTAAGTGCCATTTGAAATTTTCTTCTAAAATGATCATTTTATGAAGCTTGTAGTAATTTCACTTAAATGGCAATGATAATTACCTATTAATTTTTATTTAAGTGAAATTACTGAACTTAAATATACAAGCTTGATAAAAATCATCATTAAAGAAGAAAATTTCAAATGGCATTTAGAGGCTTTTGCATCTGAACTCTTCATATATGTGTGTGTGTGTTACAGATGACAATAGATTTATACGTCATTTGTCTGTGCTGTATATTTTTATAGTTGTCGTTAGCTTAGAAACAATCTCAGACACTGTTGAAATAAACTGTCTCGTGCTGTTTGTGTAAAGCATTCCATATCAATGGCAGTTGTCTTAGTAGGCAGGCTGCTCACAAAGTTTTGTGACTTTTAATGTTTTTGTGAAATCATAGTTGAAACCCCCAAAGACAAAACACCAACCGCTAAAGCACATTTGCCTATTTGGTTTCCTCTCCGTGTTTCCCATGTCCTACCATGATAAATCAATGCCTCATTAGCCAGCTCTGTTTACTTCTGTTCTCATTGGGATCTGAATTTTAACTTTTAACCATAAACAGAGTCAGCTCTCAGCTTGATTATACACAATGTATTATCATGTGTTTGGTTAAATCAGTACAGTACACTCTAAAAAATGCTGGGTTGTTTTAACCCAATGTTGGGTCAAATATGGACAAACCCGAAATGTTGGGTTAAAAATATAATGTAAAAATTTAACCCAACGGCTGGGTTAGTCCATATTTGACCCAAAGTTGGGTTAAAACAACCCAGCATTTTTTAGAGTGTAGTATTGAATCCTGGGTCTCGCAGCAGCTCTCGGTTTACTACATTGAGGTTGTCCATAAATGATTGTCCTAAATATGATATATTTATTTTACTCCCCAACCCCTCCCTTCTTTATCTGTTGTAACTCTCACTGGTCTGTTATGTGCTTTATGACAGTCAAACAAATGAATAGAGATTTATGTGTGGGAATGTAGGGACTTGTTTTGGAATGGAGTGCTGGGAAAGTCATGTTTTGTGTTATATATATATATATATATATATATATATATATAAGAATGTGAAAAACGAAGAATGTGGTCAAAACATCTTCCAGGGAAAAAAATTTTTTCACTTGCTTTTGCCTTTCAAAAGCTTTCTTGCCCTGTTTTTGTTGAACTTTTCCAGAAGGAGTCACTGTTGTGCTGACTGTACAAATGCAGCTATTCTAATGCTCTTTTATTCTGTGTTGATGTATAATGCATTTTCTCTTCCAATTTTGTTGCAGGGATTTGAGGATTCTAAAGACAAGTGAGTATATGAAGCACATCTCTCTATCTCTATATACCTTTGTCTATATACACAAGTGTTTAGGGTCTAATTCTCACTATTAACCAGTTGCTTAGCATGCATATTACTAGGATATTGGCTGTTTATTAGCACTTAGTTATAAAGCACATATTAATGCCTTATTCTGCATGACCATATTCTACATACTCAGTACCTAAACTTAACAACTACCTTGCTAACTATTAATAGGCAGTTATTAGGAGATTATTGAGGCAAAAGTCATAGTTAATATGAAGTTAAAAGTGAGAATTTGACCCTAAAGTGTGACCAAATATATTACTAAAATATATTAAAATGTAAATAAACTACCAATGAACTAATCAACAAGTGCACATAGTGTGAGCATTTCCATCACTTTTACAGTGGTGTTGAAAAGTGTGCTTTTAAAACCTAGAGTCCTGGCTCTCTTGATGTGTAAGCATGCATCGCTGTGCTTGTCTTATTAACTAGTACGCAGATATCAAATGGTGTGAGTACAGATATGCAAACCAGATATGATTTCCACACTCCTTGCTATCTTAAGTTTAAAATACTTTAAGTACAGGATCTAGATGTGCTGATGTGATTTAGTAGTTATTAAATTGCATAAACATGACTGCAAGGTCTTGAACTCTTTAGCAGATGATGTTCTTCCTCAACGAAATCAACTCAGTTACACTGACATAATTGCTAATCATAAACCTTAACTCTGTCATCTTTCCTTGTTTTTATGGGGTTTTTTGGGGGGTGTGGACCAGCACTTCTATTTTTTGGTGGTCTGGCTGTATAGGATTGTAAGAATAAGTGGGGAGGAAGAAGGTGGAAAAACGGTGTCTCGTCTTTTGTTATCTAGACATTTCGTTTTCAGAAACACGCAAGAAAACCTGAACCCCGAGGATGAGGTGGACGAATTTCTGGGCCGTGCCATTGATGCCCGGAGCATCGACCGGTTACGGTCCGAACACGTCAAGAAATTTCTGCTGACGTTCCGAGAACCTGACCTGGAGAAGAAGGTATGGCTCTCTTTTACGTGACCAATGATAAGATAAACCTTAACACCACAGCGCGATTTATCAGCTAATGCTAATCCACAACATAATCGTTCCTTGGAATTTTGCTAAATGTTCAAAATCTACAGTATTATACTATAATATAGTATACTATAAATACTTATGTATACTATGATATAATTGTACAAAAAAGAAACCCTTATCTCACCTGGAAAACTCCAAAATGACATAAAAGCACTGTAATAGTAACCAACATACTGCAACTTATGCACTATATTTCAGGTCTTCTAAAGTTATATGAAGGTTTATTGTGAAGAACAGGCAAAAATTTACATTGTTGTCTACTGGAAATCTTTATTACACATTATATCAATTGATTATGTGTTTTTTGCCTGATAAGCTTACATAATTAGACTATATTGGACTGTAGCAAGGTTCGATGTTATGGGAAGGAGGCGGGAACCGATTGCATTCAAAGACTTTAATAAACGTACAATTTACGTTTGCCGTAAAATTGCCGTTCTCCCACAGCCTTCGGCCTCGCCTGCTCGCCACAGACGTAATAGTTGCCAGATCTACTGATTTAAATGCGTCATAAAGCTCAAACGATCTAGCCGCCTTGAAGTTTTGTCAAAAATTGCGTGACTTGTGAGCATGAACTAACCATTTTACAGATCTTGAGTTAATGTTACTGGAAAAGTGTTTCTTCAATTGCATAGCCAATCAGAAGTGTATTATGTTTGTACTGTTGTGCAGGCGGCCTAAAGGTATTCAGCATAGCTCAAAGATGTGACACGCTGCTAAGATGAATAGAGGCAATGAAATTCAAGGTCCAGGTTCGGAATGAGTCAGAAACTGACGTCTTCATGCTGCGCTGTGATTTAAGTTATTTTATGGTGTTACATTCAAAGCATTAGTCATCACTGACCTCCCCCACCTCAAAGAGATGGCCAAACTTTTTGTGACTGTGTAGAAGACTCGGTTTCTTTGTAAAGATGGTGACAAAAGGGTAATGGAAGGGGAGTCTCTAACTGCATTCACGGTCTCTTCCTCCATCTGCAGTCGCATACACATTTAGCAGGTTGTATGCTGGTCCTCATACTTCTAGATCTGATTAGATGACTCTTTCAGAGATTTGCCCGTGGTATGTAGTGGAGATAATTATTGCTTTTGTTGTCTTTTATTGTCTGTGTCCCGAATGTCTAAATAGTTATCCTTCACAATATTTGTCTGAAGAAATTCACTTGATGTTATTTAGTTAGATATTTTACATATCTACTGTTTTGTTGTGGGTTTTTTTTTAAATAAATAAATTAATTCATATATTTGTATTATTAATTATTATTGAAAAGGATACATTACATTGATCAAAAGTAACAATAAATACATTTATAATGTTTCAAATCATTCATGTTTTAAATAAATACATGTTAAAAACATTAAAATAGCAACACATTTTCCACACCAATATGGTAACACTTTAAGTTAAAAATGATTGCTGAACCCAAACTTACCATTTTTTTTTATTATATTAAGCAAATCTGCAACTTTATTACATAATCCGTTTTTAAATATTTAATACTTTTCAGGGTTCCCTTTGTTGTGGAAAACCTGGAAACATTATGAAATTTTACAGTTGCGATTTTCAGGCCTTGATAAACTTAAAATAAATGTATTTTTTTTTCAAATTATACTCATGTATAACATGTATACATACACTCCCTTCTGTCAGTTACACACCACTTTCACAAGCCATTTAAATGTTTGTTTTTTTTGTAACCCGACTCTTTTCTCTCCTCTTTCCTCACCTTCTGTCAGTACTCCAAGCAGGTAGACGCCAGGTTCGGAGCATACGTAGCCTGCGCCTCCCTCGTCTTTTTATTCATCTGCTTCATTCAGATCGTCATTGTCCCACAGTAAGTACACTTCAGTTAAAAACCTGATCCTAGCAAATGTTTTCTAAACCATTCAAACAAGCCACAGGCTTAGAGAAGGGTTTTTTTTTTTTGAATGGGAGTGTCACATACACAGAAACTTTCATTCATTTTGACTTTGTAAAGGTGAAGACAGTTATTACCTGAGCAGCCAAAACATTCAAAACAGGTCTCTCCTCTCCGTCAGACCCTATGTTAATTATAACATTAAATATTATATATATATATATATATATATATATATATATATATATAATGTTTACAATGATATAGCTATTTTCTGTTCACCTGGTTGCCTCTCTATACCTGTGTGTTGTTGTTTTGCAGCTCTGGGCTGATGATTGGCTTCTATGTGGTGTGCCTTGTCCTCCTGTTGGCCGTCATGTTCATCTCAGCCATTTACTCTTGTTTTGAGGTTAGTGAAATTTTGGGATTGTACACATATATACACAGATGTGTACACAGATATAGTCTTTACAAGTGTTGTGCCTGAACTATCGTTCATTGAACGTGCTCATATTTTGGGCGAACATGAATGTACTGTATTACTGCCAGATGAACGTTACTGTGAACTCGTTCATTTTGGTGTCTGTGAACGCACGCTCTCTCTGTTTAACTTCATACGATAGGGTGCCAGCCAGATTTCTATAGAGCCTTCCAGACGAAAACCCGGGTAAAACACACGTAAACAGGCCTTAATATGCAGCAAAAAAAAAACACCCAATCTGGTAACACCAACCACCAGTGTCACACCGCGACCGCCGTCGACAAAGCTGCGAGCGAGGAGGCGTCGTATGATCATTTTATTTAGTTTTTATGACGAGGTCGGTGAGGATGGGAAAAATCGTACATTTCTGTGCAAATTTTGCCCGCCGATAAAATAATTGTTGTCTGTTGTTGTATATGGGCTGTGACAATAATAACAATAATAATAATAATTAAAAAAAAAACGAAGCTCGCAACATATGGAAAAAAAGAACTATGAACTAGTTAATTTTTTGAAGTATGTACTACAGTATGAACTGAACTAGTTCATTTTAAAATGTGTGAACTGAACTTTGAACTAGTTCGTGTAGAAAGTGAACTTTCCCAACACTGGCCTACAATGTTAAAGGGATACTCCACTTTTTTTGGAAATACGCTCATTTTACAACTCCTCCAGAGTTAAACTGTTGAGTTTCACCTTTTTTGAATCCATTCAGCCGATCTCTGGTTCTGGCGGTACCACTTTTAGCATAGCTTAGCATACATCACTGAAGTGCACAAGACCATTAGCATTTTACCAAAGTGTTCTTCTATAGTTACTTCGTGCACTAAGACAGACAGAAAATGTAAAGTTGCGATTTTCTAGGCTGATATGAATAGGAACTATACTCTCATTCCTGCGTAATAATCAGGAAACTTCACTACCGTACCATGAGTGCAGCGCCTGAAATTAGTGCCCAGCTTCCAACGTGACCGGGACCAAGTTTGTGTAGTCATCGCCCCTGCTGCACTCATGGTACGGCAGTAAAGTTTCCTGATTATTACGCAGGAATAAGAGTATAGTTCCCTGCATATCAGCCTAGAAAATCGTAACTTTACATTTTCCGTCTGTCTTAGTGCGCGATGTAACTATAGAAGAGTCAAGTTTTAAATAGGAAAAATATCGAAACACTTTAGTCATTTTTTTTGGGGAGAAATGCTAATGGTCTTGTGCACTTCAATGATGTATGCTAAGCTATGCTAAAAGTGGTACCGCCAGAAACCGAGATTATCTGAATGGATTCAAAAAAGGTAAAACTCAACTGTTTAACTCTTGGGGAGTTGTAAAATGAGCGTATTTCCAAAAAAAAAAGTATCCCTTTAATGTCTAATATAAAGAAGTTCAGACATAAATAATGATACTTATACTATAGAATTTAACTATATATAGATATAGTAAACATTAATTACAGATAATTATATTAGAAATAATAGGTCAAACTCAGAGCAATTTGTCCCTAAAGTGCAGCAAAACACAAAAACAAGCCCTCTCCTTCACAGACCATTTCCTAGCACTCTCACAAACACATCATCGCTAAATCCAAGTGTTTATCAACCTTCTCCGCTATTATAACCTGAGCGGGTTTGATTGATATTGGGCTTTTAGCTGCATAACTGTGCGCAGGTCTCCAGAGACAATGAGTCACACAGAACAAAGACAGAGACACAATAAAGTGCTGGCAGCTCATTTGTGCACGCTGAAGTGGAACTGTCACTGCGCGGCTCCATGGGCGGCTAGGGGCGTCACGGGTCTTTCCTTAGAGATGCTGTGGAATTACATTCTGAACTTCCTGACCCGTAAAAAGTCTTTCATACAAGCCTGAATCTCTGCAAACCCACAAGATCCCCACAAGGTCTTTTAATAATAATAATAAAAAATGATGTATTTTTTTTATTATTTCATTTATTGAAGTTGAATTTTCTGCAGCCATTACTTTAGTCTTCAGTGTCACATAATCCTACAGAAATCATTGTAATATGCTGATCTGGAGCTCAAGAAACATTTATCATCAATATTGAAAACAGATGTGCTGCTTTTCTTTTTCTTTTTTGAAACCGCACTTTTGTTTCCAAGTAGAAAGTTTAAAACAGCAGCTCTTTTATTCAAAAGACATCATGTGACGACCAGTGTTGGGAGTAACGCATTACAAAAGTAATACATTACAGTAACATATTACTTTTTGCTGTAACGCAGTAGTGTAAGGCATTACTAATCAATTTTCAGTAATATTTTACTCGTTACATGTTCAGTCAGGCTTGTATTACAGTTGTATTACAGTGTATTTTACTTCTTAAAGGCAACAGACTATGTTAAAGTTTTAAAACAGTCTTTTTGTGCCAGTTCAGAGCGGTCGCGTCTGTAACATTGTTTTTTTCCTCATAAATGCGAACACGAAAACTAAAATGCCAACCCTTCCTCATCTGATTTGCGCAGTGTTTTATTAACAGAATTACAAAAAAATATATTTTGCCTCCTATTTTTTTTTGTCACGCATGAATGTGTGTCTTTTCCCTAATATTAAAAATAAAACATAGACTGATATTTGTCTAATGTCTGGAGTCCTTTAAGGAAGTAGCCTATATACGTTTCAATACATGTATTTTCTGAGAATTTTTATTTCAAGTTTTGACTGCAAATGTCATGTCCATAATGCTGGACTTCCCCAATTTTAAATAATTTATCCTCAACTAGTTTTGTGGTGTAGGTCTACATATTTTATAATGTTAACTTCAAATAATACTAATAGCCTAATTTAAGGATAAGGCAGCATTGGATCTGGACGGTAAGGAGAATAACGCTGGGAGTTGGAAGAGGTTTGTCGCGATTCTGTAGGTTCGTGGATCTGAGTCGTGTGGCGAATCGCGATTTCGGGTTTCATATTGCATATCGTTACAGCCCCAAAGTTAAGTTCTACTTAGTTATTTTGGTGAAAGTAACTCAAAAGTAATACATGAGTAATGTAACGCATTACAATTCTGAGACAGTAATATTGTAAGGTAATGAATTACTTTTAAATAACAGTAACAAGTAATACCTAATTTATTACAGTTTGGAAGTAACTTGCACAACACT
Source organism: Pimephales promelas (assembly GCF_988280905.1). Classification (NCBI taxonomy): domain Eukaryota; kingdom Metazoa; phylum Chordata; class Actinopteri; order Cypriniformes; family Leuciscidae; genus Pimephales; species Pimephales promelas. Next base: position 14,964,332 of record NC_142775.1, read on the forward strand.
GGTGACGACAAATCGTTTTACTGTGGCGTTACCTCTAATAAGAAACTCAAATCATATTTTTTTCTCTATTGACAGTTTTTCCCTGTGCCTCTGCAAACTCTGTCTAAAAGGATTGTTCAGTCCAGACTCAACAGCACCCTGGTGGGAGTTTTTACCATCGTCCTGGTTTTTCTCTCCGCTTTCATTAACATTGTGAGTCCCACAAGTCTTGTGCTTTAATGCCTTTGATATTTAACCATACAACTAACACTTAACCTGTGTCACAATATTTGAAGACTTACAGGCCTAGAGCCACCAAACAGAATAGCAAAAATAGAAATCTTTAGCTTTTCAATTATGTATAGTGTTGATAATGGCACAGTAAGTAATTAGCTTTTGACATTGGAAAGTTAGTTACTAACGTGATCTTTAGTGGATGAATTAAATGAAGTCATGTCACATGTAACATCTTTATCTGTCGTTTAGTTCACCTGCAGTACAGATGACCTGAAGACCTGTTTAGGACAGGAGTTTAACATCACCCCCAGAGATGTGAACGCTTGCCATGTCCGCAGCTCGCTCTTCAACTACTCTCTCTGGTCTCAGGACAGCCTCTGCAACAGCTCGTCACCCACCTGCAATTTCCCAGAGGTGTGGCACTGTTCTCAGATCAGTCCAGTTTTGTAATAGTAGCATTGAGCAGCTGGAAACCAGCTACGGTACTATGTTTCAAAAGACCAGCTGGACATCTTTCATGTCTTTCGCATTTAGGCATCCACTTTTAGGCACTGCTCTGAAATGCTTATCTTTTGATCAATCATACTTGGAATAAGTTGTAGGGAATGCAAAAGATTAATGTCTGAATGTTTTTCTCTTCCGCTGCAGTACTTCTCATCGTGTGTGCTGCTCAGTTTACTGGCCTGCTCAGTGTTCCTACAGGTCAGCAGTATTGGTAAACTCTTCCTCATGCTCTTCATCGAGATCCTGTATGTGCTTATCGTGGAGGTGCCTGAGGTCAGCCTTTTTGACAATGTGGACCTGCTGGTCATGGCCAATGCCATGTGAGTATCTGGATTTTAGCCAAGTTTCACATTTTCTTGGATCAGCATCCTTTCCATCATCATCATCCTCTTGATCAAAATGATAAAAGTATTTTAAAGCAGCAAGAAATTTATTTCAATTCCTCATAATTTTTCCCTGATATGTCACTGGACATTGAGAAATCATGTTCATTTCAAATTCTTATATCACTGACAACAGTAGTCCAGCCAGGATATTGTCATTTAAAAAGTGAAGTCGCAGCCCTCAACTGATGTTGATGTTGGCAATGTTGTGTTTTGTCCTGATCCGTCACCCTCCACCGATCTACCAATCACGGAGTCAATGGTGTTGCGGCATTCGGGTTGCCAGCTCTTGTCTAGTTACCACAGCTGCAGATTCTAATGTTGCGAAACCCCCAAAAACTCGATATGAATCCGAAATACTTTGTTACAAAGTCTGAAATAAATAATTAACAGAAAAAAAAAAAAAAAAAAACTCGCTGTGTAGGACTCGTCACTTGCCATTGGAAGCTTCTTGAAGAATATGCAGCATATCTGGCAACCTCGAGTCTAGGGGGTAAGGGGGGGACACACCCTAATTTGAAAGTGATTGCAGTACCAGTTTTGGCCACAATACAGCATACAGCTCCTTTAAATGTGGTGTTTTTTGTTTGTTTTAAATGTATGGACGTTGTCGTCTCTTCCAAATTTATGGAACTGCTAAATATTCCCTAGCATTTTTTATATATCAAAGTTGTAACTGGTTATTATATAACAGATTTGAGCCTGCAAGATTTTAATGTTTTCGAAACAAGTCTCTTGTGCTCACAAAGGCTGCATTTATTTGATAAAAATACAATATACACCATATATCACTATACAGTGTTTTAAATTGTAATTTATTCCGGGTGATTGCAAAGCTGAATTTTTAGCAGCTTAGTGTCACATGATCCTTCAGAAAATCAAAATCAATAGTGAAATCCATAGTGATGTTACTGACTACTTACACTACTGTTCAAAAGTTTGGGATCAGTAAGAATCACTATTTTTTCATTCAGAAAATGACTAATTCAGTCAGCTTTAGCCTACCACTCCATAGACCCATGCTAACAAATCCACTATTGATTGTCTGCATGCTGATTTGCCTTATATCAGTTCAGTTTGCCTTTATATCCTTATATCTTTTGTGCTCCATCCATCTGATACATTTGCTTTTTCTTTGTATTCACAGAGAGAATATTACTGGCACAAGGTAAGATAAAACCACCCTGACCTGAAAGAAATATCAGTAAGCATGTTGTTTGAACCTGTTTTCATCCCAAGGTGTCATATACGCCGCTTTTGCCAATGCGTTGACATCCAACGCACATGGCACCCTTTAGCGTCAATATGAGACGCGGATATACATATGGGGCAGAAGGCGCCTCCTAGTGGTCTAACCCCAGGCCTAAACCTACCCATACTCTGTGCGTGTTATGTTGACGCTAAAGGGTGCCATGTGTGTTGGATGTCTACGCTTTGGCAAAAGCGGCGTATATGACGCCTTGGGATGAGAATGCGTTGGTTGTTTTCATTGCATGCCGATAAAGATCGCACAACAGGAGAAAATCAAATGTGGCCACATGCTGTTGTGATGTGATGTGATTAGATCATCATGCTCTTTTAGTGTGTAGTTGTTGACACTCAGTGCTGTGGTGTGTGTGTGTGTGTGTGTGTTGTAGCTGTGTGACAGACATGCGGGTTCCTCTAAAGATCATGACTCCAGTAGTCATCACGGTGTTTGTGCTAGCGCTCTACCTTCATGCACAGCAGGTGGAGTCCACTGCCAGACTGGACTTTCTCTGGAAGTTACAGGTGTGTTTATCCTTGTATTCTTTTGTAATTGGACAGAAAAGCTGTTTATTAAAAAAATGCCATGCCTCCTGTTTCCATCAAATCAATTTTTTGGATACATTTTCCCTACTCTTGCTGTCACAGTGTCTGGTTTGTGTTCCCTGGGTTTTCACTAGAGGTCTCTTTCCCTGGTCCTCACCTTTATCATGAACTGCATTTCCCATAACCCTTTGCCTGAACTCATTTCACACAGCTGTTGCCACTCATGTTGTTTGCACCTGTCAATTTATACCCTGTCTGTTTCTGTGTTAGTTGTCGAGTCCTTGTTTTATGTCAACCACACTTTGGATTTGGTTTTGTGACTGTGTTGAATGGATTTTGACCCTTTGCCTGGCTGACAACGATGATTATGGATTACCCTGAATAAACACTGCATTTGGATCTCACGTTTTTGTGTGCATTTCGTGAAACTTGCTTCTTGTTCTAAATTACTTGCTGTAGCTTACAATAGTTTTCAAAATTTTGGCATCATTAAGATAAAAAATGACTATTTTTATTCAGTAAGGATTTATTAGATTGATTAAAATGAACAGTAACGACTTTTACATTATCAAGCAGCACAACTGTTTACAGCTGTGATAATATTCTGAAGTGTCATGTGACACTGAGTAATGGAGTAATGATGCTAAAAATCCAGCTTTGCCATCACAGGAATAAATTACCTTTTAAAATATATTCAAATAATAAACAGTTATTTTGAATTGCAATAAAATTTCACAATATTACTGTTTTTACTTAAATTATTCAATTTATACAGCCTTGGTGAGCATAAGCGTCTTCTTTCAAAAACCTATTTTGTCCGTTTTGCCTTTGATTGTTATCATAGATACAAATAGAGTCTGATGATGTGAATTTAATAGTTATTGCAGTCACTTTGGTGCAACAAGAATGCAGTGTTTATTAGGGATGGGCAACGATTAATCACATCCAAAATAAAAGTTTGTGTTTACATAATATTTGTGTGTGTAGTGTGTATAATTAATTTGTATATATAAATACCCACACATGCATGTATGTATTTAAGAAAAATGTGTTATTAATATATCAAATATTTATATTTATTTATAATATTAATTGTTAATAAATATATATAAAATATATACATGCACATATTTCTTAAATATATACATGCATGTGTGGGTATTTATATATACAAATTAATTATACACACTACACAAACATATAATTATGTAAACACAAACTTCTATTTTGGATGCGATTAATCGCGATTAATCGTTGCCAATCCCTAGTGTTTATTTAGTTCTTCATCCTTATTCATAGCATCATCCTCTATTTGTATTGTATTCACAGGCAACAGAGGAAAAAGAGGAAATGGAAGAACTTCAGGCCTACAACCGTCGGCTTCTCCACAACATCTTGCCCAAAGATGTGGCTGCACACTTTCTGGCACGTGAGCGGCGGAACGACGAGTTGTATTATCAGTCGTGCGAATGCGTGGCTGTCATGTTTGCCTCCATCAGCAACTTCTCCGAGTTCTATGTGGAACTGGAGGCCAATAATGAAGGTGTGGAGTGCTTGAGACTGCTCAACGAGATCATCGCTGACTTTGATGAGGTACAGCTATTTTTGACCCACCTCAGGACTTTCAAGATGATTTTACACGTGAGCGTGATACTTTACATTTGACTAACTTTCAAGTGTAAGGTGTGCTAAACCTTATTTGAAAAAGCTGCAGTTGGTTTCGAAAAGCCTAAGTGACCCTTCGCAGGGAGCTTGATTGACACGCGATCTGAGCAATCATACTTCGCCATCCGCCATTTTGTCCGACAAAGCAGTCAGGAGAGTTAGTAGATTTCCATGGGAGGATTTGAACTTGAAGAACGGAGTGTACTGACGCCTTTCCGCGGTTAAAGCAACATTCCTTCTTATGTTCATTCATGTTTATTTAAAGGTGCAATGTGTAACAAAGTTGAGTATCTATTAACAGAAATGCAATATGACATCCATAACTATGTTTTCAGTGGTGTATAAAGAACTTACTTAATTAGCCGTAATGTTTTTATTACATTAGAATGAGACATTAATAGCTCCATAACCGAGGGAATCCCCTTCTATGAAGGTCGCCATGTTGTGACGTCATATTCCTACCGTAGCCGAACGCGAACAAACAGCGCTACAGAACGCGTTTCATCACTACCTTGAAAGAGAAGTAGCGGAAAGCTGGAAGCTAGCCTTACACTCCGTGAGTAGTGACTTTTCCCTTGTGAGTGGTGTAAAATATGTAGTTGGGATTGTTTCATGTAACTTAGTTCTCCCTCGCTGTGTTATGGGTTTGTTATGTTGGGGATAGATGTGCTGTTACGTTCGTGAGACAGCTGATGATTAGTATTCATGTCATTGACCGTAAAACAGTACGTTACAGGAACCACTAACCCGTCGAAAGAGACTTTTACTAAAGTCTTTTATCACTAAAGTCGATCGCGAAGAATTTAAAAAATCAGAGAAAAAAGCCTATTGTGTGTAGTAAATAGTATCTATGGGATGCGGAGATGACATGATTGTAACAGCGCGCGCACTTCCGACCTTTGGACTCATGCGGACGCGTCCCAGCTCAGCCACAGTAACAGCTCATATTAGCCAGCTAAACTATTACTACCCTGTTAGAAAAAATATATAGCTGCTCCCTCGCTGTATTATGGGTTTGCTACAGTATGTGGGGAGAAATGTGCTGCTGGTTACGTTTGTGAGACAATCAGCTGATTATTATTTTATTAAATTATATATTAAAACCCTTGATCCTCACCTGACTATGGCTTTGTAAACAGACAGTATTCATGATGTGGTTTATAATGGACTGTGGTACAGAAACAGTGACAATGTTACACACTCTTGGCTTACTCTGGCTATTCTCTGCTGTCTCAGCCGACGAGATGTTTGTCCCGTTTTAGCAACCGTAGCTTCTTCGAAAGGGAGGGGTGAGCAGTGGGCGGAGCCCTTAGTGCAAACCTGGTGCAAACTCGCAACCGAACCACTAGATGTCGCTAAAAGTCACACATTGCTCCTTTAATGCTATAAATGATCTAGAAGGAAGAGATGATTGGATCACGAGTAGCTTTAACAGATCCTCTAGAGCGATCTGTCACGACACATTAAAGAGCCACAAAACGGTATTTATTGTTCAAATTTCTTTTAAAAAATGTCCAAATTTGAAAATTGAGACTTTGTTTAATATGTTTAAAGGATAATTCCGGTATTTAACACCTTGAGTCTATTTTGTAGTTTGTTTTGAATTAAATAGAGTGGTGGACTTGGAAATTTTGACATTGGGTCCTGTCTCAACTTTTTGACTTTTTTAGAATTTCATGTGTCTAGCTTTTGACTGGCTGTCTATGGGCATGCACACACCTGTCCTTAAAACAACCCTTAACGTTCATTTTCAAAACTGTGCAACTCGCCGAGTGGTTGGTGGTGTTCGTTGATGTTCCGAAACAAGTAGCGTAGCGAAATACCATTTCTGTCGTGTTTTATTTGTCATTTTTTTAAATCGCATTGATGTCTGCTGGAGGACTCAGTGCTCGTTGATATTACTGCGCTAGCTACCGGAAAAGGAAAGGGGTCTGTTTACATTTGGTTGCAGTCTTTTCGCGATCGGTTCTCCGTCTCTCAGAAGGCTAGCGTGAGCAGAGCAACTGTGCTCCCGGACTTTTTTACGGTGCGCTAGACACCGTGTTCCGTACCGCGTCCTGGTTGTCGCCATCAAGTGGTCGGGAGTGTGCTAACGCTTCAGACTCAAATATCGAGCAGAAGTTTATACGCGGTTGTGAGGTATCTGAATAAATAGTTCCACAATAGCAAACAACACGGATTGAAAGCATACATTGCGCCGATATATTTGTTTTTATTCGTCAACGAACACCACCAACCACTCGGCGAGTTGCACAGTTTTGAAAATGAACGTTAAGGGTTGTTTTATGGAAATGTTTGTGTATGCCCATAGACACCCAGTTTAAAGCTGTCACAGGCGATTCTAAAAAAGTCAAAAAGTTGAGACAGGACCCATTGTCAAAATTTCTAAGTCCACCACTCTATTTCATTCAAAACAAACTACAAAATAGACTCAAGGTGTTAAATACCGGAATTATCAATTAATATCAAAAGTAACCGAAAAGTAACCTGGTCTGTCCTGTCTGTCAGCGTGTTGTCAGTCCGCGATGTATTTTTCACTGCGTGAGAACAACATGGTGTGTGTGTGTGTGTGAGAGCAGCGTAGCTTGTCGGACATAGCGACAGTAACTAAGGGGGGCGGGGTCTTTGTGAACGGTCAATTCCCCTGAAAATTTATTTTAATAAAAAATATTAATAAAAGCAATAAATTAATCACAACTGAAATGTGTGTGTGTGTGTGTGTGTGTGTGTGTGTGTATGCACGCACACTATTAATAAGATTTAAAAAAAAATTACAGAAGAAAAAATAGTGAAAACATAAATTAATAACCCTTGATTTATTTTAACTAGGATTTTACTGTGTTTTAGTTCTTGCATTAAGCAATTTAATGTATTTTGCAACAGTTGGTCTTCGTTTTTTTTTTACGAAGTTAGAAATGTTCATTTTTTTTTTTTTAATTTGAAATGTGTGTGTGAAACTGGTCCTGCATCTTCAAATCTTCCTAAACTGTGTGCATTCTTAGAAATGTAGACGTTTAATATGCCTTCTCATTCCAACATGGAAGTCATCATCTTATTTCTCTTTTCTTGCAGATCATTAGTGAGGATCAGTTTCGTCAACTGGAAAAGATCAAAACCATTGGCAGCACCTACATGGCTGCATCTGGGCTTAATGACTCCACTTATGATAAAGCAGGAAGGTCGCACATTCGCGCTCTAGCCGACTACGCTATGCGCCTCATGGACCAGATGAAGTACATAAATGAGCACTCTTTTAATAACTTCAAAATGAAGATCGGTAAGGATCTGTCTTGGCCACCCTTAAAGGATTAACTCACTTAAAAATGAATATTCTATAATTTACTCACCCTGTATGAATTGCTTCCTTCTGCTGAATACAAAAGAAGACATTTTGAAGAATGTCGGTCAGACAGTTGATGTTCCCCATTGGTATTTTATTTCCTACTACGGAAGTCAGTGGGGTTTATCTGGTTACCGACATTCTTCAAAATATAGAGGGTATGCGCATGACGTCACCGTCGGCCTGCAGTTACTCACAGTGAGTGGCAAAAAGACTGAGCGGCTGTATTTGTTTTCAGCGTGAATGCCGCGAAAAACAAACACAACAGATATAAAGTGGGAAAGAGCTTTGCGATTGACTGTACAACTAGATTTGACAAAAAAATCAGAGGTATATTTTTACAGACTGCTATAGAAAGAGGAGCAAGTCACAGAAACAATTTGGACAACAAGTCCAATGTACAATTTGGACAACGATTTGTGTCAATATGCTGAATTTAGGTGTAAAACCATACCCATATATTTTGTATTGTTATATATATTAACAACTCATCAATTAAATATGTATCATTGCATATTCTGCATTCTTGGATGTTTTTTAATAAACACTGACCAAAAAAAAAAAACTATGAAGTTTTAGGGCTGGACGATATGATGATATATATAGGCTATATATATAACACTGATATAAGTGATCACCCAGATTTAGACCTACCTATATTGTATTTATATAAAGTGTTCACAGGCAAATTTGCTTTATGTTTAGGTCTATATAGCTTTTATTTCCCCGGTGTCGAAATCAGGCAAACATAAATGTCAGGCAACACGATTCCTGGCTGCATGTCAATATCCATGGATCACTAGATCTTTCATAAGTTGTAAGGAACACTATATTGAGTCCAACAATTAGTTTAAATTGATAAAATAGTTCGTTTTAGTCGCATTTTCGCAGTTTTCCCTATTAAAGTGACGGCAATGCATTCCCTCTATCTTTTTTTTTTGTGCTCAGCAGAAGAAAGAAATTCAAACAGGTTTGAAACATTTTGAGGGTGAGTAAATGATGACAGAATTTTCATTTACTGTAGAAGTGAACAATTCCTTTAAATACAGCTTCCTAATGTGTATGTTTAATTTGTGTCATTTTATGAAACGGTCCCTTTTCCTTTTAAAAAATGCTACTTTCCAGTAGTATTAAAATAGTTTCAGAGAATGACCCATGTATTTTACTGTTGTAAAATTAAAAAGCATCTTTTCCTGTAGGTCTTAACATGGGTCCCGTCGTGGCTGGTGTCATAGGGGCTCGTAAACCGCAATATGACATATGGGGGAATACTGTGAATGTAGCCAGCCGAATGGACAGCACTGGGGTACCTGAGAGAATACAGGTGAGATGTACCTGTGATTCTTGTTCTCTGTGATTGTCCAGATAAAATTACCCCTAAGATATACTATGAATACTACTATAGTGTCCGTATTCAAAATGAAACTAAATGAAACATTTTCTGCATAAAATAACGGTTTAAAGTTGGAAGTTGCAATAGTCTTCTTTTTCGTTTTTGTGACGTATATCTGTGTGAAATGGTTTGTTGAACAAGAAAACATGTAGGGGGGGACTTGATTTTGTCTATCAGGAATTGATTGCATCTTTGGATCAATGTTGTATGCTATTGGTCGATCTCATGTGAGTGACAGGTTGTCCCACCCTCTTGCCAGTAATTAAATCATCAGAGAAGAGATGATACTGCGAGAGGGAGGGGAAGTTATTTTGATTAAAGATTACAAGGGCACATTCATTTTTTTTTTATATAATAATGTGCACGGATAAATCATTTATAATTTTTGGATTTCATGGTGACTTTAAACAAAGAAACATGATGCGAACCGAATAACAAATATTTCATGTTGAATGCTGCTGTTTTACATTTTTTTTATTTCAATATTCACTTTATTCACAATAATTTGAAATGAATACATAAATATAATTGTTAAAGAATGTATCAAATTAAATGATTTGTTTAATTATTAATGATTAAAAATGCAAAAAAGAAGCATTTTCTCTTGTGCTCTCAAATGTTTGGATCTGTAAATCTGTCAACTCTCCTTTACAATCTTTTCAGTCCATCGTAAATGCTTATGTGCTCTTCATTTCTCTCTGAATCAGGTCACAACTGACCTCTACCAGGTTCTCAGCTCATATAACTACACACTGGAGTACAGAGGCGTCGTGAAGGTCAAGGGCAAAGGAGAAATGGCGACCTACTTCCTAAACGGAGGACCCAACAGCAGTTAACACTCAGCTTCTGACATTCAGAACACTTCTGAGATGATATGGTGAGGAGACGCTTTGGTCCGGGCCAGCCAGGCTGTTGACGGACATCCTCCTGGACCAATCACAATAGGATGTGTTTGGAAAGCCAGTCCAAGAGTGGCCTCTTTGCACACCGAGACTTCCTATAGGATTAACGGAGGGCTTTGCCGCCTTTATTTAAGGTATGGAACAGCTCAGAAAGACGTTCAACCTCAGAGACCAAAGAAATAAAGGAATGTCAAGGCATAAAAAGCAGTTCTCCCAGTCTTCTATTATTCTTGTATTTCTAAGAGAGGACAGATGCACCTGGCTTTGGCTCTCTCAGGTGTGGCGGGACTGCGATCTTACTCCACCAACTGGTCCTGGCGACTCCAAATCAAAACTGCATGAAAACACTGATGAATCATATACACATAAAACATGTGTTTTACAGGTATTGGCTTCAGTGTATGTAAAGACTAAAGAGTTCTGTTCACACGGTCCTGTTGCGTGGCGATATCGCAATAGAGCTTATATGGTAGAGGGCCATAGAGAGCACAGCAGCTTTACAAATCCTTTATGGTTCCCAGAACTTTGTCGCAGCGACTGTGGTTGTTACTGGTAAGGGAGCTAGTGTTGACCGTGTTACCTCTGGTGACATTCTCAACGGGAGAATGAAGCCCCGTTCACGCCACCCGCAACTTGAAACGACCCAAAGTCATTCATTTTCAGTGCCAGGTTGTGGCCAGGACCAACGATGCAACGTCTTCATTTCGCAACTGTAGTTGGGAATCAGCTCGACTGACGTTTGTCCTCGTAATCCGCAATTTTGTGTGCGCAGGGACAGTATTAAACACTGAGGCGTATTAGCGTATAGGCCTAGCGTTTGTGCATTTCGGTACAGATAATGGCAGTCCACAGTGCTAAAGAACACATACTGAGTCTCGTTCATCTTTAATATGATGCATACTTACGACTTCCCTCCTGTCAACAAGGGATGGGATGAAACAAAAAAAAAAACGGACATGTTTCTGGTGGCATGAACGTGGCTTCGAGACTTCAACTTTGTGTTCCAAACAAACTTACATTCACAAAACTACACACCCATACACTTGTCTACACTGAAGACACCATTAAAGACAGAGGAAAATGGCCAAATGTGGCTGTTTTTGTATTTTTAACATTTTATATTCTGAGACTAAAAGCCAAATTGTCAGAGCTATTTTAGATGATATATTTTGTACATTAATATATTTAAATAATGTCTATAAACACCAATGTGTATTTAGATATATATATATATATATATATATATATATATATATATATATATATATATATATATATATATGAAGAGTTCAGATGCAAAAGCCTCTAAGTGCCATTTTAAATTTTCTTCTAGAATGACCATTTTTATCAAGCTTGTATATTTAAGTTCAGTAATTTCACTTAAATGACAATTCATAGGTAATCTTCATTGCCATTTAAGTGAAATTACTGAACTTAAATATACAAGCTTGATAAAAATGATCATTTTAGAAGAAAATTTCAAATGGCATTTAGAGGCTTTTGCATCTGAACTCTTCATATATATATATACATAAATGACATTATATATGTATTCCATTACTCTACAACTCTGCACATTTGAACAGGAGGGAGAGGTCATTTGCAAATTATCAGTCACCCTTTTTGTTGTCGCTGCATCCATTTAAATAAAATCAGTAGCTAGTCTTGTAACCGAGTAAGGAGAATAGGTTTGTTCTTTCTCCAAAAAGGGTTTCTGTATCCTGTCAAGTGCACTACAGTGTAATTAAGAAGAAAATGGATTTGTAGGACACAAAATGACAAGTGAGTGTTTCAGAACAGCCACAGTCGTTTAAAGCTTGGCAAACACATCTGCAAATATTGATTTTAGCCTTGTGTTTATGGTGCGTGGGACAACGAGTTGGATCCTTTCCGTTAAAGCCACAAATATCCACCATTTATGCACTGCAGCACGACCAGCATTCCCTTCCCTCTCAGTGTGATGGTACGACCCAATGAATGTCCATTTTCTCCAATGAGGCCTTTGTATGTGAAGAATTTGAGTTTGTACACAAACATGTAGGGCAGTCCATACAGTTTTTTTATTTATTTATTGCTTTACCTGTGTAAGATCTTACTGTAAGTCCATGCAGAGGATTATGATAATGCGTTAGGAAACCGTAACTATATTTGGTCCTGTTCTAATTTCAACTTGGGCTCAGCTGGGCTTCCAGTTTCACCTTTCCAAAGTCTTTATTTCCAACAAGAAAATAAATGCCACTTTCTTGCCAGCAAATTGAAAATAAAATAAATGGTTGAATGTTTTTGTATTCAATGTCATTGTGAAACATGTATTATGGCCTTTAAATGACGGTGCGGGTGCCGTATGGATTCCTAAGTTAAAGGTGAAGTGTGTCATTTTTTCCACAGTTAGCGGCACCAAACTGGATTGGACACGCCCCCTATCTGCCATTGGTTAAACAATAAGTTAGTCTTGCCCATAAACGCCATTGGTTGAGCCGGTGTTGCTGTGTCTGGATTCTCACAGCGTTTTGATTTTTTCACAGAATTGAACTTCTGAATGGCTTGCTTGTAGGAATTATATCTGCATATTGGGAGGAGTGAATATTTTAACAGAAAAACTTCAGCTTTAATTCACTTGTGTTTGCCATCCAAATGAAAGCACTGAGATAAGAGATGTCAAGTAAATACCACATTTCTGTCCTGCTGAGTACTGGCATTTACTATTCCAGTGGCTTCATCTTGGGTTGCTTATATGCCATGTATTGCTCAATGCTGTATTTTTTGTTTTTGTTTTTTACATCCAATTAAACTATAACATTAAACTCATTCTGAAACCATGTAGTTATGATTATTACAATTAGTATGTTTGCAAAGCAGCACTGTATTGAAATTGGGTCCTTGTGATTTGTCTATTTATTTTATTTTCTCTGGACATTTGTGTGTGTGTGTGTGTGTGTGTGTGTGTGTGTGTGTGTGTGTGTGTACTGTATGTGTTCTCAAGCTGAAAAGACAGACTGCCGTCCCATGTAGAGAAGGAAATGGAAGGTGACATTGACTTGACAAAAAAAAAAAAAAAAAAAAAAAAACTTAAACATTGATATTGTATCTGTCGATTTGTTACCTCTTTAGTATATTTGCATACTAAAACTGTGATTGACCCTTTCTTTTGACATCTAATTTCAGATGTTTGTGGACGTCAGCAAGACGTCAGTTATGTTAAAGGTGAAGTGGCACCCAATTACCTAACTTTAACATAATTCTTTTTTTTTCTTTTTTTTTTACCTCATGCCAAAATATTGTGACCTATTTTTCAATGCTCCAGACGTTAACTTTAACATCAATTCATTTTTTTCATTTTTTTTTTTACTTCATGTAAAAATATTGTGACCTTTTTTTTTCAACGCTCCCTCCAGACGTTACGCCGGAAGTGATCTCTCACGTGTCTAGGTCACGCATTGTTTACACGGAGATTAAGAAAGTTTTACCTTTCACTAAACATATTTAGATATACGGGAAATCGCAATGGAAGACCATTTCGATATATATAAATAATATGTTTAGTGAAAGGTAAAACTTCCAAAATCTTTGTGTAAACAATGCGACCTAGACACGCGAGAGATCACTTCCGGCGTAACGTTGGAGAGACGGTTCAGTTCGGTTCAGTTGGACATTTGATTCAGACCAGTTCGACGGCTGTTAACAAGAGGTAAAAACTATATAAATACTGTTCGTTTTCTCACACAAACCGCTCGTTTCGTGTCTTAGTTAGGCCATCAGTGTGTACTTACATTCACGAGTCATAATCGTGTTTAATTATGTCTTCTCTGTGCATGCTCTTAGTCTTTGAGGTGGACCCCCATACCTGCATTATATGACTGACAGACAAGAACGGTTTGACCAAAAAATGTCAAAATTGAAAATGCTGTGGAAACAAAGACACCTACATCTTGGATGCCCTTGAGGTAAGCTAAAACATATCAAAAATTAATTTCAAAGTGAACTATCCCGTTAAATGCCCAGATGGTGGCAGCAGTGCGCTTTCAATGCACATTTAGGAGACTACTTGCCTTCAATGTCAATGTGTGCCAATGTTTCTGTATGAAAACGTATGCAGCTCTCATTATAGGCTACTGGTTAGTTTAACCACATTGTTAGTTTTATGCACCTTTTGTTTTTTCCTTATTTTTGTTTTTGAACTTCAAATACAGAGCTTTTTTTTTTCAGAGTAGCCTATTCATAAACAAAATGTGTCCAGAAAAATGAGAACAAAGAACAGAAACCCCACAGAGCGGTTGTTTGAATGGTCACCCACCCAAGCATGTTATAATTCACATAATTTCAGTCCATTTTCCCCACTGGCATACCTGACCTTTCTTATCTTAATAATGTGCCTGTGAAATACCCCCGTTTGAGTTCACTTGAATGTAGTCTGCATGTGTCCAATCTGGTCAGTTTGACTGAGCAAAGCTGTTTTATGATGCATTAAAGAAAGGCCATTGTGCTGGGCGTGGGACTGGCATTTCATTGACATTAAAAACAGACTAATGGCCGATTGGTTTGGGTTTGATCCAGCAGTCAAAAGGTTAGAAAGACCTGAGGCGAAACACAATGTCATAAAAATCAAAGAAACAAAAACTCAAACCATTTCTCACCTCGATGATGCCATTACAAAAGCCTTGAACCGCAAGGCTGAAAATTAAGGTGATTTTTGTTGTTGTAGCAGTTTTTTTTTTTTGTCCATACATATTTGTTCAAATGTGTAGGCCTATACGTTAAATTAAATATATTTCAAAAATTGTAAGTGGCTATTGTGCAACTATAAAATTAGATCAGCAGTGAACATAAGCTGGAAAAAAATAACATCAATAACAGAGACGTCATAAATGTAGACTTTCCCCCCTCACAAATTGGTACAAATAAGCTTAAATGGGCTGCAATTTTCACATAGCATCCACTGCATCACCTAAAACATTACTTGCATTAGTCACACTTCTATAAGCCAAGTACATTGTTCCAATTACCATCATCATCTTCATCATTGCAGCTCTTAGGTTTTGAGAATAGGAGGAAGTTTATAAATTGCCAAAGCTTCTTCCCACACTTGACATCACTGACTCAGAAATGCATATTACAATCATTTTCAAACGTGAAAAGCGCACATTTTTAGATAAATCTCGCCTAAGCAGCATTTTATCATACAATAAAATGTGATCAATTACAACGGCCATCATGCAAGATTTATAGTGAATAACAACACAAAGCTAGAGTGCAATAATGCACACACACTTTTTCTGTGGCCTTGGTTCCGGAAGTATTTTTTTCTTTATAAAGGTTTTTTTTTAGTCTTCTCTAAAGAGTTATAAGGCATGAACCAAGCCAAACAGCAATCACAACATGAGACATAAAAATTGTCTCATCTGAGTAGTGAAAGCTACCCCTGCTCAAGTTGTTAAAGGGATAGTTCATCCCTCAAGTTTTTTCAAAGCTGTATAAGTTTCTATCTACGGTTTAACACAAAAATAATATATTTTTAAGAATGTTGGTGACTAAAAACAGTTGACTGCACCCATTGACTTCCATTGGGGGGGAAACAAATACTATGGAAGTCAATGGCTACTGTCAACTGTCTGGTTAGCAACATTCTTAAAAATATAATATTTTTTGTTCAGACCCTCATGTTGAGAATATGATGACGAATTTAATTTTTGAGTGAACTAGCCCTTTGATTTTCATAAATGTGTCAAATGCATTTAACAAAAACACAAGATGCAAGCATATTCATACAAATTGAAGGTTTTTACTGATGGTTTCAGGACATGGCACAAACACACATTAGGCCAATGGGCAATGCACTACTGTTGGAGAGAGAGAGAGCATTGAGGTACTTGCAATGCAAAAATGCAGCTGCAATCTTAGATCACTGACACTTGTGGAAACAAAAAAGGAAATGCATGTACATCAGAGGAATTTTGAAACCCCTTGACCCTAAATCTGTCAATCATCAAAACAAGCCAGGTGAATAGAAACAGAATAAAACATTACTCAGCTCACCATGGTCACTGAACAGACCCGTTGACAAAAGGCAGCAAAGAGGGAAAACAAACAGTGGAGTCTGGATATTAGTGCGATTCCATTTTCCTCTTAGCCAAACACATTCATTTGCAGGAAGCACACCTGCAGGCAGCATAGACATGATTGATAAATAACACATCTGATTATGCTTTCAGGGAAGAGACGTCTGACTAATGACCACAAACACAGTGACACTCAAATAAAGCTGTATGACAAAATGAAAATGCGAGTGAAAATTACATTTTTTTTTTTAAATATATAGAGGCAACTATCAAATGTATTGCATACGAGTTGGCTTTAACAATCAAAATATATGAACAATTGTCCCTAAAATAACCCTAACCATAACATAACCCACTCTAAAAGAATTCTAAAATGATGACTTCACCCAAAATGAATATTCATAATCATTTCTTTATTCGGTGGATCAGAAAAGGAGATGTTAACTACAATTTCTAAGTAGCTTTTTACAATACCATATATAATGAATAACCACAATTGTCAAGCAATATTTTTATTGAATAATAACTTATATTTTGGCCCGTTTCTCACACAAAGCTAGAGTGAAACAGTACCCACACACTTTTTCAGTTCAGGAAATGAGTTTCACATAGCCTTCATTAAAGAGTTACCATGAACTAACCAGCTACAAGATGAATCACAACATTACAAACTTTAATGCGAACTTGTGAAGCAAAAAATAAATAAATAAATTGGACAAAAAGAATTACTAGACAATGGCTTTAACGAGGGAAGGCTTTAACAATCAAATTAAAAATAAAACAATAGAGTTAAAGATTTTGATTGTGCATATAGAAAAAACGTATCTTACGTTAGTACAAAATATGCATATATTTAAGTATTTATAGTAGTTTGATGCTTTTATTTTAACTTTGACAGACCATGGTAACCATCCACGTTCATTGTGACAACTGAATTTTCATTTTTGGGTGAGCTGTCTCTTTAAGCCCTGACATCAATTAAAACTATAAATAACTACAATGCCTCCCTATTGGAAAATATATTAATTGTGCACATCTGAATTACCTGCTAGCAATTTGCTTTAATATTTCATGCATGAATCCAATATTGTGCGTGAATGAAGTCACTGTTATGAACCTTTTGCTTCAACCAAAACAGCAGCTTTCCATCTTTGAGTTCAACTGGATGTGAAACAGCAGGAAGTGTATCTTGAGTGATATCAAAACAATATGTAAAACCTGCTTCACAATCCATAGTTCTTTTATCCGCAGATTGGGTTGAAATGCTGGGCTGTTATGCAGTCTTACAAGAGTTCAAGGGGGTCAAACATTGTAGTCTGGTGCTTTGCCCTGCGGTCCTCTCAGGTGGATCTGCAGAGTGATGAACGCACCCACCGTCACGTGAAAGAGGATCTGCCACATGTTACGGAGTTCATACAGATACATGTTGGATAGGCAGATCATAGCGAAGGCCAGGAATGACTTGATGTTCCTCCAAACTGAGAAGTAGATGAACAAATAACACTACATATAGAAAAAGAAACAAGAGGAATACATTAAGCAAACTATGGGGTCGGTCTTATGCTAATTGAAGTCTCTTGTGCTAATCGTGGCTGCAATTTTTTTTATCAAAAATAATTTGAAATATTATTACGATTTAAAATATCTGTTTGCTTTTTTTATATTTTACATTTTTTTAAAAAATTTTCCTGTGGTGAAAAGCTGGATCTTCGAGATGGTCCTCACTGCAGAACACAAAATCCAGGGGGAGGAGTTGGATCTGGATCCAACTCCTCCCACCTTACATATACCTAAACCTACCCATCTCCACCCCCTGAACCCTAAACCCACCCCTAAGCCTAACCATCTCCACACCCTGATCCCTAACCCCAATCCTATCCATCTCCGACCCCTGATCCCTAACCCTACCCCCAATCCTACCCATCTCCACCCCCTGATCCCTAACCCCACCCCTAATCCTTCCCATCTCCACCCCCTGATCCTTAACCCCACCCCTAATCATAGCCATCTCCACCCCCTGATCCCTAAACCCACCCCTAAGCCTAACCATCTCCACACCCTGATCACTAACCCCACCCTAATCATAACCATCTCCACCCCCTGATCCCTAACCACACCCCTGTTCCCTAACCCCACCCCCTGATCCTTAACCCTACCCCCAATCCTACCCATCTCCACCCCCTGATCCCTAACCCCACCCCTAATCCTTCCCATCGCCACCCCCTGATCCTTAACCCCACCCCTAATCATACCCATCTCCACCCCCTGATCCCTAAACCCACCCCTAAGCCTAACCATCTCCACACCCTGATTACTAACCCCACCCTAATCATAACCATCTCCACCCCCTGATCCCTAACCCCACCCCAATCCAACCCATCTCCACCCCCTGATCCTTAACCCCACCCCCTGATCCCTAACCCCACCCCAATCCAACCCATCTCCACCCCCTGATCCCTAACCACACCCCTGTTCCTTAACCCTACCCCCAATCCTACCCATCTCCACCCCCTGATCCCTAACCCTACCCTCAATCCTATCCATCTCTGACCCCTGATCACTAACCCGACCTAATCATAACCATCTCCACCCCCTTTCAGAAGTTATTACTCCAGTCTTCAGTGTCACATGATACTTCAGGAATCATTCTAATATGCTGATTTGGTGCTCAAGAAACATTTCTTATTACTGTCAATGTTGAAAACAGTTGTTGTGTCGCTTAATATTTTTAGCTTTGTGGAAACAGTGATACATTTTTTCAGGATGTACATATTTAAAAAAGGTATTTTAAAAAGTATTTAATAAAGGGTAGCGTTTTTCCTGAAAAAAAGTCTTAATATCGTAATCTCAGTTTTACTTCTCAACTAAAAATGTATTTTGTTTTAGGGATGTTTAAATAGTTTTAAAGGGAAACAAGCAAAAATACTGATTTTAGATTAGTATTATATATATATATATATATATATTTTTTTTTTTTTTCCCTGTGCAGAATATGAGTGAGGGTTTTGAAACATCTACAATTCCAGTTGCTGTTTTTTGATGCTAGTAAAAAGGCAATGTTTCTCCAATTTTCCAGATAACACAATTTTCCTTTTACACGACAGTGAGGAAAAGTGTGATATATTAGCACTGGTTGGTCAGACCAAGACAGAGAGCAGAAGAAATGAAGCCTGGCAGGCCAACAGTAATTCACGGTCTGACTGCCGTCACTTACCTGATACACACAGGCCGCGGTTCCAAGGAAAAAAGCAATTACGTAATTAAAGTCTTCATCCTCATTCTGCAGATGGAGCAGAAAAGAAGAAAAGACAGCGTGCTGTGTTTAAGAGTGGACAAATTACAACAGGAAGCCATGTGCTAAAACAGGATGAGTTAGAAAGGGAGAGTCAGGACTCGAGGGCTCACTTATCAGTGCAATATAAAAAGCAAAGCAAAACTGTTCTGTTTATGGTAGAGGAAAATCACATTACATCAAAGTGCGAAGTCTGACAAATTATTCAAGAGTACTGTTACTATCCTTTAGGTATGATTAATTATATTACAATGGCACAAGTAATGTTTAGTCCAATGTGTTAATCAATAAAAAGAAACAAAGCCCAAAATAAAGTGCAAGAACATCAGTGCATGATTTAACTTACCTGCAATACACTTTCTATTGCGTGGACTCCCCGCAGCAAATTAAGAGCGCCGCACAGGACACTTAGGATGCAGGCGACGATACCCGACAGGGTGACGGCCTCCAACATTTGATTAGGTGCTGCAGGAAAAAAAAAAATCAAGCAGAAAATCCGTGTCAAACAGTTGCAAAGTAACTCGATTTTAAAATTTGCTTCAGGAAACCTGTGGAGCAAAACTTTCTGCCATGATGCTAGGCTATTTTCTGAGTGGTCTTTCAAAATGTTCTACTTCTTGAGAACAAAGGGAAGTTTACAAGTTGTTTTCCCTACCAATGCCTTTATATTTAGACTGCTTGTGTTCTGAGAAGCCGTTGATTGATCCAATGTCCTCCGCGGAGAGCTGATAAGGAGGCCGGAGCTTGATCTCAGTCTGCATGTCGGCTAGATTAATCTTGGTGGAGAGGGAACGTGGGCTATTGTAACGTTGCTTGGTTTTCCGAATGAAGTTATCTGTTGAAACCATAGAAACGGCACAGTAAATAGATGCTTTAATCACAACATGGTCTATATGTTACAAATGGCTTCAGTTCAATTTCAAATCACATTAAATGGAAAGTCTGCAGGACGCATTTATTTTTATATAGATAAATCCAAAGACTCCTAGCCAAAATGGAGCCTCATAAGTGACTACATTTAAATGTTCCACATAAGATGCAACTCCATTAATGTTTACTCAAACTCACCATGTGCATAATGCTCTTTGGAGACTCAACTAATGCATAAAATTGGGAAACTGCCCATGTAGAACTAATTTTAAGTGGATTATTTGTATTTTAATTAAATGTTATAACCCTTTTATTCATGAAAGAATCCTGAAATAATATATTCTGGTTGCCACAAAAATATTAAGCGGATGTTTTCAAGTGTGATACTGATAAGAAATGCTTCTTGAGGAAGACTGGAGCAATGGCTGCTGAAAATTCATAGGAATATATTAAATTAAAACAATATGAACATAGACATTATAATATTTCATAATATAGATTATTTTCTACTGTATTTTTGATTGAATAAATGCAGCCTTGGTGAGCATAAGAGACTGTTCCAAATCATTTAAAAATCTTACTGACCCCAAAGCTTTACATGTTATTTTTATATAAAAAATTATAGTCTCCTTCTGGAAAAAACAGATTTCTGAAACCCGTCACAATCCTCTCAAGAAACTCACCAAACTCGATAAAAGAGAAAGGCCTCAAAGCGCTGTTGATCCGTTTGGTGTCATATGTGACAATGAACTCTCTCTGAAGCTCGTCCAGGAAGCTGAAGGCCAGGACATTGGGATAGTTTTCTGTGCAAACCATCATGTAGCCAACTCCGAGAGAGCTTGTAAAACTATGGAAGGCAAGAGAAGTCATAGTTTGCATCACACTACTTAGTTAAGGACAAATTATGTTGACATACATTGACAGTGTTGGGGACGCAACGTGTGAAAATGTGTCACAGAGAGGGGAAGGTCATTCAGTGGACTTGAAAGTCCATTCCAAGGACATGAGAATCCAAATATCCAAAGCGTATTAAAATCACCCTTCGCCCTCTGTTTTACACCTGCTCTGGATCTGAACAGTTTAGTAACTCGCCTCAGGAAAGAAGAAACTCTGTCAACGTGTCTCTCCATGTTAACGTCTGTTTGAGAGATGAAACGATCCATTGAGGCCCTCCAGAGGGAGAGAAAGAGATGACTCGTTTCTGCCTGCTTGTGAAGTTTGGAGTGATGAATAGCAGCCAGGCTATGAAATGGTCACCCCTGGGTCTCTCAGTGCAACGCATCTGAATTAGACCTTCCTGAAGGGGAAGTTTTTGGCATCAGAACAATTGGCAATCAGAGCACTCCACCCTCACTGTGTCATTTGATTTTGCTGGGATGTTTTAATTTAAGGGATGGTCACCCATAAATGAAATATCTGTCATCATTTAGTCACTGAAGACATTCTAAATGTTAGAGTTGCACAATTCTGGATAAATTGGGAATCATGATTTTTTTTTTTTTTTCTCTCCAAATTGAGATCATATTTCTTTCAGGATTTTGAAGACAACTAAAACAAATATTGTAATTTAATGTAAGGGGTTCTGACAAAATGGTAATTGCAGCAGTCTTTAAAAGTGTTAAATTATTTATTTATTTTAATCTGTTTGAATGAATGATTCAATGACTCATAAATACTTCACTTGTTTTATTACTGGATGAAACAGCGTTTTTGAACAAATCTCTTGAATGAATGATTCAATGAGGTTTTTTTTTTTTTACTTGTCACCACCTACAGTAGCAACCTGTCAAGCTCCAAAATGAGAAAACTAAGCACAAAATTAAATATTGAGGAACTGTCACACAATAGGACAAAAAAATTCAATAAAAATAAAATCTATTATATATATTAAATAGTGTGACAGAATACTATACTGGAAGCTTGCGTATCACTGAGATTTTAGCGGAATTACTTAATTAAGTTAAAAAGGGACACTATGCAGTTTTTCTAGCTTAAAGGGACACTCCACCCATTTACATTAAGATTTCCATTGCTATAAACCCAGTTATACTATTGAATGGTCGTGCAACACTCTCTCATTTTCCCCAGCCAGCTTTTTTGGAAGCTAAGCTAGCAGGCTCTTGTTCTGTGGAGAAAGCAGAAGTAGTAACTTTCGGATGTTACGTCCTCTTTTTCCCGGACATGTCCGGCCGTCGATGTCCGGGATTCAGCTTTTGCTTTCTGCAGTCGCCATTCATTGTTTACATGCAGATCTTTTGTTTCAATCTAACTGAATCTGATCTCGAAACACATTTTCGGGCAGACTCATCACGAAGTAGCCTAGATTTGTTGTTTAACTACTGTGCTCTGTTACCGGTAGACGTGGAACAGAGCAAACATACATTTTCTGGCTTTTCTCAGTCTAGAAAGCTCCAAAAAAAAAAAAAAAAATCACATTTCTTTTACATAAATTACCCATCTTAAATACACATATTTAAATTTATCTTTCCAGAGGTGAAGTATCCCTTTAACTGAACAGCTTCGGAGTTATTGAAATGGTTATATGACTTCTTTCGGGTTGAATGGTGGCCATCTCTGATGTTTGCGCTGTTCTGGATTAGTGAGTGTGGCTTGCGGAGCTGTGCAATGTGGTGCATTGTGAGAGTTGTTATCTTACATACTAATACAGAAAGTTAATTTCTGTTCTCGGTCAAGACGGCACCAAATTCAAAATTTATTTTCCATTTCGACTACATATATGACCCAGTTTCAAAAAAGATTAATGTTGAAATGGGTGAAATACTCCTTTAACATGCACACCGGAATAATACGCGCCACTCACGCATGCGGTGTGAAATGGCCGTTAGATTCACGCCATCTTGTACACATAAATCTCGGACCCATCGTCTTCTTCCTTGTCTAATTTCTTTCGCTCTACAAACGTCATCTGGTATAATTGAAACGACTGGCAATGAGTTATGTACAGGCACATTTGATAGACATTCATAGCACCCAAAAAACAGCTCTGGGCATTCGTAAACCACGCCTCATATCCACCTTATTCCTACGCCCCCATGATGACACTTTGCGCAAATTATGGGTGTAACTTCCATTAAGCTTTAAACAATCAGTGAAAGGCTCGCTCTACGAACGCAAAACGTTAAAAAAGTGTCATTGATCGACTCACCCTTCAACCATCGAACATTAAAATAAAATGTAAAAGTTTAAAAGAATCAACATGTACTTTTAACAGACCAAAAATAGCCGCATATGTGCAAGTCTTTGGTTAAATATCACTGTAGTAGGCAAATGTCTGTATTGTATAACAAGCCTTAATCAAAAAATGTTCATTACTTTACCTGTGAAAACAAACCTGGAAAGGGACATGAGGATTCGAGGAGAATAACGAGAGACTCTTCGTGTATTCCAGTGAATTAATTAATGGAATATCGTAAATTAAATTCGGGAGATCAGACCACAAATGTGCCATATACGGTGTCCTTTTTCATACTTTTACAGCGGATTGCAAAGGAAAAAAATAAAAATCATCATGAGGAAAAGAAAGCAGCGACTGTAAAGAGCTGTTGCCATTGATATTCTTGTTATAGCATGTCACGTTAAAATACCAAGTATAACGTTATTCTCATGATGTCTGAAAATAAATCATGAAGGAAAATTGACAGTTTATCCAGTCAAACTGACGAATCAGCTTTATTTGTAGGGCAACCGTATGATTCAAAATGATTCGTTTTAGCCTTTTTGAATGGAAGTTCCCCAATCCGAAAGTGCCACCCATAAAGGTCGTCAGGAATAAGGTGGATATGAGAAAATGAACATGTGCTTCCCAGACCAGCTCTGGGCATTCGTAAACCACGCCTCAAATACGAGAAAATGAACATGTGGTTCCCAGATCCAAATCTCAATGAGACTTGGGTATGACGTTAGCCAGGCGATATGCGGACAGCTAACCTTGTCATAAATGCCTTTATAAATGCATTTCCAGTGTAGTGCATGGCGAACACCTGTTTGTTTTCACACTGAAGACAGTGTTAAAATGATGTAACAACATTCACACACACACACACACACCCTCAAGCAAACTGCAATGATAACTCACTTGATGTTGTATATGCCAGATCTATGTGAGCAGCGATCAGGAAACTGGTTGAGTTTTTTGGACAGACTCTTGAGATGTTTCTTGGTCTCCTGAAGCCCCTTATCCTGTTCATAGTCAGTGGAGGCCGAGAGAGGTAGACCATCCCTCACTCTCACCACAGAGGCAAACAGGACCATAGACATCTTACTGGCAGCTCAGTGGACACCTGGAAGAACAGGACAAAAATGAATCATGCAGTGCAAATAATGCAAACAATACTTCATTTTCCCCACTCCCGTGTTTCATGCTGACAAAACAGAATGTAATATACAAAGTCGATATTAAATTAACATATAAATAAGCAAACGGCTAGACTCGCGTATTTCTTTAATATTTAACTCTAGTCTATGAAACTTGTTAACGTTGTGCTAGGCTAATAATAACATTAGCACGTTTGCTGACAGCTTGTCATCAGTAACATCGTCTGGTTCTATGCACTCACCAAAATCACACATCTAATTATACGGGTATTAGTATTAGACTTTAATTAAAAGCGAACCATTAAAACTACACATTGCAATTATACGCAGTGATGTGGAGTAGATGCCACTGCTAACATAGCAAGACTAGCGTGAGTAATATTGCATGCATTATCATCACTGATAGATGTACATACCTACTGACATGAGTCGTTTTAAAACATATTAAGACATTATAATCCTTTCTAATTGATTTTGCAGATGTACTATCGTGGTCGCTGAGCTCTTCCTGTAGGTCTCATAGCGGACAGGTTTGCTCACGTTTGAAAACACTTTGGCTGTGTTCGTCTCATTTCGTCGTAGTTCGGCTTCGCTTCGGCTCCGTTGCTAGTCGGTGTGTGACGTGGCTGGAGGAAAAGCATTATGGGTCTCTACAGTGAACATCAGCAAACCTGTAAATCATTTTTTGGGGGGAAATTGGATGTGAAACTAAGATTTTATAAAATAATAATTTGGCATAACCTGAAAAAAAAACCTTTAAAAATGCATGTGAATTTTTAGTAGTTATTGTTTTAGCATTGTCATGAAAACTAGTATCATTTGATAAAGCACGTGGATTGTGTGTGTGTGTGTGTAAACTTCGATAATCTATATTTTGACTTTTTTTTTTCCTCTCCCAACTTTTTTGGTGTTGCAGCCATAAAAATCTAAATTTGTTTTATATTTTGTTTATATTATATTTGTTTATAATCTTTTCTTTGAACAAATCAGATTCTTGGATTTATTGTAGACATATTTTACTAACATTTTTACATATTTTTCAAAGTTTTCCCAACTCTTCTGGAAATGGGGTTGTAAATCAATTTCATTCAGTGACAAAAAATAGATGAACAAACTCAAAACTGTTTTGATGGATAAATCACATCACAAACTTTGTTGTTGGATGACACGTCAAAAAATCGAGCAGAGACGGTCAATTAATGTGTCAAATGTGATTTAGTGATGGTCAAGTGGAGAAGGTGGAGGGAAATCATAATGTTTCATGTTCAATGTTGTGTGACTTCCGCATTAATCACACACGTGTCAATTTTGCAGCCCCTTGCTTTGAATTTAAAGATAACATCTTAACATTTTATTAAGATCATAAACCACAAAATCAGACTTACTTTTTGTAGTTCTTTCAGTGTTGAAATAGTAATAACATGATATTCAAATCCATCCATCACACGCTCTTCTGAATTCGTCTTTACAAGGATGAAACGGAGAGCCATTTCACACAGCCATGCATTAAAGATTGACGTTCTACACGGACAGCTTGACGAATAGTTGGTAGTCGTAAAGCTATGTGTTTAGTGCAGGACTGCCAGGGTGACAAGTGAAGGTGTTGTCATTCATACTGACAGGATGTGGAGTGGTAGAGTGCCATGGTTGTACTTCTGAAAATCTGCAACATATGGAGGTTTAAAAGGTCAAGCTCAGTGGGTAAAGTTGAAATAGACATCACTCTAAGCACTATATGACTGATCCATATCATTTTTTATGGATGATTAAAAACAACGGCAGAATTATTATGCATTTCAATGGATGCTAAACTCAGCCTCTATGCATTTTGCACACAACCCAATTACAGCTCAAAAGTGTCTTTTCTTATTCTGCTGGAAAAACATGCTGTTGTTTTTTTTTTTTTTTTTACTTTTACTGGCACATTTCTGAAACATGGGATAAATAAGCTTGTGGTGATTTCTTGGCATCATTTTGATTATTGTTTTCAGAGCAAGGGTGGAGGAAATCTTTATTCCTCCATATTCAATTTAATTCAATTTTGTATATAGGCTAGCGCTTTCCACAATACATCTTTCAAAGCAGCTTTACAGGAATCTACATTTCAATTCAGAGTAATCTGTTATCAGAGGTGACTGTGGCAAAGTAATGTTCATAGCCAGTTAAAAATGTACAGTTCATCACGCCTTTATCCTGTAATTTAGACAGGGGAATGATCTCATTAAAGCAATTAGACTATTACAAGTTGTGATCATTATGATTATAAAATATGGAAAATTTGACAGTGGTGCCAAGTCCTCGCAAGGGTTGGCGGCTTCATCTCTAGTCTACACCACTGATCTACTGTATATAATGACTATCACTCTAGATCAGTGGTCTACACATGAGTTGTATTTATGCCATTGACATCTGTTACTGAGATCTGTCCTGTTGACGTGTATTATTGAATATTTCCACGGGCTATTAATTTTCACGCAACAAGCTGAAAGGACTGTGTTGAACTAACTGATCATTTTAGCAGGTGAAATGATGCTCTACAACAAGGCAATGTAACTGGAGAGACAATTTGCACTGTAGTCAAGTATTGACAAAATAATAGGCTTTAGATTTACGATCTCAAAAATGTAATTATGGGTATAAATGAATGTACATATCATATTGATTAACAGCACAGGGACTATCATTCTGCTTGCTTTTCACACACACATGCACACTGTGTCTGTGTATTAATGATAGGGACTTTTTACATTTATGCCAGTAGGTGGCGACAAGAGGCAATCATTCATTCAATCGGGTCGTTTAAAAACATTTGCTGCGTCCTAATTCGCATACTATCCGTCCTAAATAGTATTCGAAAATTGAATTAGTATGTCCCAAATCGTAATATGTTGAAATGAGTGTTCCAAAGAGACCCAGATTGTCTACTATATCCGGTCAGAATCCGAAGTGCAGATCGATCAAGGGGGTAATCATAGTCGGGTATAAAACTAAAGAAAAAAAAAAGGTGAAAAACAGTGAGATTTTCTCTCTTTTGCAGTTTGATTAACAGTAATGGCCGACAGCAGCAGGTTTATTAGGCTGCTGTCACTTTAAGAGCTAATGCACGGATCCAATTTACTGTTACACATGCATTTTTTTTCTCAAATGTTTGCGTTCACTCTGACATACAGTGATATGAATAAGTGTTGGCACCCATGCTAAAGTTGCCTAAAAAGAGGAATAAAAAGTCATCTTTTGGATATTGATCTTAATGCCTTAATTAGAAAAATGAGGAAAACTCCAACTTTTAAGGACACAAGTTTTCTTTGTGAATGAATAATGTATCATAAATAAATAAATGTTTTTCCTTAAAATACAGGGTGCATAAGTCAGGGCACCCCTATGTTAAATTCCCATAGAGTCAGGCAGATTTTTATTTTTAAAAGCTGACTGGTGCATCCAGGCAAAATAATTGCCTGCACCCTTAGTAGCTTCCATGTAATTCTGATGGAACCATCCCTCTCTCCAAACCATTAAACAGTCACATATTGCTCTTGACAACACATGCTTTTCACCAGCAGGTGTGTCTCCACGGGCAGCAGTTTAAATGTCCAAAATTGACTCATCCCTTGAGTTTCCAATCTGCCAAACAGCTCATGCCTCTTACAAGGGTTCCTGTGGGGTTTGATGGCAAATGCCTCGAATCATTTGAGATCATGACAGAATTAGTCCAGGAAAACTTCTCTAAACAGAAACACCTGAAAAGAAACTTTGAAATACGAAATTACTCAGAAACCGCACAGTATTGCTCGTTTTCTCAGTTTCGTCATGCAGTTTATTTGGTGTACTCGGTTGTAGCAACCATGACAGCATATGTGCTAATTGACAGCAGGGAGGGAATAATTTTCTCCTTTTCAAAAGTGAGAACACATCTTCCCATATTTACCATGACCGTGTCTACAAAAACACGAAGAAAAAAAAAACAGCTCCAAAAATAGCAGTTTTTGGTCAGATGTCTCACTCTGTTGGCTTCATTAACCTGACAAAATGGCTAATTTCATATAGTAGGATAAAAGTTGATATTTAATAAGCATGCGTGCATGTATTTTCACCCAGGGAAGTAAAAAGGTTAAAAATAGGGAACAGTTTCTTTAAAACATGTCACCTTATTGCAGACAATATAGAAAACAAATGATCTGTCAGCCAGGCAGTCAAAGTCAGCAATCTAACCCAACATTTGTCCTTTGGTTTTGTACAAACGAAAGCTCTGAACAAATTATGCAGATTTTTTTTTTTTTTTTTTTTTTTGGTGCTTGTCTGTACAAAACTCACAGTTATAGTGTTAAAGTGATGCAATGGGGCTACTAATATTTTCTGGGCACCTCTTTAGCATTACGTTGTCAAAAAGAGCCAGCCCAAGTCTCTATTATAAAATATTTTCTTAATTTTAAAGTATTAGAATATGCCTTCAATTTAACCCTCTGATGGTCTTTGTTTAGGAGTCACGTCTTGATTCTTCCCGGTCAGAAGTCACCGGACACCTAAAAATGAAAGTTCCCCCATCTCAGTAAAAACTAATGCAATTTATTTTTGTTCTGTAATATTTGTTCTTTTTAATTTAGTATTTTGAGACAATTTAATTGAATTTATTAATATTTATGCAATATTTATGGTCTATTTTTGCCATGGAAAAAAAAAAAAAAAAAAAAAATATATATATATATATATATATATATATATATATATATATATATATTTATTAATTATTAATGCAGTATTTTAGTTTAATATAGATTCCAGACCTTCAGAAAAAAAATATATTTTTGAAGAAAATGAGCACCATCTGGTTAAAGTACAGAGGAAAAGTAAAACCATGGTGTAACAATTTTTTTGTGGATTTAAATATATATTTGAAACAATCTCAAAACGATTTCTTATTAAGTTTTAGATTTTTTGTTTAGAAATAGTGATAAAAAAGTGTTTGTTTTTGCATTATAATTACAGCCAAACATTGAATTAGAAAGAGAAGCTTATGTTGCTATAAGCAAATTTTATACCCATTTTTTTCTACATAACACTTTTAAAAAAAAAATGTGAGAAAAAAAATGTGATTTTTTGTGTTTTTGTCAATTTCCCATTCATTTCCTATGGGTCGGTCATTTTTGACCGAAGACCACGAGTGTGACCACTTTTACGACCACTTAGCATGCTCGGATCATAACCTCATTTTTTTTTTTTTTGTATTCACATACCAAATGCCAGAAAAGTCACCAAGTATCACAACCTTCCGATGAAGCTGTGATTTTTTTTAAATTCAAAATAGAAAATTAGAAGTGACCGAGGACCATCAGAGGGTTAAGTCTATAATTTTTTCACCATCATCCCCTGGGAAAAAAGTAATAGTGAAGCTACTTGCATTTCATGGCTATGTTTATTTAAGAAATATTTAACATAAAATGATTTGAATAATTTGGACAATGATTCTTGGAAACGAATGTCTTTTATTTTGCATTGTGTTCATCAATGCAGTAAAACTGTACATATGGCTGGGCACAAAAAAAATAAAGGCGACAGTGACTTCTTGGCATCGTGGTTGCTCCCACATTCCAACGACCTTTGGGATAAGCACACCTTTCTACAACAGAATAACTGGAACCAGATGAAAGTCCCTGACCATCCAAAATTTAGATGAAACATCAATGCACAAATAAACCATGTCTCGACAACAGTGTCACGTAATGAGACAAACATGTGCAAGCGCTCATTCATTACATGTATCATTTTGGACCATTATTGAACATGTTCTGACAAACTATCTGTACCCTTCCCCTCATTTGGACCCTTTTACCATTATCTACATGATACAAATCCAGCATGGGATCTTTATTCTTCACTATTTAACCTTTTGTATTTGAAGCAATGATCTTGCATATAATTGACATCCATGCATCAGCATTCCTTGGCTCATGTTTTATTCAATGCTTCTTGCCACAAATCTGGCAAGGAAATGTAAAACGAAATCCTGTTCAATGATTTTTTTTGTGTGTGTTCTATCTCCCAAAGACATGTAAACAATTCATAATTCGACGACATGAATAGAGAACACTCAACTGGATTGCAAATTACGATGAGCGCTAGTGCTCTTCAATTGTGTTTCGCTATCCCTGAGAACCTTATTTATAATGAAACAAACCAACCTTCTGAATTATGCAACAAAAGTTCAGCTACAAGACGATTAAATATGTATGCTGCCTAGAGCAGGGAGGTTTCCACACAGACAATAGTGTAGTCGCCACAGAGATATTGGGAAGGGTTGTGGTATCACTAAGAGTGCCAACATCTGGCAGAGAGCAAGTAAAACGGATCCTCCGGCACTACACGGTTTAAACCAGCAAGACGTGTTCAATGAACATAACTCAACATGCCTTAAAGCAAACCGTCTCCCTCCCGACTAAATGAAGACGTTATGATCTTTGATTCCCATCATCATTTTGTATCCATGCTTAGAAGAGGAAATGTTCATGTGTATTAGAGATCTAGAGTAGCATTGTGAATCAGAAGAGGGGTGGGTCATTCAAACCAGACAAGACTTTTAAAATAAGCAGAACAATAACTTACAGTGGAACGTGAAGGGCCAAGAATTGCAAGGATTTCAGGATTCATTTGGGAAATAAATTATTTCTATTAATTTTGTTTGTTCGGCATTTCCAGTTGTTGCATCATTTTATTCTGTCACAGCTGAAAATAAAACGAGAAGAATACATGTCCTTGTATTTGATCTTGTATTTTGGCCCTAGTACTGTATTTCTCGAAAATAGTAAAATATTTGGACGACAGTTATTCAAACATTTAAGGCCACAAAGTTCAGCTACAACATCTTTCTCCATCTTTTTTGATGATGTCATATGGCATTTTTTTTCTTTTTCCTTTTTTACAAAAATATTTGCAGATACGATTGTACACATTATTCCTCCTTGCTGGAATGGGAGTGATGGCAAAGTATCCTGTCGAAAACTGGTTTTCCCCAATAAACACCAGCCACCCGTCACGCGTACGGGACTCTGGCGAGTGAGGGCCCGAGTGTTGCATAGATTTCAGGTGTGGATTTCAGTAAAGTAAGTCACAGTATTTGGAAACAATTTCACAAAATGTCGGAGGACATAAAAGAACAAACAAAACAAAACAAAAAGCAAAAATATCTGAAGTGGTCTGATGATGGTCAAACATTGGTATTATAAACATAAGGGCACAGCTGTATAAAAAAATAGCCTTTTAAGCTGAGGTTTCAAGTCTGTGGCATCAGTGCTGGGATGATTCATGCCCAAGTCACAGTGCAATGATAGGCTCCTCCCATCTACAGGAACCACGCCCCCACACTATTAGAGTTCCTCCTTCCGCTTGCCCACTTTCTCTTGGTCCCGGCCCCTGAGACTTCTCATGAAACCAGTAAAGCCAGCTTCCTGTATGGTGTAGATGGTATACACAGTGAGAAATGAATAACAGTTTATCTTATAATGTGAAAATAATCAGCACAGTGGCCTCAAAAAATATTTGAAATTTATATCAAATAAAGACAACTTAACCATTTTGCAAACAAATTATGCTAGAACTTTTCTGTCTCTGCTGGGATTTTTAGTGCATGTATGAAGTCAGTTCTTTTCAAAATCACACAGGTAATTTAAACCAAAGTAACCAGAGGTGAACTGTAGTTCATCACATTAACAGAAAGTTTCATGGAAGGCGACGTCGCGCTAGAAAAGCATATGAAATTACTCCAAACTCAGGATATCATACAACAGGATGATGTCAGGTTGTGATTCTTAATCATTTCGACTAAATATAAACAAAGTTATCCTGTGGTCCCCTTGGAAGTTTTTTGAGACCTCTTACACCGCGTCTACACCGTTGATGAGTCACATCACGCCACAACAGAAGCCGAATACACTGGATGCGACAAAGCTACCATAGCAAAAAAAATTTGTCCTTCATATGAGAAGAATCATGAGTGCTTGGAGTACATCATAATTACAATAAAAATAGTTTTCAGTCGGGATTTGTTGTGTCGCGTCATGCCGCATCCAGTGTAGACAGCATCACGGTTTATAATGGGTTCCATTGTCTTTTGTCGCATCACTGGCATTCAGTGAAGACACGGTGTTAAACCCATTAAATATTTTGCTTGAAAAGTTTGCTTGCACTTTCTCTACAATAATACAACTTAGTTTTATATCTTGTGATCCACCCACCCATTCATCCATCCTTCCATCCATCCATCTTATATTCAAATTACTCACATGAAAGATCACTTACCCCTCTTTCCCCATTGTATTTCTCGCTGAACTTCCCATAGTTGTAATAGTTGAATGTTGGGTAGCCCTCAACTCCTTCCTGTTTACACAACTCATGGTTTTGTCCCTTTGTGCAGTCCACCGCAGCATATGCAATCTGAAAGGAATTAAAGCATGATTATATTTAAATTAATGTTTTGTCATAGACTAACTACCTTTATTTCCTCGACGCATGTATCAGATCCAGTAGTATTACTATGGTAATAAGATTTGCACAAAGCTGTGGTAGCATCGATCAGGCCTTGTTAGACACATAAGAGTTCACTTTTTTCAAAGTTAAAAAGGCATGAGTTTGTGAGTTGTGCTGAATGTAGCATGTGGGGAGGAATTATGTGGCCTGATCATGGTTTTAATGAGTGCGTTTATGGCACCCTCATTATGCCATTATAATGGGATTTTGGCAATATTGCGATTAAACTTTACCTCATGTAAACACAATACTTCCCTCAAACTAATGCAATTTAAGCTCAATCATAGTAACTATACTCGCATTGAACTCTCGGGCATATAAAACTAAATCTGGCGTACACTGAACTTAATCTCAATAAACAAGCATGTTAACACCTTGATCGCATTATTACCGCTCTGACTAATGTGCGCATGTGCTCGGACGTACACGGATGTCGTGGTGTGTCATTCACACAAGTTCATTAATGTTTTTGAATGAATAATGAAACTTTTTTCTGAATTTTTTTCCTTTACTCTGAATCACTCTTGTTAGCACAACTTGCTGCGTAGTCTCTGCTCCGTATCTTCATCCAGAGGCAGTGCCAAGAAAGCGGTGCAGCGTAGACAAACCCAGTTACAGCAGCATTGCGATTTTAATCTTTGCATCAGTCAAATGTGTTTTGCATTTGATGTAAAGTAGATTAAAACAGTGGCCACTATATGCACACATGCCTACTTGTATGGTAGTTCATAATTTGTATAATGGTGGTAAAAATAACCACACCACGTAGCAAATAATCAAAGTTATAAACAAAAATTGCGTGTAAATAGGAGTGAAGAGGTTTGCTTGTGTCAAGTAAATGCAACCGGTCCTATACGACCAGCTTCTGGTTTGAATCAGGGTCTACGGAGTGGGAGGCGGAAACCCTAACAAGGACACTAAAGACCGCAGCCGCTAGCGTCAGTCGCTAGCGCACTTCTCGAGGGGAGTGAGGTTTACAAGCACAGCTCTTACTGGATCTAAACCTCACTCCTATCCGGGTCACGGCACCAAATGTAGGTTAGGCTTACTCGCCCTGCTCTGAATGGGAATCGACCCGGGGTCTCGGTCGTGCTAAAAATGCACTAAAGACCGCACCTCTTGAGGGGAGTGAGGTTTACATGCACCATTCTTATTGGCTTACTTCCATTACACTCAACCCCCTAAACCTCACTCCTATCTGGGTCACGGCACCAAATATAACCAGTACTACTCGTCCTGCTCTGAGTGGGATTCGAACCGGAGTCTCAGGCGTGCTAAAAAGGCACTAAAGACTGCAGCCGCTAATGTCACTCCCTAGCGCACTTCTTGAGGGGAGTGAGGTTTACACGCACCGCTCTTACTGGCTTACGCCCATTACACTCAACCCCCTGAACCTCACTCCTATCCGGGCCACGACACCAAATGTAACCAGTCCTACTTGTCCTGCTCTGAGCGGGATTCGAACCAGGTCTCGGGCGTGCTAAAGAGGCACTAAAGACGGCAGCCGCTAACGTCATTCGCTAACGCACTTCTTGAGGGGAGTGAGGTTCAAGGCCAATTTATACTTCTGCGTCGAGGGTACGCCGTAGTGTACGGCGTTCGCTACGCACGTAGGCGACGCCATTGTGAGCATTTATACTTCTGCGTTCAGGTCTTGGTTGCTCTGCATTACTGCTCCGAAACACTAGTTGGCGGCGGAGGGTTTTAATGTTCCACTGTGTTTAGATTCCTCGCAGCTAGGTTACTACAAGCAATAGCGACTGAAAGATAGCGGATGATGTTGGAGTTGGAGCTTATTGAGGTGGAAAAACAGTTAATTTTAGTGAAATTGCAAAAACTGAAAGGCAGAAATGAGAGAAGACGTCGGAGGAGATGGTACGTGTGGAAATGCGTGAGGTACGTGCAGAAATGCGTAGGAGGAAATGCGATGCTACCAAGCCGACAATCACCGATCTTGCGGTCCGCATCGTCGTGACGTGTAGTTACATTTTTGAAGAGGTGCGCGTCAGGCTACGGCGAAGGGTACGCGATATGGGACGCGTCTGTGCGTATGCTACGGCGTACCTACCGCGCGCACCCTACGCAGAAGTATAAATTGGCCTTTACACGCACCGCTCTTACTGGCTTACGTCCATTACACTCAATCCCTGAACCTCACTCTTATCCGGGTCACGGCACCAAATGTAACTCGTCCTGCTCTGAGCGGGATTCGACCCAGGTCTCGGGCGTGCTAAAGAGGCACTAAAGACCGCAGCCAGAGGGGAGTGAGGTTTACATGCACCGCTCTTACTGGCTTACGTACATTACACTCAACCCCTGAACCTCACTCCTATCCGGGTCACGGCACCAAATGTAAATGTACTTATCCTGCTCTGAGCGGGATTCAAACCAGGGTCTCGGGTGTGCTAAAAAGGACACTAAAGACCGCAGCTGCTAGTGTCAGTCGCTAGCATCAGTCGCTAGGACGCCTCTCGAGGGGAGTGAGGTTTACACAAACAGCTCTTACTGGCTTACGTCCATTACACTCAACCCCTGAACCTCACTCCTATCCGGGTCACGGCACCAAATGTAACTCGTCCTGCTCTGAGTGGGATTCGAACCAGGGTCTCGGGTGTGCTAAAAAGGACACTAAAGCCCGCAGCTGCTAGTGTCAGTCGCTAGCATCAGTCGCTAGGACGCCTCTCGAGGGGAGTGAGGTTTACACAAACAGCTCTTACTTGCCTATGTCTGTTACATAAACATCTCACTGCGAATAGGTCCTTAATCTGATTATTGGAAATAATGATAAATAATAGTTTTGGTCATAGTCATAGTCATTGCTTACACTTCTCAGTGCTATGCAGACCCATTGTGCCAAACTCATGGGAAGATTTACTTTCCCTAGAGAAAGCTGTATATTTGAAACATGTTTTTAATCAAACAACCCAACAACATTGATAACCATTGTGTAATGTGTGGACTGAATTGAACAATGCTTTGAGTTTTTATTGGGCTAATTTACAGCGATATAAAACACTGCTCAATAATCCATAAGGCCTCATGGCAGCACGTTTTAATCTTCTTGATGACCACTTGCTTTTACATAAACCTTCTTCTGTTATTATGGCAAAAACAATCTAGGAGGAATGACAGGAACATAAAAAAATGAAGCTGGAAGTCAAAAGCACCTAAAATCAAACTTCTTTAGCCTTTAGAGATTTAATGTGTGAAAACATAATTGTGAAATCTAACAGCACATCTGCTTTGGCACCGACTCAACTGTTTCGCTCACTGCACCCCTACTTCCTGAATTTAGCCTGCTGTTTTTTTCTCTACGGTAATGAAAAATGAGTAATATGTTCCTGTTTCAAAGCAGCATAGGAAAAAATAATATAGCAAACACCCCAACATTAAAACAAAAGTAGAGATTAAAGAGTTAGTTCACCCAAGAATGAAAATGATGTCATTAATGACTCACCCTCGTGTTGTCCCAAGCCCCTAAGTCCTCCGTTTATCTTCGGAACACAGTTTAAGATATTTTAGATTTAGTCCGAGAGCTTTCTGTCCCTCCATTTAAAATGTATGTACGGTATACTGTCCTTGTCCAAAAGGAAATAAAGACATCAAAGTTTTCATCACTGAAAATGTGGCTCGACAACAGAACCAGAAGAAAATACAATGCTGAATAAAGTCATAGTTTTTGTTATTTTTGGACCAAAATCTATTTTCGATGCTTTTAAAACATTCTAACAAACCCAATGATGGCACATGGACTACTTTGATGATGTCTTTATTTCCTTTCTGTACAAGGACAGTATACCTTACATACATTTTCAATGGAGGGACAGAAAGCTCTCGGACTAAATCTCAACTAAAATATTGGACTAAAATAACTTAAACTGTGTTCCGAAGCTCAACGGAGGTCTTACGGGCTTGGAACGTCATTAATGCGGAATGAGATCTGTTTGATTAAAACATTTTTCCAAATATCTTCCTTTGTGTTCAGCAGAACAAAACAAAAAAAACAAAAAAAAAAAAACAGAGGTTTGGAACAACATGAGGGTGAGTAAATACTGACAGAATTGTCATTTTTGGGTGAACTATCCCTTTAATGCTCAGTATATCGGAGGATGGCAGTTAGTGAAACAAACAAGTGAACCATAGATGTCTCTTGGAAAGCAGCATATTTCCATAATTTTTTCTCTGCTAAATAAAGCAGCTGTCAATGTGTATTTTAGCCCTGTCAACTGGTATTCATTTCATTTTATCACTGGTGATAGGTGAAAGTCACAGGTGAAAACAAAAAGCCCTATTTGCTTAACTCAATATTTATCTTCAAGGAAACTGTGTTTGACGTTATACGATCGCATCAGTTCAGCCGTTTCCTAATAAATTCTCCTCCCAATGAAATTGAAATGTGGTATTCTTACTCTTAGACTGAATTACTGTATGAGTTTCTGCCAATATCTTGTAGGCTACAGTCCATATATATATATATATATATATACACACACACACACACATTGTAACTGACCCCCAAAACCTTTTTCCATGTTACAAATGTTATACTCAGGGCTGTATACAGGCATGGTTTTCCAAACACAGAGAAAAAATATTTTTCTGACCTACATATGCACAATTTAAGACTTTTAAGAGGCCAAAAATGGATAAGAACTAGCTGTAAAACTGTGTCTCTCTCTTCATATCCTTCAGTTTTTTATTCTCTCTGTCTCCTTATCTTGCCCTGTCTCCTCCCCCTAAAGCTGAGCTTTGACTGATAGTATTTTCATTTTTATCTTTGGCAGTGTAGAAAGCAAACATAGGGTCAACTGATATTGAAATGTTTTATGAATAATTTTCTTAGAAAAGTTAATTTACTGAAGGTTACCAGGAAAACTAACCAAATGCATTATATTCCTTCACAATATGAACATATTTCTTATTAATCTTATGCCCAATATGATAAAAAATGGCTTTATTATACTTAACTTTATTATACACCTCTAAAAAATACAGAGGTCCAAATCAGCTGGCTACAGCCATGGTTGTAGTATGGTCCTAGTAACCAGACTTGACTTACTACAGTCCCTGACAAAAGTCTTGTCACTTGTGTACAAATTGACCTGAAGTGCCACTGATTTATTTTTCTAATGAAGATTTTTTTTTTTTTTTTTTTACACGAAATGGCTCATTTCAATTCCAACAACCTTTGCAATAAAGTTTCGGTGCAAAAAGAAACTTTCAAAAAGTATACTAATATTCACAGCTTGGTAAAGCCCATTGAGTCAATATTTGCAAAGACAGAAGTGTTGTCGCCTTGTCATTTGAGCCTTACCTGTGACAAATAATGGATCAATTAGGTCTCAGGTGTGTAATAAACAACCCCAGTACACTAGACCTCAGATTCACCCAGAAAACAGTGAAGTGTGGTGGTGGAAAAATCATGGTCTGGGGTTACATCCAGTAAGGGGGTGTGCGAGAGATCTGCAGCGTGGAAGGCAACATCAATAGTCTTAAATAACAAGAAATCTTAGCTACCTCTTATATTCCCAACCATAAAAGAGGCCAAATTCTGCAGCAAGATGGTGCTCCATCGCATACTTCCATCTCCACATCAAAGTTCCTCAAAGCGATGAAGATCAAGATGCTCCAGGATTGGCCAGCCCAGTCACCAGACATGAACACCATTGACCATATGTGGGGTAGGATGAAAGAAGGAGCATGGAAGATGAAACCAAAGAATATTGATGAACTCTGGGAGGCAAGACTGCTTTCTTTGTTATTCCTGAGGACTTCATCAATAAACTGTATGAATCCTTGCCTAACCGCATGGATTCAGTCCTTCAAGCTCATGGAAGTCATACAAGATTTTAAATTTAGACCTCACACCACCACTACTTCATTTGCTGACATATTTTTGTATTTGCAACATATTTCTGTATAGGCGACAAAACTACTGTCTTGACAAAATTTGACCTTTCTGTCTTGTTTATATGATCTTTTTTTCAGTGAAACTAATTTATTTAAGTGCATTAAACATTTGGGAGGGTTTTAGCTTTTCAGATGAGGATCAATTAGTGTTAGATCTAACACTAATTGATTAATTAAAAATCCGGTTAATAGCAGGTGATTCTACAAAAGAAATAAGCGACAAGACTTTTGTCAGGGACTGTACAGGTGAATAATCAACGCATTCTCATCCTTTAGCGTCAAATAGAACGCTATATGACAAAACGGCGCTATACTACGCACATGGCACCCATTATCGTTAATATAACACGCGCTGTGATGGGTAGGTTTAGGTGTGGGGTATAGGGTAGTCTCATATTACGACTTGGGTTCGCGTGTTATATTAACAATAAAGTAAAGTCAAGTCAAGTCAAGTCACATTTATTTATATAGCGCTTTTCACAATACAGATTGTATCAAAGCAGCTTCACACTGATAACATGAAAGTAGCACAACACAGGATCAACAACATTGCTAAACACTAAATAATCCCAACTGAGCAAGCCCAAAGCAAGGCGAAGGGGTGCCATGTGCGTAGTATAGCGCCGTTTTGTCATATAACGTTCTATGTGACGCTAAAGGATGAGAACAGGCTGGAATAATGTAAAATCTCACCTGTACTAAGTCACTAAAAACCCTTTATAAAAATACAAATATCAAAATAATTGTTTACTGCAAATACATGAAGGGAGTTATTGGTACAATTTCTTACCAATAGTCAGTCTTACCAATAGGAACCTTCTACAAGCTTTGGAATTTGAAAATGTCTGTTTTTAAATGTTAAAAGAAACTTTAGATAATAAATTATAGGCTACGTTTAACACAGTTGGTGGAATTGCCAGATGTCCCCTTAGGCATCATGAGCCGCGGAAGCGCGAATGCCCCCTTGGCGCCGGCCCTGCATCACAAACTAACTTGTTGTAACCAATCATGAGTCTCAAGAGAAGGTTATCCCAGATATTTTTCTCTTGATATGAAAAAATAGGGTACTTTTAAAATAGCGGGTGCATTATGCATATGATGTTATGATGAACTACAATATAAGCCTTTCTGCACTGACGTTCCAAGGATACTGATTTTCAGAAGGCAGTGAAAGGGAACATGGTTTGTGTAACATTAGCAACACATTATTAGCTGTTTGATAACATAGTAAAGCAAAAGGCTAATCATATTAATTACCGTTATGAGTCCGACGTTGTAAAGAGTGATACCATTGTGCAGATTTTAATTCAGTAAAGTTGATTCAGTGGAAGTGGGGCTAATTTGCATATTCATGGTTCCGCTTATGATAAATGAAGCGAGGGTGTAGAGTTCACACACAGGAGAAAAACATGTTATTGATTTAATATATCATTTTGGTGATCAAAGATGAGTTTTAATGGATACAATTATTGACTTCAGCGGGGCTTTAAGACAAAAACAATTCCCATGAAAACGAGATGCTAAAGATCTTGCTACACCAATCAAACATGATCCTCCCAGATTACAGCGTTTCATTGGAGGCTGAATGTACTTGTGATTAGTCAGTCTTTACATTGACAGGGGAAAATCGAGAGGAAAGAGATTGTACATTTGGTTGCCGGCCAATTCTGATATTGATCCTCATGTGTTGGTGGAATACCCTCCTGGCACTTGACTGATCTTGCTATAACCTCACCGATAAGCGGATGTAGGCAACATAAGACTCATGGCCTGTGAAGAAACTGAGGATTTTGTGCTTACAAGGGGTGGTTTATGAGATGGATGAGGTTAAAAAAGTAATTCACAAAGGCACCGATCCTTCTCAGACAGTAATTATCAACCTTACAGAGAAAGAGCTCAGGTCATTGTGCAAAGGAAATGAAACAGCCAGTGAGCTCATGAATATTACAGAAGAAACTGAAATAAGTTATTTCTTTTGCATTTGGTGGTATTAAGTTAAAATAGGTCAACAAAAGAACATCTGAACCAAGACTAGGATTTACACCATTAGCCCTTTTTCACAGTTGTTGTATTTAATTGGACTGCATCTGTTTAGCTTTTACTACACACACACACACACACACACAAAAATCTTTAATAGTCAGACAGGAAACAAAGTGCAAAGAGGCTTCACATTAAAAACTGGAGGCCCTGCACGGCTAGAAGGCTATTCAAGATGTTTACTAATGTACTGTACATAAAGGAAATGAACACTAATGAGGAGGATGAACAGTGGGACCAGGAAGAAATAACTGGACTAAGTGGAACCATAACCACAAACCATTCTACATACATTCTAAACAAACCTTCTTGTTTAAGTGTCAGGCTCACATTCATTTGCAAATTCATATGATCTTTTGCCGAACTGCTCTAGAATTACTTTGAAGCAAAAATGAATAAAAATCGATTAGAATGCCAGGAAAAGTCTGAAAAGCAAATCCAATCCAAACTACATCAATATGTGGTTTGAATGAAATTCAATTAAAATCAGATTTTTGAGCTTCCCTAATCCAAACGTTCTGGACCTGCCCTGCCCTTACTACTGTTGCACTAATTTATTCTAAGGAAAAGCCCTCATCCAGATTTAATTCACATTAAAGACATCACAATTACATTCTTCCTAAATGAACCCAACACAATATTACTAATATTACTAAAATATGGCAGCCCTTTATTTCATATCACAGCTAAATTCCCCTTTCAATTTCCATTTCGGTCTCTGTATACGTCTTAAAAATCATAAATAAATGCATTTTTCGGAAATGCATTTCAGCATGGGAGAAAGTTTTTTCCTTATGTGTAACTCATTTTCACTCAACCTTTCGCCATGAAGGATAGCATTCACTATGTAGTGAATAATGGATATGGTTTCATATACAGGATTTGAACTACGGAATAACTGACGACAGGCCATTGAAATATTGAAAAATGATGCATACCCAATGTGGTAATGCAGCCACAATGTGAAGCATCAGGTGTGCATTCATTTTTTAATAATTCATCGGCCTGGAGTCAATTATTCTGTTTACCATACCTCAAGATACTGGGTCACATTCACTAATAATCGCTTTGAACTTTATGTAAAATCTCCACCTAATTCACAACACATGAATTTGTTCTTAGTCTCATTCTAATGCTAGTAAATTTGGAGTATTCGAAATTAATGGCAGCTTCCGCAAGGTTAGTCATTTACGTAAAACACGACCAAACCATCTCCATATAAGGGCTTTCTGCACAACCTTTTCTGTACAGACTTTTGTCCCTCTCGTCAAATATATGCCGCTCTCGCCAGATCCTCAAGCAACACCAAGTGTGTCATTCTCAAAACCAGTTCAAACACAATAAACACCTTTTATACAGAACTAGATTACAGACCTCTCAATAGTCAGATTTTTTTTCGTAAATTTAAAATTATTTTTACTACAAGTTTTTGGTTAATTGTGATTTTTTTAAGGTGTACTGTGTAATTTGTAGTGGCAACTAGTGGTGAGGTTATGAACTGAAATCAACAGAAGTCACAGTGGCCGGCAGAAAAGATTCAGTAAAACTATGGGTGTCACGGTTCTCCAATTCCTCGATTCGATTCCATTTTCGCTTCTAGGGTCACGGTTCAATTCTCGTTTACATGCGCTTCATGAGGCACACACGCAAGGTCTCTCGCTCTTTGCCGTGCGCGCAATACGGTTTGTAGCAGTTTTTTTCTGTCTCTGCAAGCACGCTCGCTCTTGCTCACTCGTTAATAGACCCACACTAACACAGTAACAAAACAAAGATGGCTCCTGAAATAAAAAAATATCTTTTTATTAAACGGTCTGTACACTTACAAAGTTCTCAATGCTTCAGTTTGCATGTATGAACCCTCATTATGTTACTGTGTTAGTATGGGGCTATTTTGAGCCTTGTTAGTGGTATTAACTAACGATTTCTTTTTCCTTATTCTATGCCCCCACATACTAGTGTTATAATCTAAACACTTTTTAGAGATAAAACTCTTTACATTCGATTATCATGAAAACAAATCTCAGAGAACGGTTGACTAGCTACCAATGTGTTATTAGACCAAAGGTTCATTTTGCGCCGGAGTTCTCCTTTAAACAGGCTTTAAGTGTAAAATAACAAACTTGTCCTTTAATTGCTTCAAGAACAGCTATTTTACTACCTTAGTACCATGAAATCAAGTGTGAAAGCAAGTGTGAGTTTGCACAGTGTATGCATACAGGGAAAGAGAGACAGCAAGAAAAAGAAAATGTGCTTTCAATAGATAATAAAGGTAATTTAGAAGAAAAAACATTATTTGTTTATGTGGTCAGTGTCTTTGTAGGTTTTGGCTCATTTGTTTAGAGATGTGTATTTACTGAAAAATAACAGCATGATTTAAATGTTCGTCAACAAATTAGAATCAAGCATTCAACAGCCCTGTGACAAAATGTGTAAATAATGTAATGGTCTGATGCTCATGAGGTCTAATTTGCCTCTTGAGCGCAATGACTGACAGACAAAAGCACAGGTTTATGCTTGTGGGAAAATAACCTTGACTGTATTTTAAATGATGTGAAGTGGCTCACTGTTTTGGAAAAACCAGCAGATGGAGCTTCATGAACCAAGCTTTTATTCTTCAGACAAACAATATCTGTTTTTGATAATATCTTTAAGGGCGTTAGCTCAGAATTGGCTCCATTTGAATCTTGGCAAAGTGAATTTCCAACTGCAGTTCATCTGAATAACGATTATGCGCAAACTTAAGAGCTACAGGGAAATTGAAGAGGACTGACGTTGTGCCTGATGAATTATAGACATCTGCAAAACAACAATTCAACATCACTGTCTTATGGCCAATGATAAATGTCTGTAGTTAAAGCCAGGGAAATGGTTTTTACATACCCCTGAAGATTCAAAAGAGAGCCAGCTACTTTCAAAGAAGTTTCGGGAGAAAGAGGAAAGATTTAGAGCGCAAATCTAAAAGGGGTTGGTTTGACATAACTTCATTATTCATAGGTGTGGTTTGGGCGTAACGGAAATAAACCAATAAGAGCGTCATATCACATTCCCTTTAAGAGCGTGAAGAACGAGGTGCTCTCGTTCCATGGCGCAATACTATTTTAACGGCACATTTACCAGACGCACTTCAGCATCGGTTCACACCCGAGGAGATCGATGTTCTCGTCAGGGCCGTGAAAGAAAGAGATGGGACATTGGGGATGGGACAAACCCACCCAAATTAGCTTCGGTTAAACATGCATCAGCATCAGGCCATTACATTATTTACACATTTTGTCACAGGGCTGTTGAATGCTTGATTCTAATTTGTTGACAAACATTTAAATCATGCTGTTATTTTTCTCTAAACAAATGAACCAAAACCTACAAAGACACTGACCAC
Organism: Pimephales promelas; assembly: GCF_988280905.1. Lineage (NCBI taxonomy): Eukaryota > Metazoa > Chordata > Actinopteri > Cypriniformes > Leuciscidae > Pimephales > Pimephales promelas. The sequence continues at coordinate 15,008,925 of NC_142775.1, forward strand.
ATAAACAAATAATGTATTTCCTTCTAAATTACCTTTATTATCTATGGAAAGCACACTTTCTTTTTCTTGCTGTCTCTCTTTCCCTGTATGCATTCACTCTGCAAACTCACACTTGCACATAGATGAAAACATACACGCACTCAGAAATTAGTCGTCAGTGCTGCCCTGTGATCAACTTTTTCAGCAAAACTATGAAAAAAAGGACATGATTTCATGGTACTAACTAGGTAGTAACATAGCTGTTCAGAAAACCCACATAAACTCGTTAGTCAGCTAGAAAAAATAACTCGCTAAATATATACACCATATTACATATGCATTATAATCTTAATGTTCTTCAATATTTAATGCATATTTGAATAAACATGGCAAGTTTTTATGATTTCATATAATCTTCTTATTATAAAAATAAATAAAAGTGTAATTTAAGTGTTTGTATAGCTACAAAACAGTTCATTATTGCCTTCATATTAGGTTAATGAAGCCTAGTAGGCTACAACTAAACTCCCATAGTTCACAGCATTAGTTAAGAGATTTGATTTCCTTGAGAAAATTTGCCATTTATTGTAACTGACATCCAAAATAATCAATATTGAATCGAAATCGAAATCTAATCGAATTGCAAGCTTGTGAATCGAAATCTAATCGAATTGTGAAATTTGTGTCAACATATACATATACCCAGCCCTAATAATAATGGGTTAAAACTTTACAGGTTTGATTAATTAACATTAGTTTATGCAGTAGGTACATATATACACTACTTTCCAAAAGTGTTAGGTCCATAGGATTCTTTTTAAAGAAATTTTTACGCAGCAAGAATGCATTACATTGATCAAAAGGTGATAGTAAAGACATTTATAATGGTGGTACAACTTTTTTGTGTCTTTTGAACTTTCTAATCACCAAATACATCAAAGAAAATCATGTATCATGGTTTCCAAAAAATATTACGCAACCCAATGATTTTAAATATTGAGAATAAGAAGAAATGTTTCTTGAGCACTAAATCGGCATATTAGAATGATTTCTGAAGGATCACGTGACAGCTTTTCCATCACAGGAATAAATTACATTTTAAAATATTTTATATTGTAATAATATTTCACAATATTACTGTTTTACTGTATTCAGGACCAAATAAATTCAGCCTTGATAAGCATAGAGACTTTAATCTTACCGACCCCACACTTTTGAACGGTAGTCTATATTCATAAATAAACAAAACAGATGCTGTAGAAATGTTGTTCATTGTCATTTCATGTTAGCTTCTTGACTACACGATGTAAATGTACATTACCTGTTAATGTACAGTATATTCAACTGCTACCAAATAATGGCAGAATAACAGTACGAAGGTGCGGGTTTGATTCCCAACACTGGCAGGAAATGAATGAGGTGCCCTTGAGCAAAGCACCAACCCAATCAATGGCTGACCACTGCTCTCTCTGTGAGTGTGTGTTCATGTTTTTCTATCCTGGAAGGGACTTAAACCCAAATTCACACATAAATCATACAGAATGAGTTTAAAAAAAAAAAATAAACTGCAGAAAGGGTTCTGTGATGGGTATGTTTAGGGGTAGGGTTAGGGAAGAGGGAATAGAATATACATTTTGTACAGTATAAAAACCATTTTGCCTATGGAGAGTCCCCACCAGACGTGTGTGTGTGTGAGCGAGAGTGTGTTCACTACTCACTGCTCCTAATGTCAGTGCACAAAATTGGATGTATTAAATGCAGAGGACAAATTCCGAGTATGCGTCACCATACTTGCCCTTCACGTCATTTCACTTTTTTTGATCGCACATTATTTTACAGTATGTACTTACAGTTACTAGGGATGGGTATCGTAACAAAATGTTCGATACCGATACCTTGACTTCGATACCGGTTCCTGAATGATACTTTTTTCGATACCAATTTTATGTAACCAGTTAACAATATAATATTACCTACATTTTTTTTTCAGTTTGACTTTTTCACACTCTTATTTTGAGTATGTAAAAAAGCACCAATGCTAAAGTTTTCTATGTTTCCTAATCATTGAACAACATGTATACTTTACTTCAATGAGCTCATTGTTTCTTCCTTATCTTAATGCATTGTTTAACAATGAAACTGAATGAAAATTAATTGAAATGCATTACACTGTCATCACTTCTGATAACAGATCACTCTAAATTGTAATTTAGAAACATTGACTTTCTGTAAAGCTGCTTTGAAACGATATGTATTGTGAAAAATGCTATACAAATAAATGTGAATTAAATTAAATATAGGCTTCTGGGGGGCGGGATATATGCCTTACACTCAGCACACATGAAAGCACTGGCCTAAAAGTAGCCTAATGATTATGGATGTGTCGGGAAACAACAGCAATAATATATTTTAATTGTTTATTAATGAACAAGTGTTTAATAAGTGTGCTGGCTGCAAATATGATTATGGTGATGCTCGTCATTCCTGCAGTAGTGAATGTGCCAATATTAGGTAATCAAACTACTTATTTCTAAATGTTTTGTTTAAAAGTAGACATATTTTGGCCTATTTCTCATGTCTATGAGGCAAGTATCCTATATACTGAGTTTCGGTTTATTTGTGACGCGCTCCAGTTCTTGTAGTCGAAGAGGGATAATCGTTTCTACTCTCAAGTGTGCCTCAGTGCCTTATCAAATTTACCTTGTTACCTGTCTTGGCGGCAATTATCTTGTCGAAAATATTGCATCGCGTGCTTCTGGCGTCGAGTCTGGCACATACTGTACACTTTGGATCATTTCCACATATTTTCGATCTATCTGGGTTGGGACGCTTGCACGCACACACACAACAGTCTCACGTGCGACGAGCTACGCCTCTGGGCAGCCGCGTAAACTAGTGTTGCATGCTTATTGTTTCACTGACGTTGACGAGATTAACCACTTAGGTACCGAAATTTGGTACCGAAAAACAAGACATGTTTCGATACTAGGTAGTACCGAGGCAATTCGGTCAGTACCTAAAAAGTACCGAATTCGGTACCCAGCCCTACAGTGTACTTCCCAAATGAAGTACTAGGTAATATAAGATAACTACATGGTTTAAGGTTAGGTTTAGGGGTTGGTGCATGGTTGGTATCTAGTAATTGTAACAACTATAGCAAGTACATAGAATGAGGAACAGGACTTTATTTTACACTCTTGTTTTGTTCCTCATAGTATGTACTAGTTACAGTAAAATAAAGTGCTACCACTTTTTTCCAATTTGTATTGGACTTGAATGTCCAAATACAATTCCCCCACAACGCCACAGGTACCAACCCCTTTAAACATGCAAGGGTAAAAGAAGCTAAAAGTCTGACAAACATGGCTAAGACAGCATAACTACAATAGCTACACACTACAATACAGATATCGACAGAGGAAAAGTATAACGAGTGAGGTTTGAAGGTTGACTGCATCAGACAGCAAAGGGACTCTGACATTCAAGTCCTTGAGAATGTTTTGGAGATGAAAAGAGATTAAATTCTGGGATGTGTGAAGGCTGTCTGAATGAGAGAGAGAGAACCTGATTGCGCTTGACAGAACCTGGTAGTCATTTGAAAGCGTTTGTTATTTAGAGTGTCTGGAAATCTCCTTAATGGCACTGAGCCTCACCTTGCGGTCCTCTTTGAACAGCTCGGCCGCTGTGGTGAAATGAGGGACGGCATTCTTGCAGTGTGGACACCCTGGGGAAAACAGTAAGATATAAGTATTCATCGAGCTGTCTCACCTCATAATGCAGAGAACAAACAGCAAGAGGTGATATATCCCAGCATACACAAATAGAGATGAATGCTAAAGCGAAAGAACAGAAGAAAAATGACTGAAGTCTTTAAAAATAAAGATATTACTCGCATGACTAACTTAAGCCAAACAAATACAACTGAGTGTAGCAGGTTAAAATGAAATTCATCTTAATTTGCTTTACTACTCGCATAGGCCCAACGGTGGCTTTCCTGAGGCAATGCATGTCCATCAAACTGTCTAAAGAATAGGCAAGAGTTTCTACCCACATAACTTTCATTTCCATCATATCCTTGCAAGGTGGCTTTGAAGCTGACGGTGTTATTATTATGAATTATGCATGGCATTTTGTGTTGCATGTTTCAAACAAACAACTTCCATCCATAAACTGCCGCCTAAAGCTAAAAACAACGTCAAATTTACCGTGCTAGTTTAGGTTTGTCATGCAATCTTGTTTGCACACATTTGTGCTATTTTACATTTTTAAATGAACGTTATTCAAGTTGACTTTTAAATGGGAGTTAATGGCACGGTCATAATTTGCAGGGCAGCAAACAAAGGTCTATTTGTGTGAGGAACAAGGAGTCTAATTTAAGACACATGGGGGTCATTATAAATAATGGAGCATAAAGTTGTGTACCTCCAGTTTTGGCTCATGTTGCCATTATATGGAGAAGAAAGGCCGGGCAGGCCTCCAGACTCACGCAAGGTCGATGCGAGTCTGACTCAGTGCCCAGATAGATACGCTAATCAAGAGCTCAAAGCGTGGGCAGAAGCTGTACTTAAAATAACAGAGCATAATCATTTTTCATCATATGCAGGAAATGTTTTTGGGAGCGTTTCAATCGACTCCATTTCAGTAGTAAGTGCACTGCCCTTCTAGGTCAAAACATGAAACTTTTACTCCCTAGAAATTGTGTGCAGACTTGACATTGACATCTGACATTCTGGAAGTGGATTGTGAGAACTAAAGCCCTCGAGTCTGCTTGATACCCCCTGATAAGAACATCTCATTTCAACTATCATGCTCGCTCCGAAGTGTTACCACTGTTATCAGGGTCGCTAGATGATATTTAAACCTTCAGTGTGTACAAATGCAAAGTCCTGCCCTATCATTAACCAGAAAGTTGCTTCTATAGCAATCCAGACTGCCATCAAATTCACCAGAACAAAGCAACACTGAAACACTCAGTAAAGCTCTTGTCTTAATTGGCACTATTCACACCATAATTTGTGCTACTAATCAGTCTTTAATACCCAAAACAAAAGCTACTTTAGTTCTTTTTGTTTGCATTACACTTCTTAAAAAAAGCTGTAGTTAAAGGATCCAGTGAGACTGAGAGTTCAGTACAATACAGTCTAATGTTAAATAAATATGCCATTGTTCATTGAATACACATGTTACACGCCTCCGTTATGATAACAAAAATGGCATTTTAATTTGAAATTGTGTTCTCAAACGTGTGTAAAACCAATACTAATTCTGCACAGATTGAAAAAAGGCCAATGACTGATGCAAATTCAGCACAAAAGAGCAGAGTCTGATTTCTATACATTCATTGGCAAAAAAGATGCCAGATTTACTAAACAGGGCAGATTAGCATGAAAATACAATCCCATAAAAGCATTGATGGGAGTGGAAAGTTCTGCGCGTGATCTATTGACGAACATTTGTATTCTGGACAAATGTGGGCAAAATAGTTTTGATTTATTTTTAAAAAAAATACTTCCCTTGATCTGAGCGGTCCAAGACTTGGCTACTTTTCCCAAGTTTGCCTCCTGAACACACACATTTTTTACTCAATTCTACAATGTTAAGTGGGTGAAAAAAAAAAACCTCCTTAATCTTGTATTTGGGTCAAAAATGGGCACCCATAGAAATGAATGGGAAAAACTGTAATTTAGAGCATTCTAAAATAAGCCAAAATAAGACACCAGGTGACAGCAAAGTCACTTCATCTTTAGGTTTTAGCTCTAAGAACTTACTGGAATGATATTTTAATGTAGTTAAAAATAATTTAAAAATAAAACACAAAAATAAGCATAATTTACATGGTAATTTTTGAAGTAAATAAATTAAAAATCCCCCCCCCCCCCCCCCAAAAAAACAAAAAAAACAGCATAAATGGATAGACAAAACTTTATCGAAGACAGTGATATAACATTTATAATAAATAAAAATTAGGATAACACCTGAGTCCTCTGTGTCCACATTTGTCCACAATTACAAGATTATTGAGAACTGCATTAATCAAGTAAACAAGTACTATAAGTAAATATCATATCATACAGAAAAAAGGACCATTATGGGTTTTTTATATTCTGACATTATTTTCATGACAAATTTAGCACATTTCCGTAACATTTAGATGTACATAATCAAGTATAGAAATTATTAGCCAAGTACACCACAAAACAGAATGACCTGCACAAATGCTAATTCGGAACCTCATATTAGCATACTACTTTTACTATTTCTGCCATAGAAAATACCAGTAGTATTCTAGCATGCACATTTCAGCGACGATTTTTTGCTTTAGTTCATCTTGGAGCAAACGTGCATCAAATCACAAGACCAGTCTCCCTGACAATTGCGGTAATCTTGAGATTTGTTTACACAAAAACTCAACATAGCAACACTACAATTCTTGACAACATGTCAACAAACAACATGAAGGAAGAAAAGAAGAAAATGAGCCGAATGCCAATAAGGAGGAGACCGTATTGGGAGAGACGTGGGCAGCATTTTGATGTTTTGCTTTTGGCTCCTGCTTCCCACTGTCTAGCCTTCCTCTTACATTTGCATTGGCTGTTGTTGCTCATCGCAGCTCTTAAGCTAGTGCCAACCCGACGATCTGGTTGGCCAGATTTCTAAACAGTTTGAAAAGTATTGTAGTATCTACGCAAATTGGAAGTGTGTCACAACAATTTGGCTACAATCTAGTGCTTTTTGTCACAGATCTACATATAAAAAAGCAACAAGCTTCAGTCTTGACATATTGCAACTGCCTTAAAATATTATACTATTATAATTATTTACAATTTTTAATGGTACAAAATAATTTTCATTTACAGTCATGAAAACTGGGGCGTTTTAATTTCTTTCTATGCCTTTTTTCCTTGCCATGGTCACCATTTTCTTGTTTATTGAGGGGTTTTTGTAAGGCACTATTCTTTGTAAAGCTGCTATGGAACAATATATAACATGTAAATGCACTATATAACTTTTAAACTGTGTTCGACTTCACAAATAACAGAGAAAGTAATTCATCTCCATTTCCAAGGTTTTTGCCATTTCTGAAACGTACAAACATCCTTTAAAACTATTACAGTATGGCCTATTATGAATATTTGAAACATTGTAAAATATTTTATGCAGGAAGCAATAGTGTCATTTGGCAGATGTTACGCCACCTGCACATTTCAGTGCTCTGTATAATTGCCGTCACACAGTGTTTTAGGAGGATGCTACAAAAAACGCTTCATAATTTTAAAAGGTTTAGAAGGCTGGATACGTGCTTCGAGACAGAAACTACAGCTGTGGGATTATTGTAAAAACAGAAGGCTTACATGGAGCATAGAACATGACCAAGGCATGTTTCTTCTTTTTCAGAGATTCCCTGAAATCCTCGGCTCCCAGGTGGCTCACGCTGGACGGCATCTCCTCCCACGACTTCTCTGGAGGAGGTGGGGCCTGGGGACTGAGAGAGAGAGAGAGAGGTAAGCTTTTAGGCTGAGATCTCTCAACTATAAAACTCACAGCCAAGTTAGGTCATTATATAATAATAACTATACACATTTGTATTATCAATTTAATATACTGAATGAAAAGCTGATGTAATTAGACTTGCACCTGTGAATTTAATGAAACTGCATGGCTCCAAAAGCATTTAGACACTTATGGCACAGAATTACACGTAAAATAAGTGCTGAAGTGATGACGTCACTTTGTAGGACAACTCGGAAGTTAGTGGCGCATGGGTTCCCTCGATCGAAAAGCTATGCATTTTCCCCATAGACTTTTGGAAAATCGCAAAAAATGAGATCTGTGTTCTACGGCGAGTTATGACCCTTACACGTTTTGTCTATCAAGATAATATTTACAAGTTAATGCAAAATTTATACATTTTGAAGCTATAGATATAAAGTTTTTTAAAAACACAAGCAGACACAAACACAATAAAGTTAAAAAAAAACACAAGCAGGTTATAGCTTGGTTATATATCAAAAACAAATTAAGGTTTTTGATGAAAACATTCCAGGATTTTTCTCCATATAATGCACTTTACTGGTAACCAAACAGTTCAAGGACCAAAATACAGTTTCAGTGCAAACTGTTCAAAGGGCTTTAAACGATTCCAGACTCATTCAAGATTCAAAATGAACAAATCTTTTCCCGAGTCAACTCGTTCATTTTGTTCATTTTGATAAATGAGTTCGAACAGGAGACTCATGAATGCACATTACAGAACTTGAGCAAGGCAACCATTTGAGCTTATAAAACTTAAACTTTTTTTGTTTTAAATGAGCGAAACGCTTGATAAGACTTTAAAGCCCAGATCATCAAAAAAATCATTTAAAGCCCTTGAACAGTTTGCAGTTTGCACTGAAACTGTCTTTTGGACCTTGAACCGTTTTGGTCCCATTGAAGTCCATTATATGGAGAAAAATCCTGGAATGTTTTCATCAAAAACCTTAATTTTTTTTTCGACTGAAGAAAGAATGAAATGGACATCTTGGATGACATGGGGGTGAGTAAATTATCAGCAAAAGTTTTTTTTAAAAGTGAACTTCTCTTTTAAGTACGGAGTAATAATAAGTATCTCATGTACTTACTATAGGGCAAGGGTTAGGATGTTTAGTGTTTAGAGTCAGTTGAATGGAATTATGCATAATTTATAGTTATTACAATAATATTAATAACAACAACATGTAACGTGTGTGACAAGGACACTGTAAAATAAAGTGTTTTCAAAAATTATAATAATGAATAATTGGAGCGATTCCAAGAAGAGGGTCCTCGCACCATCTGCTCAGGCCTTAAATAGTGTATTTTTACAACACATTTACATTACCGCTTTGGGGTTAGTAAGATTTTTTTTTTTTTTAAATAAATTAATACTTTTACTTTAATACTATTCAGCATAGATGAATTAAATTGCTAAAAAGTGAATGTAAAGACTTTCACATCGATACAATGACGTTTTCCATTTCAAATAAATTCTGTTCTTTTGAACTCTATATTTGATCACAGAATCACAGTTTCCTCAAAAATATTAAGCAGTACAACACTGCTAATAATAATAAAACATGTTTCTTGATCAGAAAATCTGCATATTAGAATAAATGCAGCTGTTGTGAACATGAGAGACTTCTTTAAAAAAAAAAAAAAAAACATTAATTACATCTTACTGACCCCAAACCTTCGAAGTTAGTGTATTTTTGTGATAATCATTGTGGTTATTGAATGCAATGACAATATAATTTTTGAGTGCATTTTACTAAGAGCACTGTACAAGCAGAAAATTTAGGAGCACACCTTAAATAGACCTGCAAACATTCCCATTTCCCCCCAATATAACCGTTTTACTGTCAAATGCTTTGGTAATAAATAGACTTAACTGACAGAAATTACAATGAACCGTTTTATTTTAAGTTCACAAGGATATCACTGCAGTACAAGAACCAAAGCTTAACAAATGAACATCCATAGATGCAAATAAAGCATGTGGTCACCATTGATCATGAATGAGAGATAAGTGGCATCCTTATTCTTCTCATGGGTCTTCTGTTTGGGCGAGTCTGCACATGCTGTGTCGTTGCTGTATGCAGGATTTAATTTTACGCCATTCTTTTTTAACAACTCAATTTGTCACTTGAATTTGATGAATGGTAATTCCTCCTTAGCTATGAAATACGCTGTGTTAAATTTCACTATCATCTGCTGACTGAATGTTAGCTTCCTGCCTGTGAAATGCTGATGAAGTGGCGATGCGGTTTCATTAATGTCTCCGTCTCGGCATATTTTATGATTCAAGCTGCTCTTGTGTGCAGCGCCGCCGCTCCCACCACGCGCTGTGCGTAGAGCACCAAATGCAGAGGGGGCATCAAAAATAGCCTAATGAAAAATCAACAATCATATAGTCATAATAATTCATTATAATGCCGATATTATTTCAGTATAGAAATATTATTAGAGATGTATATAACAAAACAGGTGGAACAAGAGTATTTAATTGCTCTAATAAGTAACGATGGTGCCGCCGCTGCCTCAGTGGTCCGTTGGATTGCGCGTTAAAAAGTTCAAGTAAACGTTCAAGTTAAAGGGCATCATAAACGAATTATGCTAACTGTACGTTCATACTGGCGCCGACTTGAGCTTCCAAAGCGGCAGGAAGTCATTCATTTTCAATGGAAGCTGTTTTCTCTCAGCTGCAAGGAGTGTCAAATCCATCGGTGGCGCGTTTTGGGCGTTTTTAGCGTTTTGAGCGTCAATCAGAAAGTTGAAAGAAGCTCAACTTTATGGTAATGAGCTGTGACGTGGTTCAGCGGCAAAACGCCAGCAACCAATCAGAATATAGACGTCCTTCACGCTGGCTGATTCCGGAGAAATATCCAATGTAAACTTTGCAAATATTAATAAGCCAAGTAAACTCCCTCAACCATTCATGTCAGAAATATTGTTGTCTTGCCTTTTACACCAGAATGGCTTGTTCTGACTTTATCTGATTTTTCCTTGTCAGCAAATTGTTGCTGTAGTCCTGGCTTTGGTGAGAAAAATGTGTCGATAGCCCTGTCCCAAATTAGACCCTTAACACTCGCGATCTTCCTACGAGTCCGCACTTTCATGACATAATGGCACTTTGGCCGCCGGGAAGAAGTCTGCTGCAGAGTTTGCACCAGTGCGGGTTTGGCAATAGTGTGCATCAAGGGCACATATTGACCACAAAGGGGGCATGTGCAAACACTGAAACCTAAAATTGCAAAAGGGACAGCCTACATTCTCGCGGACTTCACAATCACGCGCATTGCGGCAGGCACTGTAAGTCTAAAAGACTGTGAGTGCATATGAAGTGTGCCATTTGGGACAGGGCCAATGGTTTGCTTCGCCATTTTTGATTGATCTGTGACGTTGGATGCAATGACAGCGAGACACACCAAGGACTCGTGACCCGCACAGTTGGCTAATCGCTCGCTCCCTACTCGTTTTTCAACATGAAATAAAAAGAAATCCAAACCCAAAAAGTTGCAAAAAAGGCTTGTACTGTCTCAAAAAATGGTTGGAGTCTGAAGCCATGAATATGCATGTCACTTAAAAACATTAAACATGAATACACTTCAGGACTAAAGAAAATATAAACTCGTGCTCTCCTGACTTCCCATGTCCCATGGTTTAACCAAATTGCATGTCTTACTCTTCAAGTCTGAAGTAATACTATGAGACTGACATCAGGCTTGACCCTGGCATTCTGGGACCTGTGAGATGGCATAGTCATGCACTTCAACTCAAAGTCGACACCCGCACAGCAGGACGGCTCCAGGATCACAGCAAGGGCAAGCTCTTCCACTGAGAGGTCAGTTTAGCAGTGATTGATTGAATTCAAGCTCCGTTGAACACTCCAAAAAGTCAAGGGAGGCAGCAGTGCAAAAGTAAATTCTCAGGCTCCCAGTCCACATGCAGGCCACTCTTTCGAATCAGTCAGTGTGTGTTTTTGAGAGCATGTTCCCATTGACTGAACCCCTGTCAGTTACGTGGCCCACTTAGTGTGAAGTTTAGTAATGCGTGAAAAACATCCAGGTCAAATGTGTATGACCCTTTCAAACATTTCTGCACCATCTCATTGAAAAGATACACCCCCCCCCCCCCCAAAAAAAAAAAAAAGTCTAGCACTTGTTTTAACATTCAGTTACCACTTTAAAGGTGCATTGCGCAAATCTGAGTTTTTGCAGAACTATGCCCCCTCTGGTGACAAGCGAAACTGCAACCAGAGGTGTGCACGCTCATGGACCACACGCACACGCATGCTAGCACGAGCTGTTCATAACCACAGGAGCATCAGCTGCACACATCTTTTGTTACAGTCATAATGTCTTCAGAGGTAATAAAGTTATAAATCTGCGAGTCATTTTAAATATATGAAAGGCATTTGAGTAAATTACACACTTATGTGTGAGGGGAAAACACGGGTAGTAGAAGACTTCGATTTTTGTTTCCATCTATCTCCATGTTGAACTGTTTTATGTGCTTACTGTATCCACTTATGATTGTATTATTATGGAAACAAGTTCATAACCAATATAAGTTATTACTTTGTATAGGATCCCGTTTGAGCCCTAGAGCAGACGGAGATCTCTCCATTTGTTGAAAGCCTTCCCGATGTTAACTCGTCTTATTCCGACGCCTGGCACTAGACACAAGTTTTATTTTCTTTGCCTTACGTGGAGTTTTGCAGTTTGGAATGAAATACAAGCCGGTGTCTTTGAGTCCATCCTCTACTTTTGTCGAAAGTTGACTAAAGTTTTGTTGCTCGAGTTGTCTTCGCTGAGACGGAGAATGGCGGCGAATACACAAACCTGCCAGACATAGCCAGGTGAGCGTGAACGCGCATGACGTCACGCCCAGTCTCAAGTTCGAGCCCGAATCCCTCTTATTTATTTTACTGTACAGGATTATAGAGGCAATTGCAGTGATCAGAGAAGGGCTCAATCAGCCCATTAGGCAATCATGTATGGGTTACAAAAACTAGTATTTTTAACATGAAATGTTGGGCAATGCACCTTTAACATATAAAACAAAACCACAAAGTGGGTGCTTGGAAACATTTTTAGTATTTATAATGGAACTTCCTGACTATTTATAGAGTTAAGAGATTAAGAGCAGCTCAACGAAAAGTAATTTATTCCTCACCAGTACCTGACCTTAGTAGGGCCTTATGATTTCCGCAATCACGGACGGAATTGCGGAATTGGCCAATAGGCTATATGCACGCATAAGTTCCGCATTTGACACAAGAATGCTCGTTCATTTCCGGTTGTGGAGATTAAAGCGGAGAAAAACCGAGGAAACTGGGATTATGGCAGAGTCTTCAAAATTTACTGTCCTCCCGTCTTTGAAACGAAACGTACATACGTTTAGATGTAATTTTATATATAGTTATGTTTATTTAATATAATTTTAAAAAGAAGCATAAACACAACGAGTGGTGTCTGTTTTATCTGTTTTTGTGACTAATGTTTCTTTAGTATAACCATGGAGTATAAAATTCAATATAAATTCTCGGTATTGCATTGGACTCTACGATCGGCGGAAGTTATCGAGCATCCTTATGTCTTCACCGGAAATACCGCCGTGCATACAGCCCATTGACGTGGAATCTAGTGTTAATGTGGAATTTTACATATTTGGTTTGAAATTCTGCTTTTGTGTGGGAGTTACTCTAATCAATGATCAGCACTATCATTGCTAAAGCTCCATTCTTACAGATCATTAACTAAAAAAGTTGGTTTACGGTTTAGTTAGTTACCCTTTAATAAACACATCAAACTTACAAAACATTGAGTCAAACAAGTTCTGTAACTTTAAAAAAGGAATAAGCTACAACTTCTGTAAAAATGAATAGATGAAATATAAATAAAATAAAGTGTGCTCCTGTTTTACAGCTTTTCGATGATGTTCACGTCGCGTAATTACGTCACTTCATAACGTTCCCATGGCAATGGGGGAAATGGCTTCTCTTGTGTGAAGCAAACGCAACATTTCTGCTAATATATATGTGACTTTTTTGCAATGAAAATGCGAGGATTATGAAATCATACAAGCATATTTTGCACAGAAATCGGCAATTTATGCGTCAAAAGTGTGGCATATTTGAAAAAATGTGGCCCTCGCATGAACATGCGGCCTTTGGCTAATCATGCACTAAATTATGAGATCGCATAATCGCGTTTTTCTGGAGGGACTGACAAACAACATCCACAGTCAAAAACAGCCATTGTGTTTTATCTGTTTTGCACATTAACGCCTCTACAGAGATGCGCTGGAAAAACAGCACCTTCAAGGCATTTTTTACACTTTAATGTAGACAGTAGAGAGAGAGAGAGAGAGAGAGAGAGAGAGAGAGAGAGAGAGAGAGAGAGAGATGAAAATAATAATAAATACATTGAATTTAATTTCTCATGCTAATGGACAGTAAAACATGGAACAGCAGAGTGGAAAAAACAGTTAACTCACTTCTGCAGCCACTCGATGATCTTGTCTTTGCTCCGAAGTTGAGGAAGCGTGTACTTTTCCTCGCCCTTTTCAAAGTACTTCACTGTGGGAAAGCCTGAGATTTTAAAGCGCTCTCCGATGGACTTGTGAATGGTGGTATCCACTGCTGCCAAAGCACCTGGGCTCTAACCATATACATACATAAATAGAGAAAAAAAAAACACTATTTACTAAGTTTCAGCTTAAAAACAACACTACATGTTATCTAACAGCTGATTAATAAAAATACATAAATATCATAAAAAACATAGATAGTACATGATGTTGGACATTGTTGGTCCATATGTTTAAAAAAAAAACTTGTGCAAACTGATCATTTTCAATGTGATCGACGCGCCACACAATTTAGAGATGCTAATTTTTAATCCAAATCACTCTCTAAAAACTTTCCAGCAATTATGGAAATCATTAAGTTTCAAATGTCTACGCACAACTTAATTAAAATCATGAGGCTACATAATTTGAGAACAGAGCAAATTGTCACTTTAATACTGATTGTGATCTGTGGTTGAAGGGACCTCCTGTAGGTAAAGTAGATGAGATGCATAATTATTCAACAATTTCAAAAGCTCAGGAGAGGAGAGTGAGAATACAGCCATCAATTATCTCAAATTCAAGTTAAAAAGTTACATTTTAAAACCATTTTCTGTATATCTAAAGATAGAATATATGTCTGTGTCTTTATATCGAACTGATTTTAAAATGTTAGGGAAAGTTAACACGTTAATTCATGTGATTTGAAAACAACGACAACAAAAAACAATAATTTGATTTGGGTGCATTTCGAGAAATGATATCACATCTATTATTTTTTTTTTCTGCGAGTGGGATACAAAGACCACCACTGCATAAATATTAGGGCTGTCAAACGATTAATCACATCCAAAATAAAAGTTTGTGTTTACATAATATATGTGGGTGAACTGTGTATAATTATTTTATATATATAAATACACACACATGCATGTATATTTAAGAAAAAAAAATTATTTATATATAAAATATTCATATATAATATACAGTACATTATATATAAATCTATATACATGAAAATATTTATTAAATATATACAAGCATGTGTGTGTATATATATATATATATATATATATATATATATACTGTATATATATATATATATATATATATATATATATATAATTATACACAGTGCACCCACATATATTATGTAAACACAAACTTTTATTTTGAAAGTGATTAATCGAGATTAATCGTATATCAGCCCTAATATATATATATATATATATATATATACCATACAAATTGCAGAAAATTATATTTACACAAAGTCCAAATGTTATAGACAGATTTATGCTTTTACAGCCCCAGTTTAAACGCAATCAATTTGTGGAGACAACAAACTAGTCATTTAAATGAATTGACAGCACAACTTGGCACAGCTTTGTTCCTGCCATTATAGATGCAGAATGGATTGTCATTATGAATGTTTCCTCAGCTTAAACTTAATTAACTGCCTCTATTTGCAAACATCTGACAGTGGGATACCTTAAATCTATAATGAGAGCCTGAGACATTATCACAAACAAAGGATTTGTGTTTGAGTTGAGGCACCAACCCTGCAGGGGCCAAATAATCTATGGACAACTATTGGATCTGTGAGCCAATTAGAAGTGTATGCAAACCAAACTGTTTGACAAACAATACACAAACACTTCTCATTAAAGTAACGGAACTGCATTTCAACAACACACTTGAGAGATAAGCACGGCCGCTTCAATTTCTCCACCATCCACTTGCAAAATGTCATGTTCGCAACCCAGTCATACAGTATATGCACATTTAAACACCCTTATTCCAAACTCTCAGCGAGATGCAAAATCAAAACATTTTTCACAAGTGGACTCTCTCTTTAAACTGTGTGTATGGCCGAGAGCAAATGGAATGAGAAAAAATAAATGACTTCAGCTCTCTCAAGGGAGAAGATGTGAGGACTAGAGCATGCATTAGATAATGCATAACGTGTCGTTATTGAACTCTGGGAAGAGCATCACTCCGAGTAGCTCCAAGCTGAAGGCTAGAGGGACGGCACAGAGGAAAGGGGAAATGAGATAAATATTCCAACTCTAAGGCTCTGGTCTCTGCAGTTGGCCTGCAACTGTGGACTAGAGAGCAGAGCCAGCGCAGCGGACAGCCCTGGAAAATGAGAAACACACCACTCGCACAACATGGCCAGAGAAGATGTTTGTGAACTGTAATTGTCTCATGTTGAAACTTTAAAGCTTAATAAAAACCACCATATCATGGGAGGCCAGACATTTTGAATCGAAAGTTTGTTGAAAAGTAAAACATTATATTGGGATTTGCCACAGGGTGTTATTAAATTGTCTAGGATGATAGGAAATTACAATTGGCTTTTTCCAATCAAGTCAATTGGACACAGACTTTTTTACAAGGAAAGCCTCCGAGTAAAAAATGGCACATCTAGAACCATTTCATTAAGTACACAGGTGCTATCCTGCCTCTAAGTTCTCTCTTGCGAAGTCTAAGGATGTATGAGTTTTACAACAAGCAAATATGCCATCTCCATGTCAGAGAATTAGTATGAAGAAACTCACATCTGGGTCTTTGTTGAGGATCTCAGCAGCTTCATCATACTCTGGCTTCATCTTCTTACAGTGGCCACACCCTAAAGACCATCACAAGGAAGAAAAATGTTAACATTAGCACGCAACCAAAAAAAGTTTGAGAATCAAAAATGTTTCCACAAAATGTATACAGTAGGGCTGACACAGCTTCACTCTGCTTTCCAGATTGAGCACAAATTATGCAATTAATTGTAATTTTTTATTCTAATGACAGCATTCGTTTTTTAACAGTATGAAAAAATAAACAAACAAGCATGTAGTTCTGTGAAAGATTTTGTTTAACTAAACAAATGTAAGCTACAGTTCAAAAGTTTTTTATTCAGCAAGGATACATTAAATTAATCAAAAGCGACAGTAAAGATTTTTACATCAATGCAAAATTTGATTTCTGATTTCAAATCAGTGTCGTTCTTTTGAATGTTCTCTTCATTCAAGGAATCCTGAAAAACATGCATCACAATTTCCACAAAAATATTAATCTGCGTGTCAGAAAATCAAACCAGAGCGTATCAAACCATACCAGAATGATTTCTGAAGGATCATGTAATACTGAGTAATGGCTGCTAAAAAATTCAGGTTTGCCATCATAGGATTAAATTGCATTTTAAAATATTTAAAATATTAAATATCATATTAAATATAAAATATCAAAACATTTCGAGATTAAAAGTCGAAACGTTTCTAGAATGAAGTCGAAACGTTTCGAGAATTAAGTCAAAACATTTCGAGGTTGAAGTCGAAACATTTCGAGATTGAAGTCGAAACATTTTGAGATTAGTTGACACATTTCGAGATTGAAGTCGAAACAGTTTGAGAATGAAGTTGAAACACCTCGAAACCTTTCGACTTTGACCTCGAAACCTTTCGACTTTGACCTCGAAACCTATCGACTTTGACCTCGAAACCTTTCGACTTTGACCTCGAAACCTATCGACTTTGACCTCGAAACCTATCGACTTTGACCTCGAAACCTTTCGACTTTGACCTCGAAACCTTTCGACTTTGACCTCGAAACCTATCGACTTTGACCTCGAAACCTTTCGACTTTGACCTCGAAACCTTTCGACTTTGACCTCGAAACCTATCGACTTTGACCTCGAAACCTTTCGACTTTGACCTCGAATCCTTTCGACTTTGACCTCAAAACATTTCGACCCTGACTTCGAAACATTTCGACCTTGATCTCGAAACATTTCGACTCTCGAATTAGCTAGATTTATTTTTTCAGATTTTTTTTTTTTTTTCCGTTGCGGTTCAGGGCTTCTGTAGTTTATACATCAAAACATTTAGAAAACCCTGCTATAAATGATTAGCCACAGGTGGTTTGATGCCTGGCCTTCTTGGATTGATTAAAGAGGTTTGGCTCAAACTGGAAGACCAGCTAAACACTAACAAACCATCTTAGGCCGGTTTAAGCTGTTTTTTCTTCCAACAGGGCTGTCATACATAATTGACATAGCATGAAAACAGCAGAAACTCAATATCCATATGTGACTACAACATGAAATGATCAGAATCAGCATTCATCTGGAAAGAAATTATATTTCCCTTCCAAGTATTTAAAGATATTCCTTTCCAATTCTCCATCCGTTACATAATCAAAACAGCCTTTCCAGTAAACGTAAGCCAGAGCTGTCATGCTTGGATTTATTATGCATTTATTTACACTATGGGAATATGAAAAAATGTGATTTACAAATGTGTTTGCATTTTTGCTAAGAATGATGCAACAGTTTTTTTTTTTATTAATAGAAGTGATGCATGAAATTTGCACACTGAAGGAGGGTGTCGGTATCTATTGTGTCTCGTAGTTAATCAGATGCAGAAAAAAAGGGTAATTTTTTTCACCTAAATCAGCAGTGTCGATTATGTGTGTTGAGAGGAAAAACCGATGTTGTCATTGACATGATGATGACTCTGTGAATGTGAACCGAGGTTTGTGTCTAAACAAGGATATTGCATTTGGTCTAGCTGATGAGAATAGCATTCCGTACCTTCTCCATGTATTCATGTGGAGAGTTTGTAAATATACTACAGGATCAGTAGCAGATTGGTTTGATACACCCTGTACCGTACAGGAAATGAATATGTTCTATCAGAGGTGTTTGATCAAAAATGTATGAAACCTGAGAGCCATCTTCCTTCAAATCACTATAAAAGCAACCTCCCAAGAAACTGAAATACTACCGACATGCTCATATCAGCAAATCTGTGTTTGGCAGATTCATCTGAGAATAAAATTGATAGACAAAAACATCAGCAGCACACAAGTGCAATTCCACCATGATAAATATTTTTTTTGTCTGTCCTTGAACTTATAATAAGACTTAAAAAATGACTGGTAATGATCCTCATACAATAAAATATCCATGTACCATACAATGATTGTACATGACACTCCAATGTACTTCAAATAGTACTATGATTCTACCTTAGAATGTGTGCAAACTTGATTAACAACTTTTTTGCCAACATAATTCTAACAAGTGAGGATAGTTCACCCAAAAATTAAAACTATGTCATCATTTACACACCCTCATGTTGTTACAACCCTGTAGGATTTTCTTGCTCTTGTGGAACTCAAAAAAGTAGGGCTGTTAAACGATTAATCGCGATTAATCGCAACCAAAATAAAAAAGTGTGGGTGCACTGTGTATAATTATATATATATATATATATATATTCATATATAAATAAATAACACACACATGCTTGGCTTGCATATATTTAAGAAATATTTCCATGTATATACTGCACATAGATTTATATATAATTTATATTATATATAAATATAAATATTTTATATATAATTAAAATTTAGTTTTCTTAAATATACATGCATGTGTGTGTATTTATATATATACAAAATAATTATACACTGTGCACCCACATATATTATGTAAACACAAACTTTTATTTTGGATGCGATTAATCGCAATTAATCGTTTGACAGCCCTACAAAAAAGGTGGATGTCACTGGCTTCAATTGATCAGGAAGGAATGAAGTAATTCGGAATTAAGGAATTATGGAATGACAATTTGAATTTTTAAGTGCACTATCCCTTTAACTACCCCTAAATTTAAATGTCATTCAAGTCCCAAGCCCAGCCCTAAACCGAACCCTAACATCATATTGGTTGATAGACACAGTACATTCTTCTAGGAACAATAAAGATGATAATTGTAAAAATCAGTCCCCATGACCAGCAAGAGCCGTGTTGTGAATACTCACAGGGAGCGTAGAACATGACCAAGGCTGAAGGATGCTCCTGTAGGAACGTGTCAAAAGAATCATCGGTAAGATGGAAGACCGCTGAGCTGGACTCTGACCAGGGCACCTCTGGAGTTTTAGGCTGTGGAGGCTGAGGGCTACGCAACATAAACACAAGTAGTTAAAATCATTTCCATTAGTCAATATGTTTTTGTTGTCTCAAAGCCTATGTACATCATGACTCAGCTAATGACTAATGAGAGTCACCTAAGCTCTTAGTTGGACACTGCCAGTACACATCAGTACACTAAATCTGGTGGGGAACGGTCACACCCACATAGACTGAGCCTGTAATTCACATCTGTCTCCTGATGGGCGCTGTGCCCATACAAGAACAGTCCAAATGATTCCCTCGCAGAGTGCAAAGAGTCAAAAGCTTGGCTCTAGAAGTGCGTCAGCTGAACAAAGACTAGCCTGAGGGAGCTTTCAGTGGGTAAAATGCACTAAATGGTTGGGTTTGCAAACGTTTTTCCTTTTCTTCATTCAAAATTAAGTACACTGAATGGTTGGGTTTGCTAGAGTTGTCACTTTACTTTAAGGGAGGGCGATCTGACGATTTTGATCGATTTTGAAGACGGCCATGATCTGTTTTTCAAGCAAATCGTGGACATCACGATCTTTTATGTCCTCAAAATAATGTTAAAACAACAAAAATGACTGCCTAATAGATGGCTGTGCTGATTGGCCAAATTATATCAAGCGTCTTTCATGCCTGGTGACCATTTTGACAACTGAATCTATAATTTGATGCTGTGTTTCTAATTGCACAAAGAGAGAAATCCATAGGCTTGTTCCAGTCTGGATATTCTCTACATCTCAACATTGGGAAAATTTGTACATCTCAAGATTGTGATTCAGATCGTGGATTGTGATTATGTGTTATAGTATCGTAACTTCATTTTTTGGGAAGATTGCCCACCACCCCTACTTTACTACATTTGAAATTTAATTCTACAAGACAAGCCAGGGACATCTGCAAGTGTTTTGAGAGCAGGAAGTCACAATTGGAATCTCTTAACATGCACTTGTATTAGTCAATCAACTGCAGCTGTCTATGGGTATAGTTTATGTGATTGCAATAATGATTTTCTGTTTCTCAAAAACTATAGACCACCCACAGTCCCTACACTGGCTGACTCATGGGTATACAGCACACAAAATATAATAAGAGCAGACTGAAAACGCTAGTTTCAAACGAATTGGTTAGCAATATTTAATTGTGTTCATATACTTTTGTGTGTTTATAGTGTCAAATCCTTGAAATACTACTGTTCAGTTTAGGTTCAAAAGAAGTCTCTTATGCTCACCAGGCTGCATTTATTTGATCAAAAATACATTAAAAATATTGTGAAATATTATTACATATTAAAATATATTTGAAATAAAATGATTTAATATATTAGAAAATGTCATTTATTCCTGTGATGGCAAAGCTGAATTTCCAGCAGTCATCACTCCAGTTTCAGTGTCACATGATCCTTCAGAAATCGTTCGCCAAAACTTTTGAACTACTGTGTATTTTTCCATTCGCAAACCAGATTTCTTTTCATGCTGGAAATTATTTTATGATATTAAATTACACAACAATACAAAACAAGCTGTGGTTGGTCTTGTGACATATTGGTCAAACAGTCCAATTCGCCTTTTGCTAAGCCACGCTCTAGAATGTAGATTGACCAATCACAGTGCAGCCAAGAACGAGCTCCCACAGAGGTCGGACACTTTGGGTGCGTTCTATTATACCCAACGAACCAACTTGGCCCTTGGATTTGACGTCACGTCCACACTTCAAGCGTTCTATTATGTTTTGCATGTCCGAGTCGGAGAAAAAATGGACGCCACCCGGAAAGCTGTTATAATGGTAGCACTGGCCGAGTAACAGGCACTAACCTTAAAAAAAATATATTGTGACTACACCTTATCAAAACACAGCCATTTGAACTTGAAAATGTTCACTTTATTTAATGTTTTTCATGTTAATCTTCTGTTAGCAATGCTAGCAACGTTAGTAATTGCACTCACAACAACCGATTCCCATACCTACAGGGGACGTAGTAATACGAGTGATTATAATTGTCATTTAAACAAAGCGGTTCAAAAACAATGAAAACAATTCATTCTTACAAGTCACAGGGTGCAGCCATCTTGAATTCCGAAACGAAATTCTTGCTCGGTGTCCTCACGATTGTCCGACGTCCGAGAGGAGAAATCCGAGGAAAGGGGGCGTGTTGCTAGGCAACGTCTGTCGTCCGATTCGGATCTCCGAGACGGATGAATAATAGAACGCACCATTTTTCACAGTGCTCCATTGACTTTCAACACAGGTGTCTCATATTTTTGGTCTCGGCAGGCCATTACCATCGTAGTTTTATCAAAAATATGGTTAAACGTTGTGCCTCGGGCATTTGCAACACAGATACGCGTTTCCCAGAGAGGTTGGAGGGGGGTGTCCGTTTTTCCCCTTCCCAAAACCGAAGTCGTGTTTGGATTAAACTGTATGGACGTCCTGTCAGCTAAACCCCTCAAAGATCAACAAGCACATATTTTTTGCTTCTAACCTTACTGTGAATTTATACTAGTTAGACCGTTTTATAATGTTTTAGGTTGATTTCGGTTCTCATACCGGTTGTTGATACGCTAGCACACACTGCTAATAAATACAACGTTATACTCATGTAGTCCGTTTGCTTTGTAATAACGATTATAGAAGTGAATAGAGATCTACCCAGCTTTGCTAGAACAGTGTTGCTCCCTGATATTGTTAGTCCCAGCCTCCGTCTCGATTAGTTAGATATGCGGGGGTTCATTTTTTGACTGTGAATGGTAACCTTATGGTTTTTGCCTCTATTTGGATGCCTTGTTGTTTCATGTGTTTCACCTGTATGTCTTGAGTATAGCCTTCAAACGCATATTGCAGCCCCTTTTGCCTACTTCTGTCGGACACTTTATTTGCAGCTACATAAAAGTTTGATGACATTTCAGCAGGAAGAGCTGTTACAGCATAAGCCATGTTGATACCAAACCAGAGCCCAGATGAAGTTTGACGGACGTAGCAACAGTAACTAAGGGGGGGCGGGGCTTAGCCAAAGGTAAATTGTGAAGTTACTGACCAGAATAAGTGCATTGGCCAGACTAGACAACAATAAAAATGCTCAGGTTATACTAGGCTACAAACTAACTATTATTGTGCCTTGTTATAGCACTCAATTCAAAACTTTAACAATGTAAATATTGCTCAGTACACAACATGGATGTTCTGGAATATTAAACGTGATCTGGTTCTTGACCTGTAATATACAGCATCACAAAAATATGTTTTTTGTTGCTAGACAAAATATTGGAACACTGCATGACAGGATGATTCATGCAATTCATAAATGACATGTTGCATTGCATGCGCAGCTCTAGTGCAGTTAATCTCAGAGAAGTGTATACAGGCTGTCACTCTGTCAGTTTGATAGTTGGTTAAGAAACTGCAGAGAGCTTAAAGTCTCATCACATCTCTGTTAGGAGGCACAGAGGACTGTTTACGTCCAGTGTTTTACAGTGCACACCATTTATTTCACAACCTGGATAATGGTGGAGAACGTGGGCAGAAGTCTGAGATGTCACACTTCTTAAAAACATGTCGATTCTTTACAGCTTTTAAGATAGTAAAGCGTGTTAGAATGAATGAAGAGAGGCTGTGTGTTTTTGTTGAAAGCTGAAAAACAGTGCAGATTATTTATTGACTCACTTTTTCAACCAATCAGCGATGTCTTTGGAGGTGGCTCCATAATTCTCATAGTGATGCAAGAATTTCCCCTTCCTTTTTGGAAAAAGAACAAAAAAGGACAGAAAAAATCTTTGGTTAATCAAACTGGCTGAGGAAATCCAAACAAAAACACATCATTTTGCAAAAACAAAGCAAACTGTACAACATTTTCACCAATAGAGGGTGTGCACACATGACATCACCGTCAACCGAAGTGGGTCACCAACTGATGGGCAAAAAGATTGACTGGCAACATTGGTTTTGGCGTGAATGCCGCAAACACCCACAAAACACATCTAGAACAGGAAAGAGCTTTGCCATTGACTGTTCAAATAGATTTGACAAGAAATCTGATGTATTTTTCACAGACTGTCGAAAGCTACAGAAAAGAGAAGCAATGGTTCGCTGCAATTCAAAGAAACATCCCTGGCGTCAAAATTTGGCACATAAAAATGTCAGGAAACACGATTTCTGGCTGCATGTCAAAATCCATGGATCACTGGATCTTTGGTAAGTTGTAAGGAACACTATAGATTCCAACCTTTAGTTTAAACGGATAATTTGTTTTACCCGCATTTTCCCAGTTTCCCCTATTAAAGGGATAGTTCACTTTGAAATTAATTTTTGGTATGTTTTAGCTTATCCTCAAGGGCATCCAAGATGTAGATGTCTTTGTTTCCGCAGTATTTTCAATTTTGATATTTTTAGGTCAAACCGTTCTTGTCTGTCAGTCATATAAGGGAGGTATATGGGGTCCACCTCAAAGATCATGGTCAGAGAAGTCCAAATTAAACACGATGACTCGTAAATGTAAGTACACATTGATGGCCTAAGACACGAAACGAGCGGTTTGTGTGAGAAAACAAACAGTATTTATATCGTTTTTACCTCTTGTAACCACAGCCACGTCCAAGTGATCAGAAGGCACAGGCGCTTCGGTCTGAGCAAGCGGTTGCAAAAAAAACCCCAAAAAACTATATAAATACTGTTTGTTTTCTCACACAAACCGCTCGTTTTGTGTCTTAGGCCATCAATGTGTACTTACATTTACGAGACATTAAATCATTTATAATTTGGACTTCTCTGTGCATGCTCTTTGAGGAGGACCCCATTTACCTGCATTATATGACTGACAGACAACAATGGTTTGACCTAAAATATCAAAATTGAAAATACTGTGGAAACAAAGACACCTACATTTTGGATGCCATTGAGGTAAGCTAAAACACATAAAACATTTATTTCAAAGTGAACGATCCCTTTAAAGCCAGCCATGTTGCATGTTTTTTGAGAGGCTGCTTACATTTAGCTCCTCCTCAGGTGTACAGTAAATGTAATTTGTGACTAATGGATGGAGCTACAATATCCAACCACACCCTAACCCTACCCACAACTATATCCTTCAACCCCATTAGACATCCAGAGAGATGAGCTGATGTCAACGTCATTGCAGCGAATACCACTTGGGCTTTTTTGTCATTCAGTGGGGCTGCGTCTTCTGGCAGGAAAGTGATGTAAATGCACACCCTTCTTTTAAGGGGGTAAGTTTGTAAGATCAATAACTCCAGACCAATCCAGGCAGATCGTGTCCTATCACGATCCCATTACTTCCTGTCCTCTCTCTACAGTCTGTATAAAAATATGGCCAGAAGTTTGTAAAATAGAAAGTTTGATTTTTAAGCTGTTAGCATTGATTTACAAAAAGAAAACAGTTCAAATCTTGCCTTCTTTCAAAAAAAGGACATCCTAAGTGGGAGAAGTCAATATTTATTAGCACTTATTTTCTTACCATAAATTGCAGTAGACAGCTTAGGATGTTTGTACAAAAAAGACGCAAGGCATCCAAGACCACTGCTCGCTTTTTGCCATCCAAAATAAACATTTTAAATGAGCGTTTGACTCAAAGCTAATTAAGCCATTTGGCCCAGGGCTCTTAGCATAATCAAAGAGCTCAGCAAGCAGTCTTTGTGCTCTTACTAATCCATACAACCACAAGCAGATCATGAATGTACACAGAAATGCTCTTGAATGTGGAAGAATGGTTCAAACATCAGAAACTCATGTTTTATCTGCCATCATCTGCTCCCGTTCCGTGACTCAGAATAATCTGCAGCAAGTGAGAGCTTAGCGGAGACGCTGCCGGTGAACTGGCATTTGTAACTGTCACTAATCAGTTAGGATCCACATTGCTGTGACAACCCAAACAAAGATATATAATAATAAAGTGGAAAACCCATGTCCATCAAACGGAATTATCACTTAAGTGTCAGACTAAATCTGGAGTCTGAAAAACATTTTGCCTTCCATTTTTAAATTCCAAGGGAACTCAAAACCTTACTTAATGTAGATCTGTTTGCAACCAGCATGTGACATATACAGCAGAAATAAAATAAAATTAATTATTTCAGTAATGCATTATATAATCTATCTATCTATCTATCTATCTATCTATCTATCTATCTATCTATCTATCTATCTATCTATCTATCTATCTATCTATCTATCTATCTATCTATCTATCTATCTATCTATATATCTATCTATATATATATATATAAATGCATTACTGAAATATCAACAGATTCGAAAGAGCAGTGCTGAGGT